>NC_090934.1:1450139701-1450442731 GCF_040938575.1 Ambystoma mexicanum | reverse complement strand
AGGGGTTGGGGTTAGGCAATGTACCTGCTTCCCCTTCCTCTTAGATCTACCCTTACCTATTTTAGGAGTTTCCCCCCTAATATTAGGATTTGAGTTGGGGTCTTCAGTAGAAGGTCCAACAGTCTGAAGGTTTTTGGCCTTAGACTTTTCTTTTCTGGTTTTCCACCAGCACTGAGAATTACCAGTTCTCTCAGGTCCAGATAGGGGCCTAGTTGGTCTATCCACCTCTTCCTCAGAAGCAGGAGGAGTCAGAGACTCTGAGACTAGGGGAACAATGTTGGAGCTTGGTTGGGGCGCCCATGTTCCTAGCATACTATCCGGAAATGTGCCTGGGTTAGAGGTCAACTTACTAACACCAGGGCTTGTAGTGGGGTTCTCAGTAGAGGGTCCCACAGGCTTAGAAGGGTCCTTCAAGGTAGCCTGTCTAGCCAATTTGGTTAAGTTCTGCTTCTCCATACTGGGAGGCCTGGGGGTATGTGACACTACTCCTAGAGTTCTTAGGTCATTCCCCAACAGGACCTTCCCAGGTACCTCAGTCTGAACACTGACAGGGATCCTCACTGTCATGTTGTTACACTGAATGAGGGCTGGTAGAATAGGAACCATTTGGACAGGGCCTCCAGACATCTTAGTGGGACCTTTGGGTGCTTTGGCCACATCCTCAGGTTGAAAGAAGCTTTCATCCACTACTGTTCTGCTGGCCCCAGTGTCTCTCCTAGCAGGAGTATCCTGGCCATTGACAAGAACACTGTCCACATAATACACCTTAGAGTTAACAGGTAGGGAGTTATACACAACCCTATTCTGGGGACTAACCAGACCCATAGGCTCTAAGTTTACAGTTGCTTGAAGACCCAAGGGTTCTTCAGCAAAGAGTTCAAAGTGGGCACTAGCCATCTGTACTTCATCCTCAGGAGTGAAGGCTAAGGAGACTGTGCTGATCCCTGCAGGTTTACCCTTGCACTTGGGATCTCCTTTGATATGGTCAGTACCCTGACAGACATAGCATTGTCCAAATGCTCTCTGGAAGGGTGGCTTGTTCTGACCTCCTTCTGGTCTGGGACCAGAAGGTACACTAGCCTGATTTGGTTTCCCTTGTGGCTTACCCTTATAGTTTTGTTTGGGGCCCTCTTTGGAATTTGTAGTATTAGAATTCTCTTTGGAGTCCTTCTTAGACTGTTTTTCCCCATCCTTCTTCTGAGTTACCCCAGAATCCTTGTGAGTGGCCCTGTTGGCAACCCACAAGTCAGCAGCCTTAGCTAGCTTCCGGGAATCTAATTCCCTGGAATCAGCCAAGTGTTGTCTGAGCTCAGGAGAGCAGGCATCATAAATAGTCTCCAACATAAACAAATTCTTCATACCTTCATAAGTGTTCACCTTGTAACCCTTAATCCATCCCTCTAAGTTTTTCAAACATTCATTCACCCAGGTAGCCCAAGGGGTACCATCATGCTTTTTGAGGCTCCTAAACCTCTTAAGATACTGGGAAGGGGTCTTCCCAAACCTAGCTATCAAAGCTAGTTTCACACATTCATAGTCCTTCCTATCCTCCTCCCCCATCTCCATTACCACATCAGTTGCAACAGGGGGAAGCCTAGAGAACAACCAGGTGAGTAAGTCATTTCCTGTGATGTTCTGGAGCCCATGATTATATTCAAACAGAGACAACCAATCCAACACATCCAACTTAGGCTCATACATACCAACCAATTCTTTAGGCATCCGGGGTCTTTTAGGACTGGAACTTCTAGAGGATCCAGAGAGAGAAACATTCTCAACAGATAATTTCTTCATTTCTAAGTCATACTTGAGCTCCATTTCCCTTAGCCTTAGTTCTTTGTCAGTTTGAGCATTAAGTTTCTTATACTCCAATTCTAGCTTCATTTTCTCCAGTTCAAAGTACTGAGGACTAAATGTGGGACCTGGTAAAGGTCCAGTAGGTACAGCAGGTAGAGCAGGCAGAGGCCTAGGGGGGACAGTTACAACAGCCTCACCCTCCTCTTCTGACTCTTCCTCAGAAACATCAACATTTTGCTCCATGTTAACTTCAACACTGTCATCTACAGTCGCTGGAGTGGTAGGTTCCTCTGAACCATCACCCAGACTTTGGTTAGCTAACAATCTTTCAATCAGCTCCATTTTCTTGCCCTTAGTCAGGAGATCCTTATGTTTACAGAGCACTCTTAAACAATCAGCAGTTTTGGCTGCAAGGGACTCTTGACTATAGCTTTCTATAACTGACATGTTAGAGGTTTTACTTTTTCAGTGCTAAGCTTTGTGGTTAGTTGCACTAAGGTATCTAAAGCACAATAAAATGTATACTCAATACAAATCCCACCGCTGTACACCAGTGTTAGGCAGAAACCTGTGCAGTTCCCTTGGGGAACACTGCAAAAGATTTAAGACTACAGGTAGAGCAGTAAACCCCTTTGGTAGCAGTCTGTACCACCCAGATTTACCTGGTAGCTGTGGCTGAGCAGTCAGACTTCTCTCAAGAAGAGTTAGGCAGTATGTAAAGTATACACAATATGTACCAAAACACAATAGCACAAGCAAACACTGACCAGAGCTTGGTTTCAAAAGTATATAGTTATTTATTTAAAATACACATAAGTTAAAAACACTCTAGCAAAAATATAGTAAAAGCACTTCAACACAGTTATAATGAAAGTAGATTCAATCCTTTCTCCTATCTAGACAACTCTAGGTAAAACACCACTTAATTAAAACAGAGGTGAGTGCTTAACGTTAGATGACACTCTAGTAGTTTCCAAGAAAGGGAGAGAAAAAGCAGAAATGGGTTAGACACACCACTCTAAGGTCCAGAGCACTTGCAATAGGCTTACAGAAGAATAAAGTCACAGGTGAGCAAAAGTCACTAGGCAGGGCCCACTCTTAGAGTAGCCGGAGCGAAAATGTGCCCAAGATCACACTGTTAGTTAGAGATTCAAAGTCTTGCAAAGAGTCAAAAAGAGGTTAGAGTGGCTCAGAAAGTTTAGCCAAAGTGTCCCAGGCACTCCCAGGTTCGAAAGCCGGGGACTAAATCTACCCCGTACAGTCGGTAGCAAGGGAAGCCAGGCAGAACACAGTACCTTAAGCGGAAAGGATCCTCCAGCGGTGGCAGTTGTTCCAGGCAGTGGCAGCAGGGCTCGACGTCGGTCAGGGGAGAAGAAGTTCTCGCTGAAGAGCAGAAGAAGAGGGTCGTTGCACTGCCCGGGAAGAAACCAGCCGCGGAGTCCTCCGGTTAAAGGGTTGGTGCCGACTTTCGCGGTATGGGGGTAAAGTGTGGTATTCCGGTTGCCGGGGTGCTTGGCACAGGCAAGGCGGCCACGAGATACCTCAAAGAACGGAAAGAAGGCGAAAACTGGTTGTCCCCACCAGTCAAGGGAAGGAGCCACTCCGTTAAGAGTTCTCCTCGGTCGTCGGGAAAAAGTGGTGAGACGGTTCAGCAGGGCTCCACCGGGTGGTGTCGTCGAAGCAGGTCGGCTCAGCTCTTCCCTCGTCGGATTCTTGGTCCTGTGGCGACTTCTGAAGTCCCAGTCCCCAAAGCCCTGCTTTTATGCAGCAAACCCCCATTCACCCAGCCTAGCTGTCACTCAACCATGCTAAGTGGTGAGCCGGGCGGCTCACCACTTGGGCCAATCAGGACGGAGTGCGACTTGAGTTACCAAGGTAACTCAGTCCAGGGTGCCTAAATCCCCCTCCACCCCTCCTAAGTACCCCAGACAGAGTGGCACCACTTTGGAGGGCTTCTGTGGAGAAGCCCGCCAAAAGTGGAACAAAGGGCTCCACTTTGGGTCAGAGTTACAGAGGCGAACACCAACGCCATTTTAGAATCAAGTTTTGGCAAAAAGTCCCAACCGGAGTTATAAAAATAAATATATAAACCGGTGGTATGTTTAAGGCTACCGTAAATAAATAATTAAATGTGTTAGCCTAAAACAATGGGAAATCCCATAGGGAAATATTCGCGGTCGAATATAAAAAGTAGTTTCCACTGCCACCAGCCAAAACTCGATCAGGGGGGACGGAGACGTGCCCCCTCGACTAACAGACCCTGGGGCAATCGAATTGCCCCAGCCAGTACGTCCACAATATGATGGTTTGTACTGGTTCTGTTCAGGATTCAAGACTAGCAAAGTCTTTGGTGACTTTACATGCCCTGGGAGACAGTAGTCAGTCCCAGGGTATGGAGTCTATGTTGGGGAGTCCCTAGGACACCCCTGGGTCACGGCACAGAGGGTGCTGTGTGACCCACATCACAAAAATACATGAGGCCCTATGGAGTAAGAGACCCCATAGCCCATTCAACACAAGGTTTAACCAAGAAAACACACTTCAACATGTCCAAGAGTGAGGGTAAAAGAGTCTCACTCTTGGCAGGAGAAAAAAATTAAACCCCAGAAATCCAGCAAAGCTGCTGGGGGACTCACTAGGTAGGGAAATTCAGCCTAAACAGAGAATTCTCCCTAACAAAAACTCTACAGCAAGGCTCCTCCTCGCACTCTCCCCCAGAAAACGATTCTCCCCTGCACTCAGAACACTTTACTGGCTGCCCATCAGCCGACAGGCGCCTTTCAAAGCCATGTGCATTACACACTACTCCATCTATAAGAAAGGCCCTGAATTCCTCCAAAGCAAACTCCCACGTTACAGCCCCACGAGGCCTCAGATCAGGCTCTGCTCACCTCCTGGTAGTCCCCCCCCATTTAAAGTTCACCAGATCAGGAGGTGCCCCCGTTTCTGATCATAAAAAAATTGAAATGTTAATTTGCAGCATTGGAAAAAAAAATCACATCTATAACATTGCTAAGTGCCCTCCCGTCCAGTGTAAAAGTAAACAATACAAATCAAAACAATACATGTTTGTAGACAGTACCTCTGATTAACGTTTGTGCTGGTTGAAAACGATCTCTCGGCGCAACAGAATGAAGCCAACACACTACCATGCTCATTTGCGAAGCAGTACAAGAAACCGCTAGTATACAATTAAGATGGTACCACAAACTCAATGTTACATCATTGCAGTCACGCTAATTAACTACAAACGGAAAAAAAGATTGGAGAAATATTATGAAAGGAAACAAAGTCCCCAATTGCCCAAAAAGTATACATTTTGAATTGCCAAACTAGTAGATTAATGCTGAACTATTAAGAGCATGCTAAATCTTCTTAGATATGCCATTTAAAACAATGGGGTCCACAATCAGCATCCAAACACATATCAAACAAATTGCAAACTATCTATATATTTTTATGTACCAGTAACCGATTATAATTCCCCAACAGTGAAACTGCAGAATTGATTTTAAGAGAAAATATCCATGTTATTAGTGTGCAGGTAACCATGATGAGATCCTACTCGCACAATAAAAATATAATTGCACACTTCACTTATTTATATACAGGATGAACAATGCCCTTTTGATTACAAAAGAAAGTACAATAGAGAAGAAATCAGATTTCACAGGACGTTTCTGACAACGGGGTCAGTTTGAGGGACATTCTGGCAAGGTTGTATAGGGGGAGGGGGTGGGAGGGGATGGATAGGATGAGTATAGATGCAGTGGTGTTTAGTGAGGGAGTTCATAAAGAGTCTTGGTAGCAAAGTTAATGATCGTGTCGAGAGGACAAAGCATAGTTGGGGAGATCAATGAAGATGCTGGCATAGTGGTGCAGTAGAGAAGACCAAAGGCGGTTAAGAGATGCTTGGCGGTGTTAAGGAAGGGAGTGCCTGATTTTCCTAATATTAAGAAGGTCGAGGTGAGCTGCCGTTCTAGTTTCGAGATGAAACCAGAGATGGTGTGAAAAGGGTCATAGATGATGCTGAGGTTTCTAGCCGAAGAAAGGTAGGGGGGGAGTGTGTCAGGTGGGAGATGTATAGGCAGAGGAAGAGATACGAGAGCACTTTTGGCAGGGTAGAATTGCAACTCGTTTTGGTGGAGTTTAACATCAGCGAGTACGAAACCACCCACTATTTAATGGCAGAGAGATTTTTCCCAACACTTTTAGATTTTCATGAAGAACAAATAAACAGCACATGGGTTTCAAAATTATACCGATTTGAATAAAAATATTCGTCCTACTGTCACGTATGTCATCATAAACATATCAAATCATCCCCAACTGCTATAAAGAAAATACCCAGTTTCCATAAGTCAACAAGAAATAAAACACAAACTGCATAGACTGAAAAACACACATCTATACACAACACCACCAAAAAGACCAACACACACACACACACACACACACATTTAACTCATAAATTGCTCCAAAATCACGTGCAACCATACATCTCATTAAAAGGCCCCTCTAATTCCAGATAAATCTCCTTCCCGTTTTGTATAAAGATATGCTTTTCAAAGTTTGAAAGAGTCTGCACATCTGACAGCCAAACCTCAACTAATTTTTTTTTTCTGGTTTTCCACACTCGGGATCTGCGTGGTCGCCACAATCAGTACTCCAGCATGACGAGCCACATCACATCTACCTTTGAGTTAAAGCAGAAACACGGTAGATGAAGATCTCGGGAATGCTACACCAAAGATTGTATCCAGCCTATTAAGCACATGCTTCCAGAAATCAACAACCCTTGGACAGTCCCATAGAATGTGCAACAGCGAACCCCTTTCTTGACCACAGCCCCAGCATGTCTCAATATCAAGCATACATAACCCACACATCTGCACCAGTGTCCAGTAGAGGCGACCTAGAATTCTCTGGCGAGTATAGCGTAAATTCAAATCCATGTTTAGTCCTTGTGGCCACCCTCCAAAGGCCCTCCCACTCCTTCACTGATTTCTGCCCAGCTCTTCAATCCAGGCTGGTCTCAGTTTTTGCCAAGAAGCTGTCAAGGAGTATTCTACCAGCATCATCTTAAGAAAGGTTGACACCAAATGGGGCGGTGCATCAAACAAGTCACATACTTTAGGCCAGTCTTCCATTGGGGCATTCAGCATCCTCTACTGTCAGATACCAAGGCCTCTAAAGCCTTGTATCTCCTAAGCTCCTCTCTACCTAAGCCATACTTCTGTGGAAGAGTCGCAAAGGGCATAATTTTCCCTTCCTGCCAAACATCTCCAATCTTCAGAACCCCTTTCCTAACCCAACTATGCCAGCTTAAAGTCTTATTATCGATCTGTCAACCAGGGTTAAGCCAAATTGAAGCCCCATAATGCATAAACAGGTTCTGTCCACAGCCCAAAATCCACAATGTCAGTGCAGTTTTAGTAACATTGATGTAATCTTGCTGACAGCTTAGGCCTTTTTCCAAGTGAGTACACACTACCCAGACAATACGGCGACAACCTCTCCCTCTCTATCGATACCCACAAAAGCTCTGGTCCCCCGCTTTCAGCAAAATAGTTGGCCGATTTTTTTTTAATCCTCTATAGTAATTCTCAAGAACTGGATAACCAAAGCCACCGTCCCAGACACTGCGTACCATAAAGTATTGTGGAATCTTCGGCCTCTTCCAAATGCCCCACAAAAATCCCTGAAAAACGTTATCAATATGTTTAAGCACATTCTTGAGAAAGTTCAAAGGAAGTGATTGCATAACATACAATACTTTGGGCAGAGGTAACATTCTAATGGCATTCACCCTTGCCCAAACATTCAAAGTAATGCGCTCCCATTTGCGGATATCCTTTTGCAGCATCTCCATCAGCTTATTGATAATAAATTCCACAACTTTTTTCAGATCACGAATAAGGCAGACCCCCCTAAATATTTTACACTCATGTGCCCACTGACCATGCCAATCCGACAGTCCTTTACGCAGTGGAGACTCCTTAAAATCGGGAAGACAACAGATTTCCCCCAGTTGATTTTGTGCCCCGAGAGAAGACCCAATTCCTCAAACTGATGTTTCAGTAAGGGTAGGTTGGAAGGGGCGATGAGGAATACATGGGAGGAACATCCAATCGAAAGAACGCTACCAGGGGTAAATAACTTGTTTAAATGGATTGAGTCCTCCCACTTATTGCTCATCTTATGACTCCCAAAGCAGTAATAATTTGGAGGTGGGAGTACAAGTTACATTTTGTTCCAATCATGGTCCGAATGAAGGACAGCTTTTGCAAATTTTCCTCTCCGACTGGAAGATGAATCCAGACAGCAATGTCTCCCAAAGTGTGAATAGACGACCAAGTGGCTGCTGAACAAATGTTTTTAATTGGGACACCTCTTTGAAGAGCAGAGGTTGCCATGGCCCTTGTGGAATGTGCTCTTAGGCCTTCCGGCGGGTCCTTGCCCGCTAATCTGTAAC
This sequence comes from Ambystoma mexicanum, assembly GCF_040938575.1. Taxonomy (NCBI): domain Eukaryota; kingdom Metazoa; phylum Chordata; class Amphibia; order Caudata; family Ambystomatidae; genus Ambystoma; species Ambystoma mexicanum. Next base: position 1,450,434,459 of record NC_090934.1, on the reverse strand, counting down.
ATTCACCAATAGCCAGGATGATCCATCCGGATATGGTTTGTTTTTTTAACAGCTAGACCCAATTTGGGGCCAGCATAGCCAATGAATAATTCGTAATTTTGGCAAAATGTATCCTTTGTAGATGTGTAAAAACAGAGCCCTTTTTGGGTCCAGTCTACGTAATATTTCCTCCTTTCCCAGATGGGGAGGTAGATACAAAGTTGGTTAAGTGATTGTGACAAGGAGACTACCTTAGATTGGAATTGGCTGATGGTTCTATTGGGAATAAACCAGAGATTTGTACTTTATTGGAAGGTCCGGAATACGGGGTACGTACCTATATGCAATTTATGCCTATTGAAGAGAAACTCCAGGAGGCATGGTCTAGATTAATGACTGTATGGTCGGACGATGTTCTGGTTGAACTCTCTGAGTTGGAGTGGAAATACATTTTGAGGGTTCATTTGACATTGGGTCCTGACATGGGTTTACGTTTGATTCGACAAAAAATTATTGGAAAGTTGTATTGGACACCGGTTAAGATGTTTAGATTGGGGCTCCGGACGGATGATTTGTGTTGGGGCTGTAATAATGATAGGGGTACATTATTGCATTTGTTGTGGGATTGCCCGAGAGTGCTGGAGTATTGGACGGCAGTGTTAGATAGGATTGATTTGATTTATGATGTAGTTTTGCAGAAGTCGGCAGTGAATATTATACTGCTTTCCCGTAAGGACAGGGGTGTTCGGATTAGGAAACATTCTTGTTGGATTGATAGGGCCATAATGGTGGCTATCAAGCGAATACTTAGGGTCTGGAAATCGAGGAAGAAACCTAATGTAGACGAATGGTTGATGGAATTACATGTTTTGGCTCAGTATGATAAGGTTTCATTTCATAACAAAGATAAAGATGATGATTATTTGAATCTTTGGGGTCCCTTTATGGCTTTATATGATTGATGGGAAGGTTTAGGTGGTTGTGGTGGAAAAGGTGGGGCTCCTTTTTTTTTTTTTTTTTTTTTTTGTTGGTTTGTTTGTTTTATGTTGACTTGCCGGTTATGCTTCACTAAGATTGATTTCTTGTTTGAGCTGTATTGTTTATGATGCTCTAGTCTCTTTGTAATTTCATTCTTTAAGCGGATTGTGAAGCATTGTTGCTTTTTAATATCATTGTTATATGAAAACAATAAAGTGTTGTTGAAAAAAAAAAAAAGAAAAACCTTGTCTTTATGGAAAGTTGCATGTGAGGGTTTACAAGAAAGAGCCTGCAACTGGCTTACCCTGCAGGCTGACGTTATTGGAATAAACAAAACCGTTTTGAATGTAAGTCTTAATGGGTATGAGTGCAAAGGCTCAAAAGAAATTTATGTTAAAACTCTTAACACAAGATTGAGATCCCATACAGGGACATTGAATATAACTGGTGGAAATACATTAGTAAGGCCTTTTAAGAACTGAACAATCGGAGGGATCTTAAAATATGAATCCTCCTCTGAAGAGCGCTTGAAAATAAATAGCCCGCGCCGCCAAGCAACCTTTAATTGTTCCAATCTGGAGGCCCAGAATTGCCAAATGTAACAAAAAGGAAAGCACCATAGGTGTGTCACATAGAAAGGGATCCACATTCTTATCACTGCATCATCTGCTGAACTTGTTCCAGCAACAGCGGTACAAAGATTTTGTTGCTGGCCTTCTGGCCGAAAGCAAAATCTCCATATGTCATCTGGGAGGTCCCAATCCTTGTATCTCAGCCTTTCAGAAACCATGCGTGAAGGCCGAGTGTCTTGACCTCTGGACGAAGAACCCGTCCTTACTCTTGTGAGAGATAATCCTCTCTTTGTGGAAGACGCATGGGAGGGCAGATGGACATGTCCAGAAGGTCTGGGTACCACGTCCTCCTGGCCCTATCAGGAGCAGTTAGGATCATGGATTTCCCGAACTTTCTCAAATTCCTTATCACGTGAAGAATGACGGACTGGAGGAAGCGTGTACATAAGTGGAAATTCCCTGTCCACCACAAACGCGTCCCCTAGAGATCCTCTTTGAGAAAGTTCCCGGAGCAAAACAGTTTGCTCTTCTGTTTGACACTGGTCGCGAACAGATCCACTTGAGGGGTTCCTCAAAGGGTGAAGATCTCTTGAAGGACTTCCCACTTGTGGGAGACTGCTCTGCCTGCTCAGAGCATGCGCCACTGTGTTCTCTCCAGCTAGGTGCATGCTGATAGGGAGATTCCTTCTTGAATTGCACAGAACAGAGATGCATTGCATCTCTGCACAGTGGTAGTGACCTACACCACCTCTCTTGTTGAGGTAGTATACGGCCACGGTGTTGTCCATCATTATCAGGACAGGTTTTCCCCGTACGGAGGGCAGAAAGGCCTTCAACGCTAGTCCGATTGCCCTCAGCTTCAACAGGTTGATATGTGGTTTGGACTCCGCTGGAGATCAATCTTCGTAACCGAGCCATAAGCCGGTTCTGCATCGAGAATCTCGATCTGATGAGAAATCGTTGAGGTCTTTGATGAGTCAGGAACCCAGCCCAATGAGGGTTCTGTCAATGAAACATAAGAAGTCAACGCCTTCGCCGACGTCAGCGTCAGAGCTGTCCACCCCTGCACCGAAGTAGAAGCCGACAAAGGTGATCCCGATTTTGAAGTAATTGTCGACGATTTCTTCTAAATTGTCGAAGCCAGTGGTGGTCCAGGAAAAGAATTTCAAACCTATGCCAAAAGACATTTTTAGTCTTTATCAGCCATCGATGAAGATGAACAAACTTCAGATAATACACCACCATTTGGGTTACAATATGGCACCCCTAATGTGCCAGATGAACTGTTGTCCGAGTCTAGATTAAAGGACTTGTATAAGAAAGTTCAATCAGCCAGTCGGTTAGATACCACTCCTGAATTAGAATTTGGCAATCTAGATCCTACTGAACATGCCGACTACTTGTATAGGAGACTAGGCTGGAGCAGGCCTACTCCTTTTGAGCAGGATGACATGACCGACATCTTGGACCAGGGTCCCCCCAGAAATATCCAATTTTGCCATGTCACTGCATTACCAAATAGGGTCTCTGCAAATTGGGAGATACCAGAAACTGCGGCTGCAGTGAATACAAGTTTTGCTAAAAAATACAGACCATCCAGCAGCAAACTAAGTATCTGACTAAACATCCAACACCAGAAAGTTTGGTGGTTCAGGCTGCTACATCTACCTAGCAGTCCGCATACCCATCTATCCCTCCTGATATGGATGATAAGAGAGTGGATGCAAGAAAGGTATTTACTGTTGGCAGTATGGCATTAAAATCAACTAATTTAACTTGTACCTTGTCAAGGTTTACGTTTACCCTGTGGGGGGCAGACTACACCCCAGAAAGAGAGGAAAGAGACGGCTTCCTGGCAATCATCAAGTATGGTAAGATGGCAATGGGTGAATGTCTTCAGTCAGGTTTGATACTGCAGAGAGCATCAGCAGATCCATGGTGACTAGAAATGTTACGCAGATTTGCGTGGTTGAGGAAATCCGGGTTTGCACCAGATGTGCAAGCTAGACTACTCAACATGCCCTTTGATGGCTCAAGGCTGTTTGGCAGCAAGGCGGATGAGAGTTTGGAAAATCTGCAGACCTCAAAGGCGGTGACTAAACCCCTTAGCACCGTCATTAGACAACCTCAACACCCCAATTCTGACTCATCTTCCTGGAGGGGTAAATCCTTTTAATTCTACTCCTCAATTGGAAGAGGACAAGCCTTAGCATGTGCAGAGACTTCCTATGGCATGGCACTCGAAATAGAGTGGCGCTATGGAAGCTGCAGAACTTCTATGATAGAGGGGGCATTAAGCTGCCAAAATTTGAGGCTTATTATGTAGCTGGTCAGTTGCAATATGTAACCAAATGGCTTTCTGATGAGGTAACTCCTGAACTTAGGCTGTTTGGACAGGACTTCACTCCGTTTTACCTAAATGAGATTATCTGGTTGCCTAGACTTGAAATGAAAGAACGCCCGGGTATGATGTTGTTTGGGTGGAAGATGTGGCGTAGAGTATGCTGACTGATGGAGAACCCGTACCCGTGTTCCCCACAAGTGCCGCTAGTGGCCTTAGCAGGGGAAGACAACCAACTAAGAATGATAATCAGGACCTATTGGGAATCGGTCGGGCTGGTCACATTGGGAGATGTATGGCAAGAGGGGATCATTAAGGATTTCGAAGAACTGGGGGAAGAGGCAGGCTTGCACAGAGGCCAGTATGTCACTTATCTTAGGCTAGTGCAGATTATTCGTAAAACCTGGCCAGAGACTGTACTGGCGGAGGAGCCAGACGCCATTATGGGGGACAATATATGACACATCAGAAGGAGGGCACGAGATCTCTAGATTGTATGAGATGGTGATGACCCGGGTGATGAAGGATTTGACACATTTGAGGCTGGACTGGGAAGCGGAGGGGGGGCACAGATGACCGATGGGATGTGGGAGCGTGATATGGGTTACCACAAGAAGGTGTCCAGAAACACCAGATTGCAACATATACAGTTATACATAACGCATAGAGCCTATATGACCCCGAAGAGAATATCTAAGTTTGTAAATGCAGGAAGACAAGCATGCCCAAAATGCGATAAAGAAGACGCTGATATGACACACATGGTCTGGTCTTGCCCAGTGATTGAGGGTTTTTGGGGGGGAAGTGGCACAAAAACTAGCGGATAAAGGGGTCACGCTCAACATAGACATGGCCTGGGCCTGCCTGTTGGGAGGGTTTCCCAGACCACGGAATACTAAACATGTTGGGAAACTGAGGGACCTGGCATATGTGCTTGCAAAAAGAAGGATTGCCATGGGCTGGAAGCAGTGCCACAAGCCACGGGTTGAGGTATGGTGGCGGGATTTGCAAAAATGGGCAGAGGCTGAAACGGTAGTATGGCAGGAGGCATGTAGCAAGTGCGGGGAAGAAGTGGGTAACCTGATGGCATGGAGAGTGTTAATAACAGGACTGTTTGGCACAATAATGGATTCTGCAGCTTCGGAAGGAAGCGATACCCGGCCACACGCAGCAGATACAGAATGAGAAACGCAAACAAGCTCTTGAGGGGGGGAGGGATCGGGGAAGCAGTAGTGTGCATTAATTGATGTTCATGTGTCTGTCGCAAATAATGCTGCTAATTTGGTTTGTATTGTTTATTTGTTTTTAAAATAAAAACAGTTTAAAAAAAAAAAAAGAATAATTGAAAGAGGACAAGCCTGTCAAAAAGGTCAGAGAAGACTCCCTCGTGGTGGACGAGGGAGGGGTGATGAGCCAACCCAAGCGGTGGCAGTTTTACCATCAGCCGCCACTTCAGCCGCCTCAAAACCACTCTGAGGCCTTGACTCACTCCGCATCTGAACGAGTGGCAAAGCATTGTACCCCAAGTACCCCAAGGTTACCGCTTTCCTTTCCACAAAAGGCCACCGGATCATCCCCCGGGGAACAACTATTTCAAAATACCGGATCCGGATAAATTTTGACCCTGCTAGAGAAAGATGCGACATGTACCTGTAGCAGAAAGGAACAAGGGTTGGTATTCCCCATACTTCCTGATTCCTAAAAAGGACAGAGGATTTAGACCCATCTTGGACTTAAGAAACTTGAACAAGTTCCTCAGGAACGTCAAGTACAAGATGGTTACCCATTCCCAAATCTTTAAGGCTCTCCAACTCCAAGACTAGATGGCATCATTGGACCTTCAGGATGCCTACTTTCATGTGCCTATCCATTCCAAGCGCAGAAAGTACCTGAGGTTCGCGGTTGGTGGTGTAAAGACTGGAGGGGGGTGTCTGTACTCCTGCTCTCTATATGGTAGAGGCGAGGCACAGAGGACCCCAGTCAAGATTCTCTATTTGGTAAAATGTGGGCGGGCAATCAAGGCCTAGGTCTCAGGTGATGCAGGCTGGTTCTTAAGTACAGTGTAGTCCCCAAGCACCCACAAAGGAAAGTCCACACACTATGCTAGTGAAAACGAAAACAGTCTTTATATAAATAAGGCTCAAGGTTATTCACACAATCACAATAACTCACTTTGTATTCTGGCAATACTATAATGGCAAATATATACAGGTCTACGTGGTAGCACTCTTAACTATCGATTCCTTTGAAATGCGTCAACTGCTAACAGTTCGAATCAGATTATTAGATGACTCAATGATAGACCACAGAGAGAAAGCAAGTTAAATCAAGCAATGGCAGAACACTAGGGACAGTTCTGTGCAATCATTCCCCCCCCCACCCACCCACCCACCTGGGCAACCTGTAAATAAAGCGTATTTGACAAGCCCAGTCCAATTATGCTCAATACAGTCTTGAGTCCTAAAAGGTTCCACAAACCCAAAGTGCCTGGTTTCATGGAGCTCTTCGGTGAGTCGGGCCCTTCTGGAGTGCACTCCCTTTCAGGCAGGAGCCACGGGTCGTCGAGAGCCGGTGAAGAAATGGGTGAACACTGTCATTGCGGCAGCAGCTTCGGTTCTTGCGGTGCTCGTTGACGATCGGTCAAACATCCTGCAAGCTGTGGCGTGCGGTGCACCGCGATGAGTGTTCGTTGCTGCAAGGAGTCAATGAAGAACTTTGACCCAGCAAGTGCGGAGAGTCTCTGCGGCCTTCGGCTGGCGGGAAATCCACCTGCGGATTCTCCTCTGTCGTCGGCAGCCTGGACTTTCTCCGGCAGGACGAAAGCAGACAAGAGGATGAGCAAGGGAGTCCATGTTTCAATGTTCTTAGGCAAGGGAGCACTGCGGCTCCGGTCGGCGACGGCGGTCGTCAACGGAGATGGACTTCAATGTCTGGGCGCTTCACTTAATAATTCCGCGGCAGTCCCCGTCTCCGGTCGGCAGCCTTTCGAGGGTCTGACGTCCAGGGAGCTTTGGCAAAGATCAGCTGGTGCACAATGGTCCCTCTTAGCTCGGGAATATGTCTCCTAGCCAGGTCCTCTCTTGGATCAGTTCCTTGAAGGCACAGCAGCTTTCAGATTAGGCAAGGACAGCAGCCGTTCTTCTTCTAGTGGGCTTCAAGGTTAAGCAACAGTTTCGACTTCAGCTTCTGAACGATTTCTTATCAGCGAGAGGCCCCCAGATATACGGTTCATTCTCCTATTCATTCTGCTGGATCACCTCAGGCAAACATTCATTCATAAGGGCAGTCAGGCAGCCAATCGGGCTCACAGTGCAGCCAGGCCATTCTCCTCCCTCTCAGACACTCGCAACAGGTAGCATGTATTGGGACAAGTACCCAGCCATTCAGCACTCCACACTGCATTCATACCAGTTTCGGGCAGGGTTGTCGCAGTCATTGTGTCAACCACCAGATACTAGACACCTATAACATGAAATGTATATTCGTCACACACTCCATTCACCCAGTTCCCACCACACGTGCATACTCACAACATACAGTCATTGGAAAGGCCTTCAGCCAGTCTGGCCTGGACTTCTCCCCACAATACCATATATGCAACTTCCACCAACAGCCAGTCAGGGGGAAGGGACTGGGTCAGGGCCTCCCGGGACTTCGGGAAAAGTAAGGTAACAGGCAGGAGAAAGCAAAAGGCCACAGGGGCCATCTTGTTTCCCATCAGGAATCAACTGATTCCTGTGGTAGGGCCTGGGTATCCCAAAATGGAGGATACTCAGAGCACCTGTCAGATTCAGCATGGAGCTGCCACCAGCCTGAACAGCTTTTTTCGAGTACTGTTGCTAGTAGTAGTTCACAACAATATTGTATAAGTGTGTTCTACTACCTATTAATTGCATGAGAATTTAGGTTGGACATACATAAATATAGGCCCCATCCAAGAAGCAACTTCCAGGGCCTGGTAGGATGATTAGGCCACAAAAGCACATAGATTACTCCACACAGTAAAATACACTGGATGCATGTCCATTTCAGACGATGCAAGAATGAGGCCAGTGCCCTTCTGAGACAGGGTGTAGAGCCACGCAGGGATGGGTCAGGAAAGAGGCACAGCTGCTGGTCAGGCCTTGAGCAAGACGCTACGATATAATTAAGTGTTGCAACCTACAGCAAAAGCTTAAGCAGGCAAGGGACGCAACACGGACCCCTGCAGAAAATGGTCACTTAGAACAAAGCCACACGTAGGTAGTTGGAAACCTGGTTAGCAAATAAACAGTGGAATTAGGAAACATGACATCACTTCTGATGGGGGGGATCCTCGGAGAGTGGAAGTGAGACACTGATGGGTGAGACGTGGTATCCCATTTCTTATACCTTTTCCCCATCCTACCCTGCGGGATACTCACTGCCCCTCACCCCTTTCCGACACAAACACTTCCACCCCTTTGTGACAGACGGACAAACACCAACGCCATTTACAAGAAATGTCCCAACAACAGGGTCAGGCAAAGTCAGGCAATCGCACACACCCGACAGCCCTTTCCCTTCCCCACAGGGATAAAAAGGTGGAGCACAAGACGAGCAAGGTAGACCGCACGGCGAGAGAGCCAATTTAGCACGGCAGTTCAAGAGGAGAAGAAAGACGATGCAATCCGAGAGGGTGACAAGGAGAGAAGCGACTTTGCCTTTTCTGTGCCAGATCCTTGAAACCTCCACAGAAGGGAACGCAAGACCCCGAACAATAGCCAGCGTGTGTTGCAGCAGATGTCAACGGTACACAAGGCCCTCCTCTGCGGATAACCAAGCCAAGGGGAGATGCTTGCCACCGTGGTACCGGCCTGGATTCCAGAAACAAAAAAAGTAAAAGCATTTCATCACAGTAAGTGAGTCGAGGGGAGATCCGATGAGAAGCCGAACAAAACGGCTAATTGAGGAAAATACAAAGAACTGTAATTTTGATACGAGACTGGAAAACCAGCTAGAGAGGAATCAGGCACAACGTAGGTGCTTGCTTGAGAAAATCTGCGTGATTTCCCTATGGTTGTAACCAGAAGGCCTTGGGAACGACGCAAGAAGAGGGCTAAAGTGGTCATACGGGGGTCCAGTAAAATTGCAAATGTGAACCCAACGGAGGGATGCCGATAAAGAGGGGGCAAAGTTTGAAGTCCCAATGTACAGTGTGTTGACAGAAATAAAGCCGACAAAGGGATGTCCACAGTGAACTTTTCAAAAAGACATTAAGATTTGTGAATGTCAGAGGAGATTGTGTTGAAAGCTGCAGTGAACCCGACGGAGGCCAACATTCGAGAAGGGTCTCAGCCGGAAGAGGGGCATCCGGGCAGAAAAGACCTCACCCAACATGCAAGCAGAAAGGAACTTTTAATTATTTTTGGAACACATCAGGTCCTCTGAGGCAAGAGACTTTTTGTAGAAAAGAGACTTAACCACCAAAGGCCCTGATAGTTGAAAGTGCAACATGTGCGGGAAAGCTCAACCATGTGCTGTATTTCGGAGTCCTACCTTGTGTCCTGTACTGAAAACACGGGGAAGGGAGACCCCGACTACTGCATCCTGATTTATTTGTAAACACTTCCATTTCCTGTGAACCCTATCCCACACTCTTTGCTAGTATTTAGCGTAAGGATTTGCAATTGGTTTTTCTTAGCATAGGCCCCTTTTATTTGACAATGCGCCACTAGGACTGCCTTATTATGTGATGGTCGTAGCTTGCTCCATCTTAGATTTAGGTTTAGATTATGAGTTTTTCAAACCTGCCTACAGCAGTCATTGTTCAATAAACACCCTTGAACTGTGATCACTGTGTCTTTACTGTTGCCACCATAGGTTCCTTACAAAACACACACACAACACCATTTAATGACAATGCGTCAAATGAAGCTTGCCTTTTATTTCCGGCTGGAACTGCATAGAATAAACGTTTGTAATTCTTACAACTTTGTGCACTCATTTTTGCCCTTGGATTGATTTTTATCCAATGCGGGTTTTTCGGCCTACCTTACAGTAGCTCCTGTTAGCTGTTGGTGTGGAGCTACAGGTCCTTCCAGACTACAAGCGGGAGATAAATAGCAACTAGCAATTTTAAACACAGATATTTTACTGCTGAATTCCCCAAGAGCAACAAAGACAGAAAAACAGAATGGGATTGTTAATTCGGCTTCTCTTCATACTGTGCAAACTAGCAACTTTGCTGATGGTGAATAGAGGGGTGGCTGTTAAACGCAGATTAAAGTCTGAATGCTTACCTAAACAATGAGATGGACGAATTCTGAAATGTTTTAAAGGAATTATTAAAATTACTACATGCCCCTAGAAATGTAAATTTGGGAGTAAGGTCAGATTTAATATAGAGAATCATGCCAGATTTCTCCTTCTATGCACTATAATTGCTATTAATGCGCATTTCATAGTCACCAACTACATCAACCTTAAAAAGGATAAAATGTTGAGTTAACGCTGTCAAGATTCGAACATGTGACACCAAGTGAAAGGAGAGTGCTTGAAGTGCAAGCTGTTCTTCCAGTACTACCTCCTGCTAATGCCCACACTAAGGTGAGGGGATGGGCTTTGTGCATAGTGCTTGGAGTTGTCCAGTAATCTAAAGATTTTGCTTGGAGGTCTGGACTAAAATATCAGCCATTGCAGACCACTCAGTCTCAATGAGAATTGTGGGCGGCAGGAATCCATAGGTGGTTTTGAAAATGTGTAGGGATGGCATGTAAAGTCAGGATCAAGGCAGACTATCAACACCGCTATCCGTTGACTTAATGACTGCCTCACTCAACATGAAATGCTGCACAGATCAAGCCTGTACCCCTTGCTAACTGCAGTGCACACGCTCAGATCTAGACGTGCTTTACAATATGAGGCGCTAGAGATTTGCACCTTAACTTTCTAGAAGTACAAACTTGTTTGGCTTCAGAGACAGCAATCTCATGATCACAACCCACATTGCAAACAAAAGAAAAAAAATAATGTTTTGTGCAAACTTGAAACAGAACAAAAACCAACACCTCAAATCAAGCCTTCCAACTACCTCTTCAAGCAGTGATACTCGGTTCCTTGAGGGAGTGACATGCCACAAGTCTTATTCACTGGTTATCTGACTAAACCCAAACTCCTTTAAAAACCATAAATCAATCATTCAAAACCCCAAAAACAAAGTCCACTTAACACATACTCTGGATCTAGCTAGAACAGCAGCTATACCAGGCCTACATCATCATCATCATCAAGACAGGATTAGTCATCAACAGTGCAACAACAATCCAACCCCATCCCAACCTGCCATGAAAATTCACCAGCTCAACAGAACAAACAGCAGACTTGAAATCAAGAACTGCAGGAAAGAACAATATCAGAAGAACCAGATTTCTCTGATGAAAATAAGGGACTAAATCAAGATTGATCAAAACTATTGTATTGTGGTCCCTTTCTGCAGACCTTGAACATGTTCTCAGGAATGATTCTCACCTTCTTTTAACCAATCACATTTGTCAAATGCCCATTTCTCAGATCCATAGAGGTTCATTGAAGTAGCTCAGCTATACCGTCATTATATGTTTCAAAGTAAAGCCACCATTCTGAACATCAAATCACATGAAAACCATTGTTATTTGCTCTACCTGGTTTATGCATCTTTATATTCACCACTCATCTGTAGCAACCCCAAAATATTTAAAGTCACCAACAACATCAATGGACAATGGACTTTCCTTCCATTATCCATACAGGAAGAAGATATCTTCTTATTAGAAACACATACATGTTAGGTTTTCTACCTTGTACATGTCTAGTTGCAACGATTTGGAAATATAAAAAAAGGTAAGCAATAGCCCTTTGAAGTATGAGGCAATATAGAAAGATACTTAGTATAGCCTAAGCATTGCATCGGAGAGGGAGGCTCCAAATTTAGGTGGAAAGGTTCTCCTTTTAGGAAAATCCTCAAACATGTCAGCAAAACAGAAGTCTAAAGATAAAAGAGACAAGTACACAGCATTGCTGGAGTCCTTTTGTCATAAAAATGTCTTTAGTAGACCGACTTATTATTTCTCCTAAAACTACAAGTTAAAAGAAACAATCTTTTCCAGCAGACCAGTTGGGATGGCCCAATGGCAAAACTTGTCTATTACAATTTACTCTTGTCATCGGCCACACAGGAATATAGAAATAACAAAGGCCGTTAATGTGCATGGCTTTATGAAGGGTCAAAATCAACACCACGACTGTTGCAGTGGATGAAATTCCAGCTGTAAAGGCAGTCTGAAAGGCTGTTAGCAGTTGGAGATTGTCCACCCACTGAGTCTCGCCGCAGAACCTTGGCAACATTTTTTTTACGGCACATCAGTCCAAAACTACAAGGCTCCAACTTCGCCCCCTTTTTTTTATATAATTGGAATGAGGATACCACAGATTAAAAGGGGCGTCTCCTACATTACCGACAGCCTTGATTACCCAATAATTACCTTTGACCCATTTCTGTGGAGTTTTTTTTTTTTATTTTAAATATCAGGTTACACAAGCCATCTGGGATTGGTGCACATGCATTTTTTACTTTATGCATTAAAACTAGGTCAATAAGAGCCCTCATATTCCCATTTTTCAAATGCAAATATATCATTCCAGCGAGTTCCTTCACTGGTGTACTTCTAACACGGAGACAAATTTCAGTTTGCAAGCTTAGCCAGGCATAAGAAGTCACTTGCTCCCTCAATTGTCCACATGCACAGAGCAAACCACTTCTTACTCTGCAGGAACCTACTATCACTAGCTAATGGCTAGTGGTGAGTGTACATTTTGTGGCTTGCCTGTATGTTAAGATGAACACCTCGAAAACCGAAGCTGGAAAAGTATTTTTTGGAGCTGCTTGTTAACTAAAACGTTATTAAATCAGTCACCAAAACCAGTCATTATCCACAAGGATGTCTAACATCGAACTCTTAATCCTTTGCCATACCCATTGTATTTTACTAGCTTTTATTTATTAAATGGCAAACTCTTGCTCATAATGAAAAAGTCTTATCATTTGCCTATATGCACAAGTTCCTCCATCTTGTAGCACGCTTGTCAACCGGAGCCTAAGCATACTGCTCAGTGAGCCCTGTCGCCCTTCTCAAAGAATTTCTGCTTTACAAAGTCGACGAGCGCAATTGCTTTTCCTTGCAATTTATCTCCCAGTTCTCACCTCAATTCCCTTATTACCCGTGACAGGTCCTCTGAATGCCCCCCTCCCTGCCCCCCTACTCCCCAATGGCATTCTACTCTACCGCCCTACCCTTTGTCTGTTCTTTCAACTCGACTCGCGCAAACTCCATTCCCTCTTTTTGACCGCCCACCCCTCAGAAATAAGGCTGCAAAAGATGGTCTTAGCCACCTCCCACACTATGTGAAGTGGATCATTACGCTGAACTATATCTTCCAGCTCCACCCGGTAGGAGTTTCTAAAGATTCTATCAGAGGGTGTCATTGCAGACCCAGCGTATATCTATTGACGTTCCCAGCCCCATGTCCAGTGTCACCATGCACATATCATGATACTACCACACCACTACCTGGATTTCTGCCCTAATCATGGGTCTTCACCTCAGAACCACACGGAAAACTACTGGAAAAACAAAAGACGCCACTGAAAATAGAACGTGCCGCAACAAGTGTGCATGGAAGGAAGAGGCTGGGGAGGGAGGGAGCCAAGGAAATACCCACTCCGAAGCCAATCCCCCACTTCCTAAGGGACAAGCATCCTAGCGGCAGATGATGGCGAATTAACCAATAACTGGCACCTCAGGAGGACCTGCAAATCGGAGGGAGGGGACCCCACCATTGGAGCTCAGGGAGGCAAGGACAGCCATGCCCTTGAAAACAGAGCATACCCACTACAATACCTATCTTGGCCAAAGAGGAGGGGGGCCCCTTCGCCATCTTCCCACAAACCACTAGAAAGTCACAAAGACATGCCACAACTGTGCGTAGAATATGGCGAGTGACCCACCACGAACGGCCCAGCAGATAGCACGAGCAGAGACCCAACACAGATGTCCGCAGCAAGAAGGTAATTAAAAAAAAGCCCCATTAACACAAACGCTACATCTCAACTCTCTGCATACACCTCTCAAACACTAAACAAACACAATCACATCCTTGCACAGCACTGCACTACACTGTAACAACAAAACAAACCACACACAGTCCCGCATATCAGCACATGGAAGTCTATTGATCCGTAAACTGCACGCATGCTCAGCGAACTGTTTTAACTGAACTGAAGCTGTCAACAGGACATCACAACGCTCTCTCTGCCTTTGTCCTGCTATGCCCTACTAACCCATCCCACCCTCTTACCTCTCAGATCCGGAGGAGAACCAGGGGGGACCACTCCATTGGTGATAATGTTAAAGGACATTTATACCGCGCACTAACCCCTAGTTTCTATTAAATACTGCCTATTTTATTGTGTTTATGTTCTTAACCCCCAGTAAAAGTCCACCGTTGAGTCCACTCAGTTTATACTACAGCCAGTTTAACAATATTCATATCAAGGCACAATAAGTCAGTGGACCCAGTTTCATGCAGACTGCTATCACGATGCGCGCCCAATACATTTTGCAGGGGCGGCAGTATCCGCCTTGGTGTTTGGGGGCGTCCACCGGGGCGATTCTTTAGCATCTCCATTCTCTGTGGCATTCTCTGGCTGAGGACGGGTGCCGCCATTCTGCACAGGTGCAGTGCGTTGCACTGTTGCATAGCCTCAGTTTTCATGCGAGCGGGCAATTAAACCCTGGCTGGAACGTTGAATGTCCCGTTAATACCTTCTTTGGTTGTAGAGACACCGCCATGCTCTACCTTTTGGCTTCATTTGCATGCCATTATCCTGCTGGATATTCTGTTCGCACCTACCTTATTCCAACCTCTACACCATCGGAGACAGAAGCGTGGGACGTCCTGGCAGGGGTCGCGGGAGAGAAGGGGAGCGGTGCCCGGCGCTGTGGTCCCCTCGCTTACCAGTCCCGGTGAGGGGCGAGAGGCGGCGGCAGAGAGGGACACATGGCAGCCTGCCCACAGCTACAACTAGGCTACACAGGGTGACCGTGGGCCGATCGGGGGGCACCTGCCAGGGGTGGATAACACACGGACTGCCCTGATCCCCTGGTGGAAAAACAGACAGCATCTGGAGGACAAGAGGGAACGAGAGCGAAGAAGCTCCAGCTACAATTCAGGGGACCTCCAAGTGTGGGGGGATAGCGGGCCTCTAGGTGCACATAAAAGAGCCCATCATCAACAGGCAGCTAGGGGTGGATAGATTATACACCCCGAGCTGACAGAAGGACCTCAGGATGAGGGCTCTGGACAGGAGCAGTAGGAGCCAGTGGGGAGTGCAACATGGCAAAAGGCAAAATATATCAGACAGAGCATGGAAGGCAGAACAAAGAATCTCGGAATTGGAGGACGCCTTGCAGCTGTCATGTCACGCGGGAGACTGGGGTCTGCCGCTCCCATTTCCTCCTGGCGAGTCTACCCGCGCGTTCGCGTCTGGGGACTCGCCGGGAGGGGAGCGACGGGTTACGGGGCCGGCGGCCTTCGGCGCATGCGCGGATGCCCCCTCTCTCGCTTCCGCGCATGCGCCGTGGGGGCTTTCCTCCCAAGCCTCGTTCTGGGTTCGCCAGCGCCCGGAAACGGAACGGTTTGCGTTCCAGGCCTCTCGGGCGCCGGCGGCCCATAAAAGAGGCCGCGAGTCAAAGCGGGCCGCGTCTCAACGCGGTTCGCTTTGCTCACCTCGTTGTTCCTGCCCAGCCTTACCTGTGGCCTGTCCTGGGCCTGCCTGCCTCCAGCCTTACCTGTGGCCTGTCCTGGGCCTGCCTGCCTCCAGCCTTACCTGTGGCCTGTCCTGGGCCTGCCTGCCTCCAGCCTTACCTGTGGCCTGTCCTGGGCCTGCCTGCCTCCAGCCTTACCTGTGGCCTGTCCTGGGCCTGCCTGCCTCCAGTCCTTACCTGTGGCCTGTCCTGGGCCTGCCTGCCTCCAGTCCTACCTGTGGCCTGCCCTGGGCCAGCCAGCCTCCAGCTACTACCTGGGTTCTGCCCTGGGTCAGTCTTCCCTCAGCCCATTCCGGAGTTCTGTCCTGAGTCATCATTGTGTAGATGGGACTTATCCCACACTAGCCTGCATTCCCCCTGTTCCATCTTGGGCACGTTCCTACAGTTCTCTAATTGGCCAGACTGCTAGTTCCAACTGTCCTCACTCTTTCCTGTCTTGCCTGACTCCGAATCTCATCCTGTGTACCATTGGAACCATCTGCACCAGCCAAGCTCCTTTTGCCTACTGCGAATACCTTTCTGCTACACTGGTCTATCTATCAACTGTCGCTGCACTGAGGTTCTTGGAAGATTCATGGTCTTGACAACAAGCTCTACCTGGACTATGGTTCCATCCATCTGAGCCTACATCCTCTTGTCACGCTTACCTGGGAGAGTGCCTTCGTGACATTGGGGGTTGGTCCATCCTTCACCCAGTTCCTCTTTTGGGTGGTGGAGAGGCTGATTCCTCGTGCCGCTATCTCATCAGTTCCTGGACTCCAGACTGGCGACCTCTGCGAGACCAACCACCAAGACTACAGGTACGCGGTCCTCTCGGGCCAATCAGCTTGACAGCAGCCCATGAAAAAGGACATCCCAGTCGACATTTTTGGAGAACATGGGGGAAGACGCAGACGGGAGGGCTCGTCAAAAAACAACATCAGGATCCTAGACCTCCCCGAAAAAGTAGAGGGAGCCTCAATGGAATTGTAGCTGGAGAAATGGCTTGCAGAGTGGATGGGCCCGTCGTGTCTCAAGCTTTTTCTGTGTGGAATGGGCACACAGAATCCAAAGCAGGGCAACCCTCTTAAGGTTGGGTGCCCCCCGCCCCCCCAGGCACGTAATAGCAAAGATATTGAACTATCAGGATTGAGGTGCGATACTGCAGGCATCGAGGAAGAAAGGCCCAATACTAGTCGATGGTACCAAGGTGACAATTTACAAGGGCAGTTCAGAAGTTGAGACATTCATTTGAAGAGGTTAAGAGACTATGAACTGCTGAAATTAAATAAGCCGTGCTCTTCCCAGCCACAACCTGGGTAGTGTGGCCGGGAGGGGTCTGGTTTTTCCAGTCCGATGGAAGCCTGGGACTGGGCTGATGGCTCTGCTCAGCTTGCTTAGTCCAGCCCCAAGGCAGCAGAGGAGAGTGGGGCCCACTAATGGCCCAGATCAGACAATAGGTGAACTGTGGTCAAGTGAATCTCTGGATCTGAAGAACTGCTTGAGCAGAGATGACTGACAGCAAGCATGGCACATGAGACACAAAGCCGGAGCACAGCTGGCGAGACACCGTGTGCAGCACACTTCCAGATCGCCAGCCAATGGGCTGCGACAATCAGTTTGATTTCTTGTTCTTGGCCGACGGATGCGTCCAGTTGCGGGCGTATTTAATTGTTTAATACAGGTTAGCCCTACTGTAGTAAAGCAATTCCGGGAGGTAAGGAGTTGCTTTGCCTATATCCGCCAATGTTGTGGGATCGCCCGACTGTGAATGGCGGAAGAGAATAGAGTGAGGCTGTCTTTGCTGTGCTGTATAACATGGAAGGTTAATGGTTTGCTGAAGATTAAACTAGGTTAAGTAGCAAAATACCTAGCGCTTCAACAAGCAGATATTGTGATGCTACAGGAGACCCATACGATTGAGACAGTGTGTGGATTCTTGCGGAGGGGTCAGTACTCGATAGTGGAGCATGCAGGATACACAAGAGGCTCTGGGGTGGCCATTCTGGTGACAAGTCACTACCCTTAGAGGTGCGACACGTGGAGACAGATCAGGGGGAGGAATTATTTTGAGGGGACTGTGGGGGGGAGGGGGAACAGTGTGCCTCATCAGTGCACATGACACTCCTGCACTTGCTATAGCGTATCCCTATGTAGTGCTGAATTGGTTAGTGAACTACAGGGTTGGGACATTAGACTGGTGGGGGTGAATTTTTAATGACAGGGATGCTGGAGGTCGACCGGGCACCGCAGAGCGGTAGGCAGGACCACTCGCACACAACTAAAAACATCATGTAGGCCACAGCGCCAAGAGATATGGTGGGATCTGCATCCAGAGGAACAGGGCTTCTTTTATTTCAATGCGAATTCGACTCTGTCGCAGACAGACTGCATGTTCCTGCCTGGTACATTTGCGGATAGGGCGATGTCAGCCAAGTGCCTCCTGAGAGGGATATCAGACCACTGCCCACTGATGTCTCATCTACAGAGTGGGGAGGGGTGCAGAGAGGAGGATGGCGGCTCAATGTGTTTTATCTGAAGGACACTAAGATAGACGCCATTAGGGAGGAATCGCAGGCATACTTCTCGATCAATAGGGAGGGGGGTAAATAAGAAATCCACCCTCTGGGAAGCGTACATGGTGGCGATATGGGGGAAGGCGATGCAACTGGTTCGACAGCATCTCAAGAGGGCGTAGGGAACGACTGGACCAACTCGAGCGGGAAGTGGACCAGGAGGCGGCCACGCACATTAGACTGAATACAGCTGCAAGAGAGCTGTCCCAAGTTGTGGGTCAATATGGCACAGTGGCGCGCAAAGAGGCTTGAGCGGTGCACTGCTACAAGCAGGCGAGAGTGTGCGACATGGGGGGATAAGTGTGACTGATTACTGGCACGGCTGGACAGGAGGGACAAAGAGGCGAGAGGAATGAAGTTGCCTGGAGGGGACATAGCTAGGGAGAAATGGCGAGATAGCGGAGGCGTTCGCTGACTACTATCGGCCGCTATATGGGGAGGCCTCAACCACGAATAGGACTAAGATATCACAGTATGTAGGAGAGACGAATCTGCCTCGGTTGAGTCAGGAGCAACGAGAACAGCTGGAGCTCAACCCTATCCTGGAAGCGATTCAATCAGCCATGTCGCAGCTCCTTGCAGGCAAATCATTGGGGCCTAACAGATTCCCAGCAGAGTTTTGAAGGCTCATCGGACAGAGGAAATGAGGGAAATGTTCCTGGAGGGATTGGGAGACTACACTACTGGCGTATCTCCGCCAAGCCATGTGGTGGTGATCCATAAAAAAGGGAGACATGCAGATCAATGTGGCGCATACTGTCCAATATCGTTAACCAACAGGGAGGCGAAGATCCTTGCAAAAGTTCTGGCCAATAAATTGCTGCCACTAATGGGCAAATTAATACATCCGGACCCGTCTGTGTTAATGCTGGGCATGGCGACTAGAATGTACATTAGACGCCTGCATAACACGTTGGACGCGATCCCCTACCTACAGGTTCCGCACGCAGTCATGGCGATAGATGCCGAGAAAGCATTTGACTCAGTGGGGTGGAGGAATCTACGGGCGGTAATGGATACATTTGGGTACGGGCCTAGGCTCCTTCGGTGTGTGAAATAGTTTTTTAAAGACTGGGAGGCTGAGGTAGTGGACCCCTGGCAGCTTCCCGCTTCAGCAGGGGACTAGACAGGGCTGCCCACTCTCGCCATTGCTATTCTTGTTGACCATGGGGCCCTTGGTCAGGTTAGCAAATTTGTTCAAGATGATGTAGTTATTGCGGCTCCTATAGGTCTTAAAAAATGCACCAGCAAGGATTCTGGGACAAGGTGATGGGCAAAATGCCTGGGATGTTGTGGGAAACTATACCCGACTGCCCCCAATATGATCCTGTCCAACGAGTGGGGTGAATCAGGCTTTAGCACCAGGGGCATATCACTACTCCGGACGACCTGGACACTGGGCAAAAATATGTTGGTGAAAGAATGGGGCACCTCAGCGCCTCCCAGATTCCGAAGTGGCTAAAGGAAATGAACTATTGCACAGAACTAGAAAAGAGGGTATACAGGGACGGGGGGCCTCCAAAGTTCCATAAAATTTAGTAGAAATGGTAGGAGATGGGATTCACAGGTGTTGAGATGTAGGAAGGTAGGAAGAGTCTTCTCGGGGTAGTAAGGGGGGTAGGCTGAGGGCGGGATCCTTTACAATTTTCAACATGCAATGATCGACCTGTGGTTCCAATGGTTTCAGTTTTTTTATGTTATTTGTGAAGAAAATTAATATGAATTGTTTTAAAAGAAACATGCAGAACACTAGTGTGGTTCATTGATTAAGCGTCCAAATATGAACAAAAAGCATTAATATTCATCACAGTTCCCACGTGTGCGCAATGGAACATATTTCGTTGGTTAAATCACCAAAACCGAATATCCCACACTCTACACACAGAGAACATGAAAATTAGTTAGACTCGTTGCTAAAGCCCATTCAGCATTTTGGAAAGTGTGTTTGTCAAGCATTACCCCAAATAAGTATATATCTGCGAGCTACTAGCCAGTCATAAAAACTCAATTGCCACCTCAATTCTACACATATACCATTTCTTACTCGCCAATGGTCAATTATCACTTGCCAATGGCTAGAGGAGAGTGCAAAATATGCACCCTGCTACTGAAACAGGCTTCCTACGTTCCCTATTATTTAACAGAGATATAGAGATATAGGTATGGTTTTGTCCAACTGTCAACCTCCTCGCCCATTTCTTTTCCTTAGCGTGGCAGGTGGAAACGAAATCACTCAGAATTAGTAATTAAGTTCAAGCCCTCACATGGGCCATCCGAGTCAACTTTAGGCTTGTTCTAATTCTTATAACTTTCTCTGTACTTACCCACCTTCTTCTTGGGCGTAACCCCAAGCACAGTTTCTCATTCAGGTTTTTTTATTTATTTGTTTTGGTTCCTTACAAACCTTTACAAAATGAAAAAAATACCAAAAACAAAACAAGTATCACAATCCATTAAAATGTAGAAGAACAATTCAAGATAGAATCAAAGAATCAAATGTTACCAAAGCACCACATTGGAATAGAACAGGAAAACAAGATCAATAATTCAGATATTACTAAAGACAACACAAAAATCTTTAAAATCGAGCACTCGCTCATAGATCACACAGAAATATGCCTTATTTTACCATAAACATACGAGTTGCTCAAAAGATAAAACCTATACATCGATTACTTTTCTTTCAAAGAAGGCACATTGACGGTTCAAAATCTATTCCTAAACTATCATATTCACTTACAACAGGCCAAACTATAATCCCTAATTGTGTATGACACAGGAACAACCTAACAAATCTAAACAAGATTAACACAAATTACAAACATTTCTCAAAAACAAAGTTAATCATATACTTAAACAGAGGTTATTGTCTGTATTATGCAGCATTCTGTTACAAATGAATTCTCTTAACATTTTCAGTACAACGTACGAATTGCACAAAGTACTTAATCCTTTGGTTCTTTAGTGCTGGACATACAAGAAGAATGTGTTGCAATGATTCTACAACTCTCGGATTTGCAGAATCTGCACCATTGCCATTCATCCGAACTATAATTTCTAATGCACTTAATTTGATTGGTTAAAAGCACATTAAATCTATAGCGCATGTAATCGTTACGTAACATCTTGCAAGGATATTTAAATAGCCACGACTGGATAACATTTCCATGTAGAACAAGCTTGTTTGTAGATTTTAGACGCTAGAATTCGCTTCTTAGTGATCTGCCAACCAATCAGACTTTCTTTAATTTTGCTAGGTTTGTTTAGCATCGATAGGACTGACATGCCTAGATTATTCAGACATTGCATCGTCTCTAGGTGCAAGATATTTATGAAAGGATTAGTGGACTCCTTGTCAGCACACAAATAAAGTTCACCTTCACAAGACATTTTACATTTTACATTTTCTCCACAGACTAATTCTTCTCCAAACTACACAGATTGAGAGGGATTGTAAGCCAAGTTCATATTTAATCAATTCAATCGGAATGCATTTTGGCAAAAAGAATAACACTGACATCCAAATTTTGCTTTCCAAGTACTTACAATAAATTAAGAACAATTCCATACCATACACTAATCTCTGGATTAATTTTCATAATATAGAATTGCCTCAAATGGTACCATGGTCAATTTTCCTTTTTTTTTTCTATTAACCGCATTTGCCTTATAGCGACATCCGCTTTTAGTTTGAGTTGACTTTTTAGTAAGACAATGGAACCCCCACTGGAAAAGTAATAAGCCAGATACTTGAAGGCAGCTTGAGGTTTAAATCAATCTGCCCTCACATAACTAAGTGAAAGCCTTTTCCCTCTTGTTGGGTCTCCCAAAAGGGACAATGATAGTTTTTGCTGGATTAATTGTAAGAGAAAGGTCAAGTACAAACTTTTCAAAGGCTTTAATTAGCCGTTGGAGGCCCACCTTAGTATTACCCATCAATAGGAAATCATCAGCGTAGGCCATCCAAGAGAAGGCAACGTTGTTCAATCTCGGTGAAACCAGACCTTTATTGGTCAATGCATTTTCCGCACCACTGACGTATACATTAAAAATAGTAGGGGCCAACATGCAGCCCTGGCAGAGGCCATTCGGAATTAAGACGAACCATCAGCCTTGTGTCAGAATAGAGTGCAATTACGATATCAAGCAAATGTTTAGGCATTCCAAGATCTCTCAGTAATTGCCATCTACAAGGTCTAAGGCCTTACTTATGTCCATAAATGCTATAAAAGTGGGCCTGGCACCTATTTTCACTGATTTGGCAGTTATACATTTTAGGATTAGGCCACCACAGTCGTACCAATATTTGTTTTGAACACGATTTATTTGGGGTCCGAGATGTGATTGTCCGAAATACATTTTGTATGTCAAGAAGGACTAAAGATGCAAACAATTTAGATACGGGATCAGCAATAGCCATTGGCCTGTAGCTGTTAGGACACATTCGAGATCCCTTTTTGAATACTGGTATCACATCAAAACTCTTCAGGAATGAGGAATATGTTTTAGAGACAAAATATTGTCAAACAACAAGAACAATATTTGAGCCCACAACTCTAGATTTTGTTTCAGTAGTTTGTTTGATAAATTATTAGGGCCAGAGGCACCCGAATTTTTAGATTTTTTAATTAAACCCAAAATGTTTTCAACTGAATGATCCAAAGACCAATTTAGTCCCAAGTCTCTCTTTGTACTCACTATATGAACGTTGTTTAGATAAAGCTGGGAAAAGTGGCCCAACCACCCGTCTTCGGTGATAGGATTCAAAGTTAACTCCTTCTGCGGTCTTTCAATAGCATTAATCAAATTCCAAAAATGTAAAGAATTAGCACCGTGGAGGGAGATCAACATTGCTTCACCATCCAATTGTGAGCAACGCCCTCTGTGGTTAATTAGCCAGTTTTTGTATCTCGGTTCAATTTCTTTTTACGCATTCATGATAGTGATTAAAGATAGGCCCGATTTATTTAGATGCCTTAGTTCTTTCCTCAAGAGACATTTACGGTTGTGTACCTCAGAATCCGTATGGTGGTTATTCTTTTTGATCAACCCAATCCTCATGGGTATATTCTCAACCAACCTTGAAATAGCAGCTGTTAGGGGGCGTGGCTAGGCAGCGCACTATGAAGACGTGCCTGCTGTGAGCTCCGCCGCCGGGCGCCCGAAATAAGATCCTGGCATTTCTGTGGCTGCGCTGCGGTCGTGAGTGGGCAGAAATGCGGGCAGAGTCTGTGCCGGTTCGCTGCATCAGCGAGATCTGACGCATCATTTTGAAGAAAATTGCGGGAGAGTGCTGGTTCCCCCCTGCGACCGTTAGAAGCAAGATGGAGGTGCGCGCCATTTCGTATGCTGGCTCCTCGACTCCCCGCCGGATCTGAGCTGCGGTGGGGGCTCTGTCCCTGGACTTGCGTGGTGGTGGGCTTGGGCAGTGCCCCCCCCTCCCTGCCTGGTCTCATGAAGCGAGGTCCATGAGATTGCACCTGTCGTGCCGGCGGTGTACGCCACTCGGGTGGGCACTGGCGCCCCGAGAGCTCGAGGGAGCCCTATCTGCTGGAACAGCGGCGACGCCTTGCAGGAAAGGAGCCCGGGGAGGAGCTGGCCATTGCTGTAAGTGGTGGAGTGAGGCAAGTGCTTGTGAAGGGGAGCCTGCGGCGAGGCTGAGGCTGCGGAGAGCTGCTGGAGCGGAGCAACTGGTGATCCAGTTACCCGAGGGGGAGCTGTCCGTCGCTGTGGGAGTTGGAGTGCCCTGGCCCGGCCCCGCGGTCTTGCTGCTCCTATTCCGGCGGTGTGCCCGCGGTGGCTGGAGCTCGGGCGGGGGTGCGACTGTGGGCCCTCCTCCGCTCCTCCAGTGACGGGAGCCTGGGGCGTGCTGCAGCTCGGCTCTGCTTGGCACCCTGAGTACTGGGGGAATCTGGTTCCCGAATTTATTATAAGAGGCCCTTTGGCCCCTCGGCGCGCTCTGGCGCAGGCCTACACCTGCTACATACGTACCTCTCCAGCTTCTGGTCACTTAGAGGGACTTCTCTGGCTCTGTATTGGGCAGCATTGTTGGAAGTCACGGTTCCTCCTGATTTTCGGGACGTCTGCTTGGCCTCTGGCCTCTCCTGCCCTCCTGCTATTTATTACATTGCCCTGGTCCAACACTAGGGTTTCTGCAGTCCATTGTTTAATCCTGCTGGCGATGTCCAAAGTTGGTTCTAGGAAAAAATAAAGGCACAAGATATTAAGGCCTTCCTGACGCCCCAGGAGTCCCCCGCTCCCCGAGCCCACACTGTATCAGTGGACATTCATCCGCCTCCAGCCATCAACCCCATTTCAGACATGGCTTTCTCTAGGTCCGACTTGGAGGACTTGTTTAAAGCATTCAAGCAGGAGATCAACGGTGAAATCAAGGCAAAAATGTCACATGTGAGCAAACCCATGACACTGAAGTGCTCATGGAGCGGGTGCGGACAATTGAAGAGCACCTGGAGGATATTTGGGCTAAACAGGCGGACATTGAAAATAGAGCTAGGCGCCATAATGTGCGCATCCGTGGCATTCCTCAGCAGATTCTAGACCAGGACCTGGCCGCCTATGTGGGTGACCTGTTTCGAGAGTTGTTGAGCGGGTTGTATACGAATTGTTCGAATTACAATTGACCGAATTGTAAATGTCAATTGTAACATATGTGGGGGGAACCCCCCCACCCAAAACCCATTATATATATATATATATATATATATATATATATATATATATATATATATATATATATACACACACACACACACACAGTCAATTGTGAAAAGGTCAATTGTGACCCTTTAAATTCGGTCAATTGTTCATTCGAACAATTGTAAACGAACAATTTGGGTAATACCGTTGAGCCTCCGCCTTCTGCAGCCATGGTCTTGGATAGGACACATCGAGTATATTCAGGCCTCCAGATAAGGTGCGTACCAGCCCTTTTTACGCATGAAAATGCTGTAAATACGACAGCTTTATTATTTTCCTGTGTACATTTACACACAAGTTTAGAGCAGAAGGCAATGCTAAGGTCAGGTTACTTGACACAAACCAGAACCTTCTTTTGATTTTCATCTACATGGATGTAATTGCAAGGCATCGATAAGAGCCTCTGAAATAGAATGTATTTCTCTGAAGCCTTTCAAAAAAGAAACTGCACACTGATAAAAAAGGAATGGTTTATTTCCATTCAGCTTCTGCTGTGTTGATGCTCATGGAGCAAACAGAAGCAATGTGCATATTTATTTTCCTAGCATTTTAGGATTGTATAATGAATATGGAAAACTAAGTTGCAATTGAGAATTAACATTTTATAACAAATTATGTTTTTTTTTTTCAGTGAAAGCAAACCAGTATTTCAGATTTGTATTTTTTAGAGTTCCTCTGCTGTGTGCATAATTATGCGGCAACAGATAATTTTTACACTTATTTAATTTACACATGTGTAAAATGATGACTATGCACAGTCTAGTTTACATCCATTCAACCTTGCAATCAATGGGGTACATTACTATGAATGGCCAGTGGCAGCAGAGTCTTTTTGCTCAAGGTTGAGTGATTGTCCTTACACCAATCACAGGTGTTCTAGCCTTTCAAATCTTCAAGACTACAATTAAAACATCCAAAACCTGACTCTCCAGGAAGTGCAAGTGCTGTTCAAAAACAAACAAATGAAAGTTACATTTGTAATTGAAATAGAAACTCAGCAAAACCTGTCCCTGTGATAATCCAGATAGGTATTTAACTTAATGTAATGCTTCATATATGGTTCGTCCAACATCTAGGCATTGCGATTATTATACCTCAGACGATACTGAGTTAACTGAGCTCTGAAGGATGTTGGCCAATAAGATAGCTCGTCCGGTTGAGCACTGGTTGCTGTGATCTGTGAGTGATCTGTAGGTTGCAGGGTCGAATCCTGGCAAGGCTAACTCAGCCTTCCATCCTTTCGAGGTCAATACTGGAGTACCGACTTTGGTTTGGTGATGATTGTGATAAAGATTTTCTATGTACAGCGCTTTGCCAACAGTGCTATATAAATAACCATTTGACCATGAGATTAGATATAGAATTTAGCATGGACTCCTTGCCTCGCTGCACTGTTGTATCATAACACTGACATACCATTAGGTAGTTATAGCTCCAAGAAATTAGGACTTTCATTAAACATCAAAAGACAATTCTGCTATCGTACCTCAAACACACAAACACAATTCGTGTTTGCTTTACTATGTAATTGGCTAGTGTTTTGTGTTTTCAACTTTTAAATATATACAGGAGAGATCAAATGGCCAGACCTTAGAGAAATAATGAAAGGGTGTATTCTGTCACAATGCAGAAAGCTGTCGTATAGTAATGATTTCCATACAATTTTTGCAAACGTCGGCTGGATGTCGCATATATTTTACTCTCTTGCGAAGGAGAAAAGTCATTTTTAATCTCTTAAAATCAAAGTTACTCTCAAAGTTTAAAAATAGAGAGTACAATACTCCCCCCTCAAAATCTTATCTGGAGCACTGAGTATATTCATCCACTTAGCAGAAGAGAAATGTACTCCCAGATGTCCTCACTAGAGTTCATTTCTTTCACCAGAAGGAGGAAATTATGACAGCTGCCAAGAGGGCAGAGGTACTGCAGTTTCGCGGTGCCTCCATTCGGTTGTTCCAAGATCTCGCTTCATACACTCTAACTTGCCGACGCCGACTGCGAAAGGCGACTGCAAACCCAGAAGGTCCGCTATCGGTGGGGGTTCCGCTGCAAATTAATTTTTGACTTTCGCAACCAGCATTATGTTGCATCCTCGGAAGAAGAGTTGTGTGATCTGTTGGGTGAAGGATCTACTGGCGCCACACTTGACCAAGACCCCCTCTTGGAGGCGGACCTCAGTTCTCAGCCCACTCCAAAAGATAGGAGACCCAGGGGTTGGCGGCGGGTAGGCGGCCCAGTGCATCGAGAGGAGGGGTCTCCTGATAGCGGACACGCACGCCTCTCAATAAAGGTCCCAGATGGCCAGCAGGTGCTTCTGGTTGACACCCGATGTTAATACGCAAGGTCCAAACCTCATCTTACATGGACGTGTCTTCCCCCATGAACAAAACTACACTGAATTCTATGGAGAATGCAGGGGGCAAGATCATCTTCCTAATCAAACTTCTTGTTAAACAGGTTGTTCCCCCAGGGGGTGGTTTTAAGTTGCTGATCATAGGTGTTAAGAATATCTGTAGGGCCATTCTGAGGTATTGTCCAGTTGTGAAGCGCACTCCCCGCGCATGACCAGTATGGATCGCTAGGATTAATTCAGCGTCCGATATGTGGCGCCCAAGTCGGATTGCGCCCATTGTTGTTGAAGGTGTGTTGTTGTTGGATCTACTGCTGAGGCTCATGATAGCCTCGTGTGTTTTGCTTGTTACTAGTTTACAAGCTTTCATACTTCATTTTTTGAAAGTATTTTATTTTTTTTTATTTATTTTGGATTGCTTTCTTTATCCTGTCTCGCCTCGGGTATTTCAAGCTTGGGTCTGCCCGGAAAGAACAAAATGCTTGTTGTCAAAAGATCTATATCTGTAACGTCCCTATTACCAGTGAAATAGTAGCACTCTATCGCATGTGCTGGGTTGTACGAAATGGGTTCAATGCTTCGCTGGATGTCGGGTGTCGTCCTTTCACAGCCTGGGTTGAGACGATGGGGATCCTGGGAGGGAGCATAATGCCCCATGGGAGTTGCCAACTGGGTCATGAATACTGGTATGACCGCTCCGAATGTGATCTGTCTAACCCTTAATGTCCAGGGTCTCAACTCCCCCATTTAAGCGGAAGGCCTTATTCCAACGATTGGCGACATAACCCCACAATTCTATTCTTGCAAGAAACTCATTTATTGGCTTCAGATGAATTCCGGTTGAATGACAAGCTCTACCCAACCACATTTTGTGCTTCTTTGGGAGTGAAAAGATGTGGGGTGGCCATTTTAATTCAGAGGGGGACTCCACTGAAAGTCCACAGGACACTCCGGGACAGGGAGGGGACGTACGTTCTGGTAGTGGCCTCATTATATGGGAAGAAGGTGTCCCTTCTATCGTTATATGCGCCCAATGTCGGTCAAGACCTATTTTTTGCCTCTATTTCTAAAATCTTAGGCGAACAGGTTGAGGGAGATTGTCTAATCGGTAGAGATTTTAACGCCGTGATTAATCCACTGGAAGATAAATCTATCCCTCCGACCCCGACTGATAAACACTTCATGGCGCTCACTTCCCTCCTCCGGGAGAATTCCTTGATAGAGGCCTGGCGGTTTTTCCACCAAAGGGAACGGAGGTACACTTTTTATTCCGCTGTGCATAGGGGATTTTCTAGGCTGGACATGTTCTTCCTCTCAGACACTCTTATTTCCCATACCATAGAAATTGAGATTCTCCCGAAAGCCTTGTCCGATCATGCCCCGGTGCTAATAGTTTTGTCTCCATTTACTGAATCCCCGGTCTCCCCCCCCCAGCCATGACGCTTAAATTAATTTATTCTGATGGATCCACAAGCCCGCTCCAATATTTCTAACTGTATAAATCAATATTTGATGGTTAATGACACTGGGGAATTAGATTTTGGAGTGGTGTGGGATGCAGCGAAGGCTGTTATTAGGGGTCAAGTCATTGCACAGGCAATAGAATGCAGGAAGGCTCAGAGACAGGTCCAGGCCCACTTAGAAGTGCAGCTCCGGATTGCGGAAGAGGCACATAGATTGAGGGCTTCTCGGAGAGCCCTTAGAGATGTGCGTACTGCGCAAAAAGCACTTGAAGCCCACCACATGCAGCTTATGGCATTATGCGCGCCAGACAGAATTATTCTAAAGGGAATAAGGTGAATCGGCTCCTGGCAGCTAAGCTCCAAAAACAGGCTAAACGTAATCATATAGCTTCCTTACAGGGGGGACGGATGGGAGGCAAGTTTTCACTTAATCTGGAAACTTCAGATCATACAGCGGTTCTTTAAAATCCATTTGGCCACGCATATGACAGATCCACAGCTGGCTGGAGACTTTATTCGAGAAACAAATCTCCCACAAATACCTGTACAGCTTTGTGAGAGTCTAGAAGTCCCAATAACGGTGGAGGAAACAGAAGCGGCAATTCAGTCCCTCCCGGTGTGTAAGGCTCTGGGGCCAGATGGCTTTACTAATAAATTTTATAAAACTTTCCAAGCAAAGCTTTCTCCTCAATTAACACAACTTTTTAATGCTGTGTGGAGAACCAGGGTGGTGACTGGGTCAATGGCAGAGTCAGCAACAACATTGGTGTTGAAACCTGGGAAGGACCCTACAGATTGCGCCTCTTATAGGCCAAATGCGCTATTAAATACGGACGCTAAATTACTTGGGAAAATAATTCCAGGTCGCCTGAAGGCAATTCTCCCGTCCCCGATAGTTAATGACCAAACAGGGTTTATACATAATCGGTCTACATATGATAATGTGCGACGTGCCATTGACTTGATCGCTCTCGCCCCGAAGATCCCAGGGAGGCTGTCATTACTGTCCTTGGACACCCATAGGGCATTTGACAGCATGTCATGGGGATATTTGGTTCTGAGAGGGTTTGGCCGGGGGTTTATCAAATGAATGCTCTCCAACTACCAGATATCTTCCACCAAGGAGAAAATGAATAAAGATTGGACCCCACTAATTCAACTGCTAATTCAACTAGCCAAGGGCACCAGGCAAGGCTGCCCCCTGTGGCCTTTAATTTTTGCCCTCGCTATGGAACCCTTGGCGCAACATGTTAGATTGCACCCTAATATCTTAGATTTTGACTGGCTGGGTTAGTGCCATAAAATAGCATTGTATGCTGATGACCTGCTTTGCTATTTGAACGATGCCCCACGATCGCTCCCACCCCTCCTAGATCTCTTGGATAGGTTTGGCTCGATTTCGGGATTAATCCGAACAAATCGATGGAAATGACACTAACTGAAAGCCCCAACAGACTAGAAGTAATACGAGGGCTGTCACAGATCCCCTGGTCGACAACGGAGATTCCTTATCTGGGAGTAAAATTGACCCCCGCATATGCGGGTCTCTATGGGGCAAATGTCCCCCCCTTGTTTAAAGAGGCAGGGAAGTGTTTGCCACGTTGGGACTCTCAGGAGATCTCCTGGTTGGGTCGCGTTACAGCAGCCAAGATGATGTTGCGCCCGAAACTACTGTATGTATTCCATTCCTTGCCAATCTTTATCCCAGAATTCGAACTTCTGAATATTCAAAAAGAGATATACAGATTTATCTGGCAGAGGAAAAGGCCCCCCCCCCCCCCCCCCCGAGTATCTGGGAAGATCTTGACAAGGAGTAGAATGATGGGAGGTCTGGGCCCGCCCTCGATCCCACGCTATTATCGGGCAGCTCAAGTCGCTGTAATGCTCTCCTGGGGGAATTCCCCGGACCCCCCCTGGGTGGATGAAGATTAAACAAGCCGTAGCCCCACTCCCTCTAGCTCATTTTCCATTCCTTTCTAAAGAGGCCCGAAATTAAGGAGCGGGGTTGCTGCCGACCACTTTTTGCACACTTAAATGTTGGGATAAAGCACGCTCACAGAGAGGGATCTCTTTGGGACTGGGCCTGTTGTCTCCCGTTACCCATAATCCAGCCTTCACCCCTGGTCTTTCAGCCGCGGCATACCGAGCTTGGAGCCAGGCTGCACCGCTGCGGTTGAGAGACATCTATGTTAACCAAGAGCTCCTGACCTTTCAGGAATGTAAGGAAAGATTTGGTCTCCCAGAGTCTGAACGTTTTCGTTATATACAACTGTGACACTGGCTCACTAATAGGGGAACCTGTCAGGCGGGCGGGAGGGCTCCCACTGGGCATCAAACTTAAAATACTTGAGGGTCAACAATCACATAGAATATCTGCATGTTAACTACTGGAGAAAGCCTCAGCAGACGAGAAAATCCCGTACATGAAAGCTTGGGAGGGGGAGCTAAGGCTGGAAATCTCGGATGACTCCTGGCAGCGGATTTGGCACAGAATTCAGACCAGCTCCCGCTGCATGCTTGTGAAAGAAAGCGCCATTAAAACTTGCTTTAGGTGGTACTTGTCTCCAAGTGGACTCCACTCAATCTATCCGGAATACCCAGACTTGTGTTGGCATGGATGTGGGGAGCGTGGGGATTTGGCTCAAATTATGGTGGCATTGTCCGGTTATGCAAATATTTTGGCTGGAGATTAGATCAAAAATTAAGGACATCACAGGCTCTTTGCTCCCTATGGACCCAAGAGTGGTCTTGTTGGGAGATGTATCAGAGGATGGGACCTTCCCTATGTCGGGGCATAGGGCAACTCTGATCTCACATCTACACGCATCACTAGAGCCCGATTCTGGAAATCGATTGAGGGCCCAAAGTCTGCCTACTGGTGGATCAAAGTATGGGAGCTATTGGGTCTCAAAAAACTTACAGCCATTTTGGAAGGAAAGCTTCTGACAGAGAGCAGATGTTCTTTCAACCGCAACTGCTGAAGCACTTTATGAACCCTTAGTAGGACTGCAGATGTTACGCTTATGAACCCTTATTGTACGAGGCTGACCCAATGAAATTATGCTTATGAACTCGATATGCGGTGTTGCACCAAGGATTTTAGGCTTAAGTGTTTTTAATATGGATGACGGACCCAATGAATTTAACTTTGTAAAAAATGTTTTTCCTCTTCTTTCTTTTCCTCTTTCTCCTTTTCTTGCTATTTTGTTTCCTGCCTTCCAGCTACTTTCCCCTACAACCCTCTGATAATTAATTGAAACCATATAATGAATTTAACAGTTTTAATGGTTTGACTTAAATACCGTCAATGTAAGCTAATGAGTGTACAGTGCTGATGAATTGTTTAGGGGAAATGAGGGGGGATTTGTTTTCAAGAAAATTCAACTGTTTGTACTTTTGTTAATATTGCATTCATCAGTTGAAAATAAAAATATTCCAAACAAAAAAAAAAGAAATAGCAGCTGTTATGTGGTGAGTAAAACTCAAAGCTGAGTAATGATCAAGCCGTTGGTAATGGGACAATGAAGCATACTATGTAACCATTGTAGCTGTGAATTTTACCGTTTTTTTCTTTGTACATTTTATTCTGTTTCCCTTAACATTGGATATTATGCCTTTGTTATATATTTTGACTATTTGGTTTTGAGAGTTGTCCAGTATTTCAATAGCGATCATACAATGATCACTACTTGTTGACCTCAAATTTCAACAGTCATCTCGACAAACCACCAGATAGGAAAATGTATATTATTGACCGATGACCCCTTGCTTTCCAGGTGAAGTGATCATTTTGTACCAGTTCTAGTCCCAATACTTCAGCGAAATGGGTCTATAGTCTAACTCTCAATTTGGAGTCCTCCCCCTCCCCCTCCCCTCCCACCCCGATTCTAGCCTGGGTACCAGTAGACGAATAAATCACATCACCAGACAAACGGTCCCCATTACAATCAGCATTCATATCTCCAGCAACAACAATTTGTCCCCCTGGATTGACATGTGCCCATACTTCAATTTCATCCCCTAAACTGGTCAATCTGGTCTCTAAGCTTTGATCCGAATGCTCGGAGGGGTTCCAATAAACATTGACAATAAGTAGGGGAATACAGTCTTCCTTTGCCCCCACCATGTAGGATGCCACAAGAAAACACACCCTTCCCCAGTTTTTAACAGGTTGTTAGAGCCTTTTGCTGCTACAATAATCCCACCCCTACGATGGCCCTTTGTCCCACCTTCGGCACATAGTGTAGACATGTCAAAACCTTCCCAACAGAGTTTCCCTCTCGACCAAGATTCTTGTATAAGAATAAAGTCAAACTGGGCCAGTTCAGACATCAGCTCCTCATTATTCATTAAATTGAAACAGCCTCTTGAATTCCAACTTAGTAACTTTAAAGAGGCTGGCCCAATTGGTTCAACGAGTCAACAGACTCACACAGAGACAGGGCCAGCCATCTCCAATCCTGTTGATCGGAATTGGACTCCAAGTTACAGACATGTCTCTAGTAGGATCTTGGCCACGCTCAGATCCTTGATCTCTTGATATATTTACCTGCGTTTTCAGCATAGTAAGATTCTGCTCCAAAATATCAAAACCTCTATTTGCAGCTGTTCCACTTCTTTCAAAATGAGTGCCCTCACCAAAGGAGATGGTATAACCAAGCGTACATAGTCGTATCTGATTTTGTGTAAGAAATCGACTAAATAAATATCAGCTGATGTAATTAACCTTAGCTCTGGAATAGATGCAAATAAAGATAAAATATAGGGTCTATTTAGGGATATTCTTCCGGAATCATTAAAGAGAACTCATAATCAGCCCAGGTATTTCCGGGTTGACTGGTTTTCTTAAATCAATATCCATCGGATCCCTACCACCCTCAAATCCATTGACATTTTCATGATTTACAACTTCCCTATTCCCGTCAACCTCTTGATACATTTTTTGTTTGATATGTTTACCACAGTGGTAGAAGGCACCACTGGGTCTACCAAGTTGTGCCTGTTCTCTACAAGAATAGAATTTTCTGATAACATCTTAAAAATTAATTGACGCAGATCATCTTCCTTGTATTATTGGTCTATCTTGTCCAACCATTTACTCACTGCTCTAGTTCAGTTTAGGGTAGACTGATCTCCCTTCTTAACCGGAGTGGGCCCACAAACAGATTCATTCATTGGATTGGTATATATAGTGCTATAAGAGGCTTTCCATTCAGAGCTGCCAAGTCCTGTATTGATGGTAGGTTTCCCTCCTTTTTTGGCACAAACAAATGCATCGCTTGCATTAGTAATATGTCGATTCATTTTTTCGTTCAAGGCAGGCAGCAAGCATAGGAGGGTAATTCGATCAGTTTGACCCTGGTACATAGTTGGAACTAAATTTCTCAGGGACGATAAGAGAGGGGCATGAGCCCTTGAAGATTTCAAAAACATCATCCCTTTTCTTCTTCATTACCTCATAGAGTGCGTCACCTTCCGTGTATACACTCAGTGAGGCTTGATCGTAGGTAGCTTTAAGGCACGGTTGCAGGTCTAGATCGTTCATGCCCTTTTTTGGACTTTGTTTTTGTCTCTGGTATCGATA
Organism: Ambystoma mexicanum; assembly: GCF_040938575.1. NCBI lineage: Eukaryota > Metazoa > Chordata > Amphibia > Caudata > Ambystomatidae > Ambystoma > Ambystoma mexicanum. The sequence continues at coordinate 1,450,400,098 of NC_090934.1, read as the reverse complement.
TCACATCATCTACCTCAGAGATGGTGTTATTGAAGGCTTCATCCCTCAAACATTCTCTCAATGATTTGGTATTTGCTTCTTTTTTATTTTGGCAAATTTTTTTTCTTGTCTTTTGGATATTTTTCATCTCAAAATCATCATTATCCGCCTGATACGGAGGCCCTTCCCCACAACTAGACTGATTGTTTTTCTCAATCAAAGCTGTATGCCTCTCCACTGAATTTCCTATTGGAGGAATCCCTTCGACTTCTTGTGTTTGTATCATAATTATTTCATCAGATGCTGGTGGTATAACTTGGGCCTTTAGCCTCCCCTCCTCCCCCCAGTTACCATCCTGCTCATCTATCAGGAGATCAACAGATGACACCTTTGATTTTGAAAGTAATACTTCCCCAATTCGCACAGATAAGTTCTCCATTTCATCCAACAATAGCCACAGTCTAATTCCGTGATTCAAGCCGAATCAGCCGGTTAAAAATGCCCAACATAGTTGAAATATCGGTACCCCCTACAGGTTGTGAAGGGTCAGACTCATTAGTATAATCCGTTGGAACACAAAAACTCGGTGAATCAGAGAGGTTGTCATACATAGGCTTATTAGGTTTACATATATCCTCCATAGAAAGCCTCTCTTCATGTTCGTTATTCGTGGGATCCATTGCCTCCTCCTCCAACAATAGTGGTTGGGAAGGGTCAATCAGATCCACAACGGTTTTTACTGGCTAGAGAGGAGTCTTGTGCACACTGCAATAATACATCCTCTTCATCATTCGGTGCTGGGAGAGGTAAAGCCATGGCTCTGGCGAGACTAGCTTGTCTTGTGTTTACAGCAGCAAAAAAAACATAAAAAAAAAAAAATAAACAAACCAGTCGCGGCTCTTTTCTGAGCGGTGGGATTTAGTTTTTCCTCATTATCAATTATGATCAATCCCTGAGAAATAGAATAGGAAAAAAAAAAAAATAGAAAAGCCGAGTAACAAAGTATTGTTGTGACTCTTACACACAGCTTACAGCAAACAGTTAATCTTTTAGCATAAAATTACCTATAACCCTGCTCGGTCTCTGCTCCTGCCCCACCAACCGAACACCCCAACAGCCAAAGCACTTCTAAGGCACTTCCAGATGTGCGTGCACCAGAGCACCTATAGCAGAAGTGTAGAAACGAGGCTGTGAGGGGGCGTGTCAGTAGGCAGGCCGGCGTGCGGAGTACAAAATATGTCCAAAGTCCTAGACAGAGTCCCAGTATTTTTTTTCAACAGTCCGTGTTGCAACACCATGTAAGCTTCTCCTTAGGGACTCGGCATGGTAAATAATAGAAAATCACCAAAGTATCCCAATCAGAAGGGAGGCCAGAAGCATGTCGGCCCAACAGCCAAAGCACTTCTGAGGCACTTCCGGATGCTCTCATTCGGGTTCTCCATTGCCTTGCCATACATTCAATATTGTGGTCAGATTGGGGCACTAGTCCCACCTCGTGGCATACACCCTTCATATGTAGAACCATACTACAAGCACAAAACCATGATTCCACATCATTATATGCATTCCTTCCCGTTTCAATTACATAATGGAAAGCATGAATTGAATCACTTAATATCCATTCAACTATATTAGTTACAATTACTAACACCCTGTTGTTTTCCGTGGCAGGGTGCCATCTGCCCCATTTCACGATGGAGGAGGAAGAGCTAAAACCAGCTCCTGGACATCAGGCATCACCCAGTAGGTGGAGCTAGCCACAAACCCAAGTTCCACTTGAGATGCAAACTGTCTGCTCATTATCTAAGGTCCGTTATGTTCAAATGTGTTCCGATTCATTATTAACTTTCTCAAATACTCAAAGTTTATGTCACTTATGCAGGTTTGCAACACCTGTGTTGTCCTGGAGAGCCAAATGTAGCTCCTAGTGGTTGTTTTTAAGCTAACCTGACTCTCCTAGGATAGAAGCAGGAGCTAAAAAAAAGTTGCCAGCAATTTCGAACCCTGCATTAAAATGCTTTCCAAACGATCAGTGTATTCAGCCAATTCAATGGCTTCACTAGGAAAGTGAACACTAAATTAAGTGCTTCAAATTGTTTCACATTAAGTTCTCTCTAGGTACCTTACTCCTGAGACGTCTTCTCTATGTTCATTGAATTCAGCAAAGGTGGCACACAACGACGGTGATATTTGGTTTGTTTGGAGGGAACAGGGGATCATTTTCCAAATGATGAATAGTGGCGATACATCATTTGCTTTTTTGGTAGTCAGGAACTAGAAACTATATCAAAGCAAACAGGGATAAATCTTCAATGATGGGATCCGATTATAGGACCAGTGATTTATATGTCCAATAAAGGAGTCCAACATCTTAGAATTCATTAACTTTTAGGGGAAATGAGACAGAATTCTTTTTTTTTGTATTTGTCTTTTTTGTTTTTTTTAGTCTTTTTTTTTATTGGGACATTTTTTTCCTTCGCATTTGTTCACATGAAAATGTAATTTGTCTCCCGGGCCACGGCTATTGGCCACTCTCTTGCAGAGGTTAACAGATTTGGGAGACCCTGCTATCATGATCAGTGGCAAGGACCGTGTTGCCTTATTGTATAGATAATTGGATTGGGGAGGAGGGCACTCAGTTTTTCAACTGCAAAAAATTGCTGATGATTGTAGATGTATGACAAACTTTTCGGGATTTTTGTCTTTGTCATTAGCCCGCAGCCCTTTCTTTGGCCAACAAACATTCACCAGTAGATTTGCAAACAATTGTCTTCCCCCAAGTTGGTCAACACATGGGCTTCTCTATCCCCAAACACCTGCATCTCTTGCAAGTGGGCAGAGTCACAGCAGCGCACTTCCACTGAAGCACTGGCAGATTTCAATCTACACTAGTGTGTATTTTGCTGCATGCCCCCCCCCTCTTTTTTTTGTTTATTTTTTTAGAGGGGGGCAGGTTGGGACATCTAAAATTGCTTTTTGGGGTAGTGTGGGACGTGGTAGGGTGGAATGGGGAGCCTGTCCCCCATAAAAACATGGGGTGAAAAATGGCCAAAGCAAGCAGACGTCCCTGATGCAAGGTGTGACGCTATAAACAGCTTGTGTTTTTACCAATTTAACCTGTGCTGCACCTATGAGCCTTTTGTGTGGTCTTCTTTACAGCACTGTTATGAGTTGATCAACTACCCTCAGGATGCGAGCATCCTGTGCCTTCTACCAGCCCCATCTCACATCAATACTATCAAAGGCTCATGTGTTCCATGCACAAGCAGGTTTATCAGTCTTCATGCATTCATATGATATGTTATGTAATATAAAGTGATCTTGTATAGCCCACTTCTGCCATTTTGGAAGCCTTGTGCATTGATCCGTACGAAAATGGAGGGTGTTGCTAATATCATCCCTCTACATCACTTGTGCAGACTATCCTCAATGACTGGTCCGACCACGCTGCCATCCCATTATCAGTCACCCACTCGACTACAGCTCACAAAGGTCAGGCTAAACGCCCCCTCACTCAACGTCGCTCATTCAAAACCTTCCTAGTCAATGAGCTAGGAGCAAGTTTGCAGACTTCACCACCACAGGGAATTAATTATTGAGCAACTCTGCTATGAAACTGGTGGACACTCACGCCTCCCTAAAATCCAGCGGGGCTAAGACCAGACTATTATCCCCCCCACCCCAATGGTACACCCTGAGCTAGCCAACAACAAACATTCAATCAGAGCCCTAGAGAAACGGTGGCGCAAAAATCATAATTTGGGAGACCTAACCAACCTTAAATCTCTGCGTGATAACCAGAGAATTCTGAATACCAAGGCCAAACCTGCTTACTATTCCACCACCATTGCAGCAGTCTCCAACAAGAGCAAAGCCCTCTTTGAAGTAGTAAAGCATTGTACCAAACCCTCACTCAACCCCAAGGTGGCAGCAACTCAGGAAAAATGTGACAGAATCAACACATTTGTATTGGAATTTTTTTTTTTTAAAAAAGAAAATCCAAGAGACCATCGAATCAACCTCTCACAGCATTAGCATCCCCTACACCCCGGCGCACACACTGCCCCTCTGGACCGAATTCTCTCCTCTTTCCCATGATCTCCTAAACATGATTGCCTCCCTCAAACCTACTTCTTACTTGAACAATAGAATTCCAGCTTCCACCATTTAAACAACTTAGGGGCACGGTGCTCAATGCGCTCCTCAGCATCATCAATGCCTCCCTCGCAGAAGGACCATTCCTGCACACCATCAAGACTGGCCTCACATGACCTCTTTTGAAAAATCCAACCCTAGATCCAGACAACCTGGCCAACTACAGGCCAATTATGAACCGCTCATTTATCTGCAAAATATGGGAAAAAGTAGTAACAGAATCGAACTAACACACCTTGTAAATGACCATCAGTCAGGGTTACCCCCCAAAGTGTAGCATCGAGACAACCACCATGCAGGTGGTGGATGCTGCTCTCCAAATAATCGATAAGGGAACTCATGCCTCCTCGTCCTTCTGGACCTCCCAGCTACTTTCGACAGTCGACCAGTGCATCCTTCTCTCCCCCTGTGCTGACAGGACGAGATTTCCTGGCACTGTCCTCAATTGGTTTACTGCCGACCTTCCAGACAGACAACAGATTGTCCAGATGAACTTGCTGTGCTCTAACCAACTCCAGGACTCCTACAGAGTCCCCCCCATCCTCTCACCAATCCTTTTGCACCTTTACACGCAGCCTCTGAGCACTTCCACCAAGATCTCAATATAGCCATCCACAAATACATAGACAATACTCTGTTGTACATGAGAGTAAATAGGCTGCAGCACATTAGTCTGCGATTACCTAGCCATCACCCAGTCCTGGATGTCTATTGCCTACCTCAAACTAAACCCATCCAAGATTGAATTCGTCCTCATCGGTTCGACTGCTAAAAAACAACTTGTCCAACAATGGCTCAATGAAATGTGCCTAAAAGAATTTTGATCCACAACTCTCAGACTCAGCAAAATCCTTAGGCTTCACTACTAACAGCAAACTGTCCTTACCGATGGACATAGCCAAGAAGGCCCAAATAGCCTGGTGTAGAATCTCTACCCTTCGAAAAATCAAACCCTTAATCCCGCTGCAGGACTTCCGGGCTGTAGTGCAGGCATGTGTGGTCTTGCTCATCAATCGGGGAAATGCTCTCCTGACAGGGCTCCCAGCTGCTCACTTGGCTCCCCTAAAAGCAGTTCACCAAGCTGCAGAATGTCTTATTACAGGAGCATTGAAATTTGACCGAATTACCCCATCCTAAACAAACTACATTGTTTTCCACTCCAAGCCAGGATACTGTTCAATACTGCATGCATCATCTTCAAAGCAGTCATGAGTAGCACACCCTCGCGCCTGATGGCCAAGCACCTCGCGCCTGATGGCCAAGCACCTCGCGCCTGATGGCCAAGCACCTCGCGCCTGATGGCCAAGCACCTCGCGCCTGATGGCCAAGCACCTCGCGCCTGATGGCCAAGCACCTCGCGCAGCAAAATCGACCAACCAGCTTGAATCACTAGTCCACAAAGAGAGGACCCACAATCAATCATTTTCTTGTCATGCACGCACACTCTGGAACTCTATCACGGTGACAGCTCGAAATGCCCCTGCAATTCTCCAATTTAGCAAATCTATCAAAACATGGATCTTTCAAAAACAACTGACCAAGAACTAATTAATGAACGCACATAACGAATGGAGACAACTCACAGTACTGCGCTGTTAAAAGATACCAGCCCAAATGACATTCACCCAAACACTGTTCAGCACTCTGCTGCTCTCGAGCTAGGTCTGCACTTTAAACAAAATAAAAATAGAATATCCTGTGGTATTAACGTAGGCAAGTCTTGAGATTTGCATTTTATCCTAGAAGGGAACTCAAGGTCAAGAAACAGGTTAGCCGCTGCAACGGGCTTGAGGGGTGCAAGTGCTAGAGAAGGAAGGTGTGTCATTGCATTTATTTATCATTGCTGTCATGTGCTATGAGAAGTAGGCTACTGCTCATTAAGCAGTTCTACCGCCCACAGATTTAGCTAACAGATCACACTGTAATAACTCATAAATGGTTACTTTTTTTCTACAAGCTCTTTGTTTAATGGTCTGTGGGGGTCGGGGGGAGTTTAAAGTACCGAGCTGTAGAGGACGAAAGAAGTTAATACAGGAATGACATATTATCAGACATACCCTTTAGATAATTTTCAACCCTCCCCTACATGCTCTGCTCGTAGTTAATCTTGTTTTTTTAGGAATATACCATCCAGATTAACGCAGCATTTGTGTTTCAGTTATATGTATTAACAAGATATGCCTATTTTCCTCTCCGACAGGCAAAAATAACTTTGATGCCATAACATGTGGCAGTAGGTGTTATACGAAATGACTGACCATAACACATGAAACTATATTTGATGGTTGGCAGGTGAAATCGAGGGTGGTTGTCATTTTCTACCAAAAGCTGTTTTTCTTTTTCCCCCCGATCAGAAATTGGCCTGCGGAAACTACCTAGATAGGAAGTATCCCCACTGATCAAAATGTTATCAAATCAAAAGGTCATTTAATGTTATGCAATTCCCCTGACTCCACATTGATATTATTATGCAAATTACAATTGTTGATGCATGGAAAATCCTGGCTTTTGATCAAAACAAAGCTGTCACGTTAGGCTGAGCACCAGTACAGGCTGTCAAATGGCTTCCTCCAAGAACTGGCCAGGGTTGAGCACCAGCATACTTGCTAACCCTACAGATGTAGGCAGCAGACTATTGCTTTTGATGCAGGCCTACCGCCTACAGATTTCAGTGACAGATCCTACTGCTTTTTACAGTGGCAAGTAATGTATGTGATTCTAAGGCATGAGACCAGGACAAAGCGTGCACCACATTGGTCTGTCTGTACAGTGGGCTGGTAGGTGATTACTTAGATTGGGCTCAGACCAATCCACTGACCTGTCAGCTACGTGACTCTCTCCTGCACTCTTGCCAGTACAACCCTTAGGTGAACCAGCAGTGTAAGCAAGTGGCAGAGTTAACACCATCACAAAGCATCTGCCGACAATTTGGTGTCAGCATTATACATTTTTAACATCTTTCCATGCTGTTTGTTGTATGTTTTGTATTTTCCTGTGATGTCATTGTTATGGGAATTATTTCTCGAACTTGTGAAAAATCCTACATCCTTTTGGTCACAGAATGTTGGCAAGTATGCACCAGTACAAGCTGTCAAACGTCTTCTTCCAAGAACTGGCCAATACACCTAGTGTGCTATATACAGGGCTGAATCTAGAGCACCTGAGCTCGTAAGAGCAGTGCTGGTCCCTGGGAAACAGGCAACAGCCCGGAAGTGAGGGTGCAGAAGGGAAAAGTAAACAAAGCCAATGGGTGGGGGGAGGGCATGTAAACATAAGTGGCAGAATAGCCTCTGCCAGTCACACATGCCACCTCTGACCCAGGGGCAGCACTGGTATTATATATTTAAGCTGGGGGGTGATCATTAGCACCCCTCCTCGGAGCTACTATGGAGCTCAATACCTCGCCTCGGAGCCCAGCTCTCACCTCTCTGCGACGGCGCCAGCGAAGAGCGCAGGAGTCGGGCGGCGCTGGAGCCGCAGCCTGAGGCCATCGCCCGCTGCTGTCAGCCCCGTGCGGTGGCGGGCGCTCAACCCCCGAGCCCCCAAGACTCTCCTCCGGCCCGAAGCGACGCGCAGTTCCTCTCCAGCCCCCAGAGAGCGACAGCGACCTGTCAGCTGTGTGGCGTCAGGCGCGACGTCACTGCGGCGTCACCACGCAACGGGAAGCCGTGCGCCGAGGACACGGTCAAGCGCCATAGGCACTGAAGACAGACTGCTGAGCTGTCCCCTGTCAAACTAAGCCACTGCATGGTTCACTCCGGCGTCACCAGGCAACGGGGAGCCGTGCGCCGAGGCCACTGTCAAGCACCATGAACACTGAAGACAGACTACTGAGCTGCCCCCCCCCCGTCAAACTAAGCCACTGCATGGTTGACTACATATGTATTATCTTATTATATTCGCATTGGACTACGGTTTCAATGACTGTGAATAATTATAAGCGAAGTACGTTTGTCATCCGAACGCATTAATGTTTGTTTTGAAGGTTGTAGAAAGCAGCTTTCGATCCGTATTACTATTCCAAGATGGCCGCTGCCTTAACAATTCGGAGAGTTGAACTTTAGTAATGTGTTCCTTCTTTAGTCCCCATGGTGGCACAAGCAGCCCTGTTAGTGTGGATGTAAACATGTTAAGCATAGCTCTCAACTCTCACGCTTTTGGCGGGTGTCACCCGCCTTGTAAACAGCTGACTCACCCGCCAAGCCTCTAGCACGCCCATTCATTTCAATGGGCGTCTCACCTGCCAAAACTAAAATCGGGTGTTTTCACCCGCCTTTGCGACCCAAATGGCTGAGAGCTATGATGTTAAATGTGAAAGGTATCTGTACTGTGCACTGTCACTTGCTGACAGGCGCGCTGGCGGATCTGCAAACGAGAAGGCAGGATGGGTTAGTAGGGAGAAGAGGGAGTAGGATAGTGAGAGGAGTGGTGTTCTGTTGGCAGCTTAATCTCGGTATACACCCTGTGCTGATCTTTGGTGTGAGTATCAGAGCGAGGTCCGTCCTTGTGTGCTGTTGGTGCGGCTTGTGTGTTGTTGCGGTGTAGTGAAGTGCATGCGGCTTGCGGTGCGAGGTGGTTGTGTGCATACATGCCAAAATTCAGAGCCACCTGGGAGGGAGATTTCCACAGGGAAATCGGGAGACCTGCATTGGGGCGACAGTAATTTTAGGCGGGAGAATGTGAAAAATAACTAAATTTTCACCGAAAAATCGGGAGTCTCCCGCTTAAATCGGGAGGGTTGGCATGCATGTGTGTGAGTTTGTTTAATGAGTTATCTATGCAGAAAGTTTGACCTGTTTGGTTAGCGGGTATTGGAAACATTGTATTGCAAGTGTCACAAGAGCGACGAAAGGTTCTATGAAAGATTGCCGAATATTTTTTTGCTGGCCTACAGTTTGGCTGAATTTTTTTTACCGACTTTTCCACTTTTTTTAACGCAACATGGATGGGGAAAACCTGCACCCACCACCTTATTAACCCCTGCCACGGCTATACCTCCCAACTCACATGCTTTTGATGGGTGTTAGTTACTCGCCTTGGAATCAGTTCCCTCGCCAGCCAATGATCCTTACACATCCATTCAATTCATGGGGCTCTCATCACCCAAAACGAAATTGTCTGTTTTCACATGACCAGGGGACCAAAGATGTTGAGATTTATGCTTTCTAATATATACCTCACCCAAACCTACAATCTGCATTTTGCAGCAAAAAAAGTACAAAAAATAATCACAGGCATGCCCATAGCTCCCAACCTTTTGCGTTACCAAGGCGGGTGAAAACACCCGATTTTCTTTTTGGCGGGTGGGAGCCCATAGATGTGAATGGCCGAATAAGGGACTTGTGAAGAATTATGGGGAGGTTCTGAAATAGGTAGAGAGGCCTGGGTAACACCACCATTTTGATCACTGCTACTCGTCCAATCAATGTAAGGGGAAGACCCGTCCATTTACACAACTGTTCCCGCAGGCTTTCCACTGCTCTGCCATAGTTTTCCCTAAAGAGCACTTCTGGATTCCATGATATCTCCACATCCAGGTATCTAGGGGAGTTGGGCTCCCAAAGGAACCCATAATCATCTTCAAATAGCACCACTCCAGCTGTGAGGGGAAACATTACCGACTTGTCATAGTTGATTTTTAAACCGGACATGTCGCCAAACTGTATAATCTGGCTCAACACCAGGTTAAGGTCGTCACATGGGTCTTTAAAAAAAAGCGCAATGTCATCCACATACTGTGAAAGGATGACCTTGTGATTATGCAACTGAATGCCTCTCTGTAAATGTTGTTCCCTCAGTGCCGCTGCCAAGGGTTCAATGGCAAGGGCAAACGACAAGCTCTTTACAGGTTATCGCTGATATGCTTGGTTCACTACCATGCCAGGTATTTAATTGGCTACCCTTATTTAAGACAGACTCTGTGTTTTTAATTGGGTCCCAGACCCTGGTTCTTGGGCCTCCTGTTCCATTTTGTTTGCCTCTAACAACCCTGGCACCTCTGGGTTTGTTGCTGGGTCTTCTCTGTCTGTTTGGAGTGCTCCTGCTGCTCTGTTGGGTTTCCTGTGTTCTCTCTCTCTCTCTCTCTCTCTCTCTCTCTCTCCCTCCTGCAACTCCACAGCCATGAGGGCTGTGAGGGGTCAGAAATGCGAGACAGACAAGTAGATGCAGTTTTCTCACAAGTAGCAATTTTATTAAACAATAAGGGTGAGACAAACACCTACCTTTATCTAGCATAACAAGGATTTGCCTACCTGTCAAACTAAGGCTAAAGGAAAATAACCTAATGTCCAAAGATCTCTGCCCCACACACTGTAAAATCTGGTTTACCGTGATGGCAGCCGTACCGGATCCGCCACCGCGTGGTTCCGGAAACAAGGTAGGATTATGGCTTGTCAGCCGCACGCATCCCTTATCCACGGAATCAGTGACACTGTCATCCAATGGTGGTGGTGCATCCGCCTCTGCCGTGTGCATGCCGGACCTAGCGACACCGCAGACACAGAGCCGGAAACACCGGAACCGCAAGTAACATGATCGCCGGAACCAGAAAGAGCCCGGCGACCATTACAAAAATCACAATCCACTGCAATTTCCCTGTACCAGAAGCAATCCAGCCTTAGTGAGTGCCACAACACATACAGGGACATAACATATAGGATTCCCCAAACCCGCCAGCGTAAGCCAGCCTTCAGTGAGGCAGAGCTCACCATGCTGGTGGAGCACATAGTGGACAATGTTCGGGAGCTTTTCTCCGCAGACCAGCACCGAAGCACGCAGCTACGGCGCAAGGCAATATGGGCAGAAGCAGCCCGGAAAGTGACAGCTGTGGGTGTGACAGCACGGAGCGTAAAAGAATGCCACAAGCAGTGGGATGACCACCGGCTAAGGGTGCAGAAACTTTTGGCTGCACACTCTCGCAAATGCACAGCCACAGGTGGCGGACCACCCTCATCACTGAAGCTGCTTCCATGGGAGGATAAGTGAAGGAGTGTGCTGCATCTGGAGGGCATCGAGGGAGTCGGTGTTGCAGAGGCAGGAGCTGGACACCTGTCGAGGCTGGTGAGTACAGAAACTGCACAAATATAAGGCTCACACAAGCATATCCTGCCCCCCTCTACCATCAATCCACATAAATGCCCATAGCATTGTGCACACCACCCGACAACAACCAGCACTCCCATGCCCGCTCACTGAATACAGTGCAAAACAAGTCACATGCCCTGCCCCCAAGTATGACCCATACACACCACATAACTGCTTGTGAACTGACCCCATAGTTCCGGTAAGTAAACCGCCACAAATGTGACAGGTCCAGCAAACACATGAGGATGGCCCTTACAGTGCCTGCTAGGGCTGCAGTGACCAACAGGCCTGTCTGTGGCGGGTGCTGTGGTCCTGGCATGCTGAGTTGCCATGGAATCACTGCCACCGTCAACAATGTTTCCACTGCACATGCCTACCCACCCACATGGGAAAGTATGGGACGCAATGCAAATGTGATTCAAGAACATGCTGCCGCCTGACTTCCTGGGCCCTGGACTTTGTTTATTCTAGTTGCACTACTAAGTCAGCATATGTACATTGGCAATGGCTCCAGAAGCAAGCTGCCGGTAGCAATGGCATGGTTAATACAGGACCCATAATGAGGCACAGTGTCACCTGCACACTGCAGCGCACACACCCATGGAGGGACACCCATACACAAATGCATGTACAGCATGGCTACGGCATAGGTCACGCACCCAGTCACCCTTCCCCTTACCCGCACATGCAAACACAGATGAACAACTCTTTAGCAGGCTCAACTGACAATAGAAGAAAACATAACCCTGAAGTCGACAATGTGCATCCTGATCACGAGTATTGCATGTGTGTCTGCCGTGCTGCCACTGCCAGCACATCATAACACTGGTACGCCCTCACCTGCACAGACACATGGGCACACACTGACTGTGGAGTGCATGTTCCTCATATGACCCTGGCAGCCCTACCATGAAAACTCCACACACATCCTGGCCATGCAACCAGGTCTCACATCGACTCCAGCACACACTCCCACCCAACAATCTATGCAACACATCCCAAATATCTGCAAACGGGCAGACACGCATGGCACTACCCACAGCCCAATGTGGGTGTACATATGAGCATACCCATCACAGCTGTGTCACATGTGCCGTCTACACAGTGCCTGCAGCTGAGTCAACGCAACCCATGCATGATTTAGACATACCATGCAGCATTGCCTGCCCCCACATTGTTATATAGCACGATGACCATGTTTCATGTGATTGTACAATACTCATCCAGTCAGTTCCCTAGCAGCATGCCTTTCCTTCACCCTCAGGAACATCATCTGGCACGGACGGCAGTCAAGCACAAACATAAAGGGACAGTGGACGTGCAAGGCCCACAGCACAACGTCCCTCAAACTATGGTGCAAGCACCTCGGCCATCAGGGAAGTGACAACTGCAATGGTGCACCATGCAGAGCCGGCAGACACCCCTGCTGCCCCCGTGACACAGGCAGCCCTTCTGCCTGGCCCACCTGCTGCCCCTGTGACACAAGCAGCCCCTCTGCCTGTCCCACCTGCTGCCCAAGTGACATGCACAGCCACATGTGCATTCCCACTGGGACTTGCAGCACCATCACCCCACCAGGCTGAGTCTTATGGCACAGACAGCAGTGCTGGGGATGGGGCTGTTTAGGCAGGCGTAAACAGCGTAGAGGACACTGAGCACACCCCAGATGTTCTGGGCACATACAGCCCCATAAACCCCAGAAGTCCTGTGCGCTCGCGCGACCCATCACTCCAGGAGTTCAATGCGCATCTCCTATGGATGGAGGAGCGCAAGGACACACTGACCACACTGGTGCAGCAGCACTTAGAGGAGTCACGCCTTCAGAGGGTGAGCAATCAGGCTATTGGGTGCCGGGTTGCCCGTGCCATTGGGCTTTCGGCCTGTGCCACTGTCCTCATTTCTCGGAGGGTCCGTGAGGGCAATAGTGTTCAATCTAACATTGCCAAGACAATGGTACTGACCCTACAGGCTATCATGTAACACCTACCGCTTCAAAACACGCCAGTGCCCTCCATCAGCACCACGCCTGCAAGCTTCCAGGCAGACAGCCCAAGGAGAAGATCAATGCACCTGTCTGGCTCATCTCAGAGGGACAAACATGCCACCAAGCGTGGCAGAAAGTAGTGCCGAATCATTGACACTTGCTCCACATGTTGATATTTTGGGCCTGGGAGGTGGGAGGGTATGTTTGGGAGGGGGAGGAGGGGCCCATAGTTGGGATAGATAGTTGGGGCCTGGGAGGGTACGTTTGGGATGGAGAGCAGGGTCCATAGTTGGGACTGGGAGGGTACTTTTTGGAGGGGGATCCATGTTTGGGATAGATAGTTGGGGCCTGGGAGGTGGGAGGGTACGTTTGGGAGGGGGGTCCATGGTTGGGATAGATAGTTGGGGCCTGGGAGGTGAGAGGGTACGTTTGGGAGGGGGAGGGAGGTGCATAGTTTGGATAGATAGTTGGGGCCTGGGAGGTGGGAGGGTATATTTGGGAGGGTATTGTTGTTGCACCTGTTTTCATTTGTCTTTATCATAATACACTGGGTTGGGCATCTGAATCACAAGTGGACATTGTTCGGTGTGAGTTTTAATTACTTAATCGAAGGGTTACAAATTACGTGTCAGAAATTGTGCTCCATGTGCCTGTGAGGATTGCTAAAAAAGAAATTGTGAATCAGTGCATGTTGACCATCCATGGTATCCCGCCGGGTTCACACTCCCATCCCATCATCGTCGTCATCCCTATCCTCCTCATCTGCTGGGTCCTTGTCCGGGGGCAGTGCAATGTTACGTCAAATACACATATTGTGCAGCATGGCACATGCCAGGACAATTTTTCCAACCTTGATGGGGCTATGTATTAGTGCCCTGCCGGATCGGCTGAAGCAGCAGAACCTGGCCTTGAGCAGTCCAAAACTCAGTTCTATGATGCCCTGTGTACGGATGTGTGCCCGGTTGTAGGCCTCCTCATGCTTGTTCCGTGATTGTCTAACTGGTGTCATCAGCCATGGCGTGAGAGGGTATCCAGCATCACCTGCATGGGAGTGACAGAAAGGTGATTTGATGTTTGTGGTGGAAATTTCTTGTCAGTGATTATAGCATGTCCACATTTCCAGGATTTTGTTAGCATACAAAATAGTACATGCCACAGATGACCCAATGGATTTTTACAAATTTGCATGTGACAACTTTTCTATATTCCAATGTTTGGTCACTCATTCCTACTGAGACTGTTTGGCCTGCTCATTGTCTGCAGTCATGATATGGCCTTCAGTGCTACTACAAGTCTTATTCCTTTCAATCTAAACAAGGGTGTGTGTCTGCCTACTAGGAGCCTCATGTCTTATATGGTGCTAACAATCTGCGTTCTGCACCCGCAGCGCACGAGGCAAGACGCTGCTGTGTGCAACAGGACCAAAAGGCATTGTCTACATGGGAGCATCTGCTACTTTCTCGCCGGTGACAATACTCCCATGTGCATGTCACCATTGCATAGTGTGCCACTCCATGGTTAGGGGGACTTTCAATTCACTGAAACATGGATTCCTGTGACATGGAAAACTGATATGGACCTCATGCAGCGGTAAGCCAGGTGCACTCTGGTGAGTGCCTATTTACCCCCCACTAGACAGATGTCAATCATTGGTCATTTATTTACCCCCCACTACACAGAGGTCAAGCATTGGTCATTCCACTCAACCAACACCAAGGTGCACTCTGGTGAGTGCCTATTTCCCCCCTTCACTCCCACTACACAGAGGTCAAACATTGGTCATTCTACTCACCCAACAGCAAGGTGCATTCTGGTGAGTACCTATTAACCCCCCCACTACACAGAGGTCATGCATTGGTCATTATACTCACCCAACAGCAAGGTGCACTCTGGTGAGTACCTATTTACCCCCCCACTACACAGAGGTCATGCATTGGTCATTCTACTCACCCAACAGCAATGTGCACTCTGGTGAGTGCCTATTTATTCCCCGTCCCCACTACACAGAGGTCAAGAATTGGTCATTCTACTCACCCAACAGCCAGGTGCTCTCTCTGATGTGACGTACCATGTACCCTGGCAAAGTGGAGTTCCACAAGACCACTGAGTCGTGTGTGGATCCTGGAAAATGTGCACAGCAATGGTGAAGAGGTGTTTAGCATCACAGACCATCTGCACGCTGAAGGAGTGGAATCGTTTGCGATTTCAATACACTGCCTCAATGGCATGTCTGCCAACCAACTCTACATGGGTGCAATCTAACGCACCATTGCAATTGGGCATGACTGCAAGGGCATGGAAGGCCACTATGGTGGCATTAACCTGGGCAGGGTGTCACATCTCCCGTTGCTCGCCCTACCAGGAATCACACGATCACACGCCCCGCACCACACCTACCCGCAAGAGCAGTCCCTGCACACAGAGGGAACCAGCAGTTCGCCCGGCGTGGGAGGACACCAGCCTGTAGCACCGGCGTCTACCGTCCTTCGTTTCGCTGGCAGTTGCCATGGAAGCGCACTCACGGCTGGCCACGCCCACGGAGACTCCCACAGCAACCCCGAACATCCGGCGTCTCGTGACCAGGTTATCACGTCACATCTCGCACGTCAGTGGGACACATCACGTGACTGCCTAACGAGTTTAAAAGCATCCTGACAACACGGGTGCAGCGCTTCACAGCTGATCTCTTGAGGATTGTTTAGCGCTTCTGGTTTACCTTTTGATCCCAGACTTTTGCGACCTCAGACTGTTCAACGGACTTGTCTTGCCTGCTCCTTGGATTTCTGCCTCTTGGATCCCCGCCTTGTTTCCCCGGCTCCTCGACCTTGGAACGCCCTCTCGGACTGCCTTTTGATTAACCCCTTTTAACCTTGTATCTTGGAATTTGTTTACGACTTCCTTGGCTTGCTGTTCCATCACATCAGACCCAGGTGTGACTCACCCACGAACCGTGCAGAACGTCTCTTCTACCACCATCAGCAGACTGTTGCCCACGCCACGCTTAGGGTCCTACCTACAGCACACTTGGGTAAGCCTTGTTACTACTGATTGTTACCTGTACCATTCGCACTGCTCCTATTTAACCCTCACCCATTGCCTTACAGTGGTCAGGGGGTCATTCCAGCGTTCCTGCTACCTGATTGACGGCTCAACACACCTGTGGCCTCAAAGATTGCACAGGCAGTGTATCATTTCTGTCTGTGCAGTACTTGGGGACGGAGGTACAATAATCTGCACGACCATCAAGATCAGAACAGACTGTGAAGCCTTCCTGGTCGTCCAGATTATGGATACCTCCCCCGGGGACCCTGTGGCTACTCTAATGCAAGCGGTTGCGGCCCTTAGGACCGACATGGCCGCAGCCACAACGGCCATCCGCCATAGACTCGACGCCCTGCAGAGTACACGTGCCCCTTTACCCGCAGATGCCGAGTTCGGCGAGCCCAACCCCCCAGCTCCGCCTCCACCTCCGCCCACAGCACCCACAGTCCCCACTCCAGTGGTCCTTCCAACCTCCTTTCCTCTTGCTGCCCCCGAGCGCTATCAGGGGGATCCCAGGAAGTATCGCACCTTCCTCAACCAGTGCAAACTTCACTTCTTGTGTAGACCCCAGCTCTTTCCCGACTCCGTTACCAAGGCAGCTTTCCTTCTTTCTCACCTATCGGGTGTAGCGGCCATTTGGGCGAACCCATTATTAGAGAGCGATCACACTGCCCTGTACAATTTAGACCTACTAGTGACAGAGATGGCAAAGGTTTTTGACACCAGGTACAAGGCGCAATCTCGAGACTTGGAACTGCTTGATCTTACACAGGGAAAGCAAACACTGATTGATTACATCACCCATTTCAACCAACTGGCTGCAGAGACCTCGTGGCCTGAAGAAAAGAAAGCCATAGTGTTCTACCGCGGTCTCTGTAGCCATATGAAAGACGCTCTTTCTGTGGTTCCAGCTCTTCCCTCGGTCTTCTCTGAACTAGTGGACCTGGCCCTACAGGTGGACGCTCGCAGGTCCGAGCGTAGGGCGGAGACGGCTTTCTCCAACCAGGCACTCCCAGTCCCGCCCGTCTCTGCTCCGGAACCCATGCAAATCGGCGGGATCCAGTGTCCCATCACCCAGGCCGAGGGGGAGCGTTGGAGAACCGATAACGCCTGTTTTTACTGTGGTACACTAGGGCACTACGTTAAGGAATGTCCCCGCTGCCCGAAGAATAAAGCATCAGGTTTTCAGAAGGCTCGCCCCTAAGAATGGGGGTACGGGCGAGTCCTTCTCTGACCCCCACTGAACCCGTATTTGGTCCCATCAGACTGATTGCGGTCCAGGCCCAGTTGAAACCAACCACAGATCTAGTACAATCAGTACAGATCGTGATCGACTCCGGGGCCACTGGCTGCTTCATTGATATCTCACTGGCTCACGGCCTCAACCTACCCTTGATCAAGAAGAAGTATCCGGAGCTGGTACAAGCAGTCGATGGCACCTCACTTGCCTCTGGTCCCATTGAGTATCAAACCGCTCCCATGGTAGTGGTGATTCAGGGCACGCACCAAGAGACGCTAACGTTCGATCTCATCACCACTCCGCAGTTTAGTAACATTCTGGGCATCCCGTGGCTGAAACAGCACAACCTCTTGATTAACTGGGGCACTAGGCAGGTCACATTTGAATCCGAGGTCTGCCAGCACTTCTGTTTGATTGAGTCCACTACGGTTACATCCCCGGCCACTGTCCTTGGGGCCATGGCCTCCGCCAGCCTTGATGAGACAGACCCATCTGCGAACGTCCCACACACTGTGGGGGCCGTTATAGCAGGGATCCCCGCTGTCTATCATGGATTCCTAGAGGTGTTTGACAAAGTCACGGCAGAGGGCCTACCACCACATCGACCCTATGATTGCCCCATTGATTTGGTTCCTGAGGCCACAATACCGAAGGGCAGGATATACTCCTTATCTCCATCGGAGGAGCTGGTACTCAAGGAATACATCCAACAGGCCCTACGCTTTGGTCACATACGACCCTCTTGCTCCCCGGCTGCCAGTCCAATCTTCTTCGTGCCTAAGAAGGAGGGTGACTTACGTCCCTGTATTGATTACAGATGGTTGAACGCTGTTACCGTTAAGAATCGGTATCCCTTACGCCTCATCTCCACGCTTCTAGACAGGTTAACGAGGGCATCCATCTTCACTAAGTTGGACCTTCAGGGGGCATACAACCTGGTTCGTATGCGAGGCGGAGACGAATGGAAGACGGCGTTCGAGTATACTGTAATGCCTTTCTGTCTCTGCAATGCTCCTGCTACGTTTCAACGCTTTGTCAACGAAGTGTTCTGCGACGTCTTAGACGTTTTCGTCGTGGCCTACCAGACGACATATTGATATTCTCGTCCTCACTGGAGGAACACATAGGCCATGTCACAGAAGTACTAACTCGACTAAAAAAACACTCCTTGTACGCCAAACCCGAGAAATGTGTGTTTCATACTAGAGAAGTGGAATTCCTAGGCTTTCTTATTGCACCCAGAGGCCTATCCATGAACATGTCCAAAGTCTGTGCCATCACAGAATGGCCCGCCCCAACCAGCCTCAAACAGCTCCAATCGTTTCTTGGTTTTGCCAACTTTTATCGGCGATTTATTGCCGGTTTCTCGTCCATTGTCTCTCCACTGACTGCTCTGACCAGTCCTCGGGTTCAGTTCTGTTGGACCTCTGAACACCAGCGTTCTTTTGAGACACTCAAAGCCAGATTCACCATAGCCCCTGTACTACAGCATCCCGACCCCGAACTCCCGTTTGTTTTGGAAGCCGATGCCTCTTCCTTTGCATTAGGCGCAGTGCTCTCCCAACCTTGTCCCTCCACGGGTCAGCTGCACCCCGTAGCATTTCACTCAAGAAAGTTCACACCTCCCAAGTCTCACTACACAGTCACCGAGAAGGAGTTACTGGCCATTAAGGATGCACTACAGACCTGGCGACACTATCTCATTGGGGCCAAGCACCAAACCGTGGTTTACACAGACCACAAAAACCTGCAAGACCTGGCCTCCCTTAAGTGCTTGAACAGCAGACAAGTGCGTTGGAACCTGTTTTTTGCCGCTTATGATTTCGTGGTAAAACACAGACCAGGGCTTTCACATGGTAAAGCCGATGCCCTATCCCGTTCGCCCGGGGGGGATTCTTTGCCCCTATACCCGGACACGCTTCTAAATGAAGGTCATGTTATATGCATGTGTACTCCTCCTCCCTCCATGCTAGCTCTCATCCGACAGTGGGTTTCACACCATCCACACGCACTAACGGAATGGGATTTGGTACTCCAGGAAGGATTGCCATTCATACAAGAAAGGCTGTTCCTCCCCACTAGCGACGTACATAACCAGGCACTTGCTTGGTCCCACAACGCGGCCATCAATGGGCACCCGGGACAGCATCGCACCTTGGAGTTACTGAAGCGATGGTGTTGGTGGCCATCGATGGGGCGCGACGTTCAACATTATGTAAACACCTGCTCCATCTGTGCACAGTGCAAAACACGCAGAGGTCGTCCCGTGGGTCTCCTTCAGCCCCTACCTATTCCTCCCAGACCATGGCATACGGTTTCTATGGACCTCATTACAGACTTGCCTCGCAGACAAGGGTACGACTCCATCTGGGTGGTCGTCGATTCCTACACGAAGATGGCCCATTTCGTTCCACGTCGCGGGATACCCCCAGCCCCTGCTCTGGCCCAGCTATTCTTCAAGTCGATCTTCTGTCTCTTTGGTCTTCCGCAGGTCATTGTATCCGACCGCGGCTCGCAGTTAACATCTCGTTTTTTGCAGGCCCTTACCAAAATCCTTGGCATTGATGCCCGCTTCTCCTCAGCCTACCACCCGGAGAGCGATGGCCAAACTGAGAGGGTGAACCAGGCCCTCAAACAGTACCTGCGCTGCCTGACTCTTCAGTATCAGGATACATGGTTGAACCTGCTCCATTTGGCCGAATTCGAGTACAACAATGCCTGGCATTCCTCCACTGGTTTCTCCCCTTTCTATTCACTCTATGGGCAACACCATCGTTCTCTCCCTCTCCCCGATTTTGCTTCCTCATCCACTCCCGCCGCCAGTCTCTGTGCTCGTGATCTGCACTCGATCCATGCCCACACACTAATCCATTTGCGGGAAGCCCAGACCTCTATGAAAACCAAGGCCAACAGGAAACGGGTAGCGGCCCCTGACTATCGGGTAGGTGACCGTGTTTGGCTATCGACTCGCCATTTGCGGATCCCTGGTTGCCGGAAGCTGTTGCCCCGATTTGCCGGTCCCTACAGGATTACCCATGTTCTGAACCCGGTAGCCCTACAGGTTTCTGTTCCCCCTACCTGGCATATTCACCCGGTGTTCCACACCTCCCTGCTCTAGCCCTGTCTTGCTCCCACCCGGATGGTCCAGTCTCCTGCTCCTGTTTCTGTGTCCTCCCCGGATACGTTTGAGGTCAGTGCTATTCTGGGTTCTCGTCTCTGGAGGGGTCGCCTCCAGTATCTGGTTGACTGGTTGGGGTATGGCCCTGAAGAGCGCTCTTGGGTTCCCTCCCGGGACGTCCATGCCCGGCGTCTGGTTGCTCGCTTTCATCGGGATAGCCTGTCCAGCCCAAGGGGTCGTGGGCCTTTGAGGGGGGCTCTGTCACATCTCTCGTTGCTCGCCCTACCAGGAATCACACGATCACACGCCCCGCACCACACCTACCCGCAAGAGCAGTCCCTGCACACAGAGGGAACCAGCAGTTCGCCCGGCGTGGGAGGACACCAGCCTGTAGCCCCGGCGTCTACCGTCCTTCGTTTCGCTGGCAGTTGCCATGGAAGTGCACTCACGGCTGGCCACGCCCACGGAGACTCCCACAGCAACCCCGAACATCCGGCGTCTCGTGACCACGTGATCACGTCACGTCTCGCACGTCCGTGGGACACATCACGTGACTGCCTAACGAGTTTAAAAGCATCCTGACAACACGGGTGCAGCGCTTCACAGCTGATCTCTTGAGGATTGTTTAGCGCTTCTGGTTTACCTTTTGATCACAGACTTTTGCGACCTTGGACTGTTCAACGGACTTGTCTTGCCTGCTCCTTGGATTTCTGCCTCTTGGATCCCTGCCTTGTTTCCCCAGCTCCTCGACCTTGGAACGCTCTCTTGGACTGCCTTTTGATTAACCCCTTTGAACCTTGTATCTTGAAACTTGTTTACGACTTCCTTGCCTTGCTGGTCCATCACATCAGACCCAGGTGTGACTCACCCACGAACCGTGCAGAACGTCTCTTCTACCACCATCAGCAGACTGTTGCCCACGCCACGCTTAGGGTCCTACCTACAGCACACTTGGGTAAGCCTTGTTACTACTAATTATTACCTGTACCATTCGCACTGCTCCTATTAAACCCTCACCCATTGCCTTACAGTGGTCAGGGGGTCCTTCCGGCGTTCCTGCTACCTGATTGACGGCTCAACACACCTGTGGCCTCAAAGATTGCACAGGCAGTGTATCATTTCTGTCTGTGCGGTACTTGGGGACGGAGGTACAATAATCTGCACGACCATCAAGATCAGAACACAGGGGTTCAGGGTAGGGCAATGTGGTCTGCCACATGGCGCAACAGTGCATCACCTACCTGGAACAAAATCCTGGAAAAACAGTGTTGTGCAGCCCGTGCAGCTCACCCATGATGTATTGGTATGTGCCAGTTGCAAGGAAGTGCAGTACCAACACTACCATCAGCAAGGGTGGGATTGCAGTCTGTATGTTTATCATGCTGCTGATGTCATTAATGAGGGTGACTATTGATATTATGGGCTCCTTGTCAAGCCGGTACAAGGTGTGGATTTGGCTTGGGGTCAGGTTCCAGGGCGAGGCCCTGATGCAGGGTATTGGTGGCTGCCTGCGGGGTGCTACCTGCTGGATATTGATGTTTGGCATGGCCAACTGGTTCCTTATTCGCCTCCTGTAACTACGCCCTGTCCTCTGCCTCTCTCCTGCTTCATCCTCTATAGCTGCTTGCAGGTACGCCAGCACAATTGCTGCTACAGCGACTGCCAGCATGGTTGTGTTGGGAGGTGGTTTGAGTGTGGGTGTGGTCTTTTTGTACATTCCCAGTGGTAAATGGTGTGCAGATGAGCTAATTTACTCCACCTGGGGCCTGTTGCTGCTCATCTGGTACTGATTAATGCCTGGTCCGCCACCGCCATTTTTATGGAAGTGTTTCTGTGTAGGCGGAACTCTGAATGGGCCCATACTACTGCCGTGCCGGTAATTCAGGGATATCCGGAGACTCTTTCTGCTGTTTACGGTCACAGTGCTACCAGGTGCGGTAGCACCATGGGGGTCACTTTGGGGTGACAGTGTTTCCCCACTTGTGACTTGGAATGTGCCGGTCCAGAAAATGATTCCGGTACGGTGCTACCGGTACCGCTATTTCTGGACCGGCATACTTGTAATGAGGCCCTCTGTCTTCAAATATCAAGTCAATATGAAATAGAAATATTATCTTCTCTGAAGACCAATCACTTTTCATTATATCACATTTCTTCTTCTTAAGCAACACAGTTCTGTCAGGTTGATTTCACAATAGTTCATCATTGCACTTCTGTCAGGGTGATTTCACAATAGTTCATCATTGGACTTCTATCAGGGTGATTTCACAATAGTTCATCATTGCACTTCAATGGATATACCACTTTCTTTCCACTACAATCTTTTACCAGATTGCAGTACTTCAACCTATCTTTTTCCTGGTCCACTCGCCTGCCAGGATTAACCACTAAATGTCTCTTTCCTGGCATACTCGCCTGTCAGGATAAAACTCCTACTACTACTAGCACCAGTACTCTGTGGTGAGGTTTGCTTCAAATTTTCCACATTTAATTCCTCAATGGAAAAGTGTAATCAACAACTCCTTCATGGAGAATTCTTTTGACTTTCAACAACCACAAGAGAGTTACAACTTCTTCTAGAATAATACAGTACACATTGACATTATCTCTCACACTGGTTCATTTGCCCCAAGCAATGCAGATCATATTTCTCTCCCCTTGGTGATTCTTACATGGAGGTCTTCTATTCTGCCATCTTTGGTTTTCTTTAATTGTCTTTCTTTGGCTTAGGAAATGCTGGTTATAATCTTCTTTTACAAGTGATTTTCCTTTCTGTAAATCACATTCACTTTTGTTTGAATATTGTTCCCTGTTGGCTTTGACAATGGTGGTTAGAATGTCCTTCAACACTCTGGTTAAATATTTTCCCTTATTGGGTTTGACAATGGTGGTTTCAATATTCTTTTACGCTTCCTCTCTTAAGATAAGGGTTGCACCCAAATTGCCTTAATTCATTAGTTTGATATTCAAAGGTTTTCTTCTGAGCCAGAGGTCTGTTTCAGAGCACATCGGGGTCACCTAATAAACGCTGTCTCATCAGTCTTTCCATGCATCTCCGAAGGACCTGCTGCACCGGTTTCTTCTTTCTTCGGGTTTGTTATGTTATGATACTTAAGATGTGCACGGTCGCCCTAAGGCATCATGGCATGAAGAAGAACAGAGTTAATGAAGGCTACCGAGGGTCTTAAAAATGCCAAGTTTTAAGGAGATGACGGAAATTCAGGTGGTTGTCAACCCGTCTAATCGGAGTGGGCAGACTATTCCAAAGTTTGGCTGCTGAGACAGTAAAGGCATGTCCCCCGATTCTCAAACAACGAAAGTTAGGAATGACCACGAGAAGTGCGTCACCTGATCGAAGAGCACACCCTGGCACATAGAGCTTAAATTTGTACTGCAAATAATCAGCCCCTTGATGGTAATATGCCATATGTATTATGCAGAAGGATTTAAATTTCATTCTTTTTGCCACTGGAAGATAGTGGAGGGCACCAAGCACATGACTAATATGGGCCCTATAAGGAGTAGAGATGGCCACCCTGACAGACAGGTTCTGGAGACGTTGCAGCCGGAGGATCAATCCCCACGGCTGAGCCATGAACAAGGCATTGCAGTAGTCAATTCAACTGATGACAACTGCAGTGACAACCTGAGGGTGAAGATGTTATGTTATGTTATTTTGCATTTATATAGCGCCTTATATACCATTGGTATGGTCTGAAGGCGCTGGTAGGTTAAACACCCTTGGGAACCAAAGTTCAGATCAGTAGAGAGAGTAGTGAGAGTCAAAGGTGCGTGTGCGCACCGGGTATGTGTGCAGCTGGTGCGGTATTCATGTAATAGCTGCTTCTTAGCGGTAGGTGTGGTGGTTGAGAGATCAGGAGTATGTGTTTGTTCTGGCAGGATTTATCCAGACCGAATGTGGCTGTGTTAGGCCTGAGGAGAACGCCTGGCTGGGGGTGTGTAACCAGCAGTGTTTACTTAGAGTGATGGGGGAGTGTGCGGCGGATGTTGGTATGAGAAAAGTTATACCGAATGGTGTCATAGTATCTCTGTGTTCTAGTTGAGTGGTGGTGTAAAGGAGAGAGTAAGCGTGGTGGTGTGATATGATGGGTTATATACTCTTTCAAACGTTCTCTGCATTCCAGACCATACTATATACGTCACGCAATTTTATGCACGCCAGTACGTTTCATGCACTCCAATCTACTCCATGCACCCTAGTCTGTCCATACACTCCGGTTGACTCAACGCACTCATGCACTCCAGTCTGCCCCGCGTGCTCCAGTCTGCCCCATGCATGCACTCCAGTCTGCCCCATGCATGCACTCCAGTCGGCCTCACGCATGCACTCTTGACTGCCCCACGCATGCACTCTTGACTGCCCCACGCATGCACTCTTGTCTGCCCCACGCATGCACTCTTGTCTGCGCCACACATGCACTCGTGTCAGCCTCACGCATGCACTCGTGTCAGCCTCACGCACGCACTCGTGTCAGCCTCACGGGCGCACTCCTGTCCATCACACGCACTCCTGTCTATCACATGCACTCTTGTCCGTCACACGCACTCCTGTCCGTCACACACACTCTTGTCCATCACACGCACTCTTGTCCGTCACACGCACTCTTGTCCGTCACACGCACTCCTGTCCATCACACGCACTCCTGCCTGTCACACACACTCCTGTCCGTCACACGCACTCCTGTCGTCACAAGCACTCAAATGCGCTCTATTTATTCCGAGCCGTTTCGTGTACTCAAGTTGTTTTATGCACTCCATCCACATATTTCACCCGTACCATTTTGTGTATCCTAAGTTGTTTTATGCACTCTGTCTACATATTTTGCTCGTAACATCTTCATCCTTTCCATCCACCAATTTCACACATTTGATCCACTTACGGCACCCGTTTCATCCACATACTGCACCCGATCCATCCACCTACGGCACCTGATCCATCCATATGCGGCACCCGTTCAATCCATATATGTGATCAATTCTATTCACATATACCATTTGTTCGTTCCATATAGACTCATCTACATACTTCACTCGTTCTGTCCGTTCTATGCGTTCAGCAGCTCTACGTACTCATCCTTTCAACATACTCATCAGTACTGTATGCAATCTGCACTTGTTCGTTCTACTTACTCATCCGCTCTACGCAACTCGTCAGCTCTACGCAACACGTCCGTTCCACTCTAAGCACTCGTTCGCTCTACTCTAGGCACTTGTTCGCTCTAGGCAGTCGTTCGCTCTATGCACTTGTCCGCTTTATGCCCTCACACGCACTATGCATTCACGTGTTTTGCGCACTTATCCCCTCTATGCACTCATCCGCTCTCCGCACTCATTGTCATGCCTGCTAGGCCCTCTCACGTCCGAGTTCAGCACCCTACATCTACAGCCCAGAGATCAGCCAGACCATTTTATACTCGGTGGCGACTCTGGGGAAAGATTCCTGGTAAACGCCTTCATTTCCGCTAAAACATGGCGAACTTCTTTGTCAAACACGCTGCACACCTTATCAGTCCATTCGATAAGCATGCGTGAGTATCACATGACTGACGTCAACGCGCTACTCACGCATTTTACGTCAGCTGACTCTTATTTAAACGGAAGTCTCCCGCTATTCGGCGCTTCTGATCGTTGTTTCTTGGATCTCTGTTCCGGAGCCTGGTTCTACTTTGCTTCCAAGCAGCTTCCAATCTGCTTACCCTTTGCTAGCCGGATCCGCGCTGCTATTTCTGGTGGTTCCTAAACTGCCTCTCCTTTTTTCTAGCTGGATCCGCGCTGTTGTTCTTCTGGTCTCCAGTTTCATTCCAAAGGTCCCAGCCAGTCTCAGTCAATTGTGGACATTCATGTTCTAGGATTACCTCCTCTTCCAATTCCTCAAATTAATTCTACTTTCAAGAACTGTGCACTGAACTTTATGGACGCTATCCGGTGTGCACCGACCCGTCCCTAGTGCGGCCCTCGTTCCGTTCGGGTTAGTCTCCTTACTAACCTCCCCTTTTCCTTCGTTGGTTTTTATTTTGGATATCCTTCCTGGAACTCAAATATCATCCTCCAGTCCACACAACTACAGGTTAGTGCATATCCTTAATCTGACACATACATTGAATTAGGTTAAAATTGAATAGTGATTAAAACATATTATTCTTATCCTACAGATTGGTGAATCCATCCAATATCTGGACCTTTCCACTAATTACTCTTTCAGGCTGTGTTTGTTTATTATAGTCTGAGAGTGGCATTGGTTGGAAGGTTTCAATCATCAAACTCTTCTCCTTAGAAGACACTCACAATAGTCAATCGGGAGAAGCTCTACAGGAACTCAACTTGTATCCTTTACATCAGAGTATCCTTTTTTGGTGTCGTTCTAATTATATTCAGTAACCACAATAAATTCTGTAATCTGAATCTTAACAGAATCAGAAGCCTTAAAAGATGGAAGGTACCGATCCCTTACAAGTCCTCACACAACTCATAGCAGATTTAAGACATGAAATGATATCTGCTCACGATACCCTCCGTCATCGTATGGACGTTATGCAGGACGCCATACAATCTGCACCACAGGGAGCGACAGGTGGAGAACCAGTGGCTTCCGGTTCGGGTTTTCCTCCTCCCTCCAGGGAGTTACAGGTCTTGATGCCTACACAGTTTCCCTTGGCTCCGCCCGAGAGGTTTATGGGGGATCCTAAATGCTATCGTACCTTCATAAGCCAATGTCGTCTGCACTTTCTCTGTAGACCCAGTTCCTTTCCGGATTTGACTACTAAAGCGGCTTTTGTGCTGTCTCATTTAGGTGGTTCTGCCGCAGCCTGGGCCAATCCGTTATTAGAGTCAAACAGTCCTTTACTTTATGACTGTGACGCACTACTATCTGCTATGAGTAAGGTATTCGATATGCGCTATTCTAACCAGGCGACAGATTTGGAGCTTTTAAATTTACAACAGGGTAACCAGACACTCTTGACCTATCTTGCTCGCTTCAATCAACCTGCGGCAGAGACCCAATGGCCTGAAGACAAGAAAACGGCAGTGTTTTACAAAGGACTAACAGAAGAACTAAAAGACGCTTTGTCAACAGTTCCTGTGGTTCCTGCTGGCTATTCAGAGTTTTTGGATTTAGTCCTCCAGATCGATGCACGACGATCTGCAAGAAAAGGGGAGAAAAAATCCTTTACGTCAGCTTCTGGTCACCCTGGTGTGTCTCAAACTGTTCCTAGTGAACCTGAACCCATGCAGATTGGCGTTATACGTGGACTTTTGTCATCCGCAGAACGCGAGAATCGCCGTAAGAACAATCTATGTATGTATTGCGGTTCTGCTGAGCATCTATTGGCCTCTTGCCCTAAAAAACCATTCAAAAAAGCGGGAAATGCCAAAGCTCGGCACTAGCAGGGGTTCCTTTGCCGAGTACGAAACAGGACTCCGCTTTATATGTCGCCTCCTCTATAGAGATAGCAGTTTCTTTGGAATTCAACGGAACCATCGTTTGTTCAAAAGCAGTGTTGGACTCCGGTGCTTCTAACAAGTACATAGACAACACGTTCGCTGCACAATCAGGTATTCCCATTGTTACTAAAGCAGTACCCGAAGCTGTTAATACAGTTGATGGGTCAGCTTTGTCCTCTGGTTTGGTAATGGAAGAAACCATTCCTATTAAGGTAACTCTGCCTGATGGTCACACTGAATACCTGGTCTTCGACGTGATAGCTGCTCCTCAGTACCCATTGATTTTGGGTTTATCGTGGCTCAGATTGCATAATCCTCATGTTGATTGGGTAACCGGTCACATTCAATATCCATCGGCCTATTGCAATAAAAACTGTTTTTTGGAGTCGAATGTGGTGTCCACTCCTGTGTTGGCCTTCCTTGACAATTCTCCCAGTATTGGGGCACTCCGCTCTAACACCGTCCTAGTGCCTTCTGAATACAATGCGTATTCCGATGTTTTTGATAAGGGTAAAGGGGAGGTATTGCCACCACATCGACAATACGACTGTCCCATTGACTTAATGGTGGGTGCCAAGATACCAACTGGACGGGTTTATTCACTTACTCCAAAGGAAGATGCAGTCCTGAAAGAATACATTGACAATGCTCTCGCCAATGGTTTTATTCGCCCTTCTCAATCCCCGGCGGCATCTCCTTTGTTCTTCGTTCCAAAAAAGGAGGGGGACCTCAGGCCTTGCATTGATTATAGGGCTCTCAATGCCATAACTATTAAGAACCAGTACCCATTGCCTCTAATCAACGTCCTTCTGGACCAATTGGGTGCTTCTGTCATCTTTACCAAGCTGGATTTGCGGGGAGCATACAATCTTGTGCGTATTCGACAAGGCGACGAATGGAAGACCGCTTTTAAGACCCGGTACAGTCTTTTCGAATACCTCGTTATGCCGTTTGGCCTGTGCAACGCCCCCGCAACCTTCCAATACTTTATGAATGATATTTTCAGTGATTACATCGATCAGTTTGTAGTTAGTTATCTTGACGACATACTGATATATTCAACCTCCATCCAGGATCACATTACACATGTCATCAAGGTTCTCCAAAGATTGAGAGAAAACCATCTATTTGTAAAAACAGAAAAATGCATTTTCCACACTTCTGAGGTCGAGTTCCTGGGTTACGATATCACCAGTCAGGGAGTTAGAATGAGCCAGTCCAAAGTCAAGGCCATTCTAGACTGGCCTGTACCCGCCTCTGTCAAATCCTTACAGTCATTTCTTGGTTTTGCGAATTTTTATAGGCGGTTTATACATGACTTCTCTAAGACTGTAGCACCTCTCACTGCCTTAACAAGCTCCAAGGTTGAGTTTCTCTGGACGACAGAGGCTCAAAAGGCTTTCGATCTGCTAAAAGAATCCTTCACCACTGCACCGGTTCTACAGCATCCCGACCCTGGTTTGCCTTTTATAGTGGAGGCGGATGCCTCCAACATGGCAATTGGTGCTATTCTTTCTCAGGTCTGCAAATCCACTGGAGCAGAACGTCCTGTGGCTTTCTTCTCCCGAAAATTGGCCCCTTATGAAAGAAACTATACAGTCACGGAGAAAGAACTTTTGGCCATCAAAGATGCCTTTCTGACATGGCGGCATCATCTACTAGGGGCCAAATATCCGGTTTGTGTTTATTCAGACCACAGGAACCTTCAAGCCATTAAAACGATGAAGTGTTTGACTGCACGGCAGGCCCGATGGCATTCATTCTTTGCCCAGTTTGATTTTCGGATCTCATATCGTCCTGCCAGAGAACACACCAAAGCCGACGCTTTATCCCGGCTCCATACGGTTGTTACCGAAGATTCAAGCAAACCGACTTTATTGGCTGATAAAGTGATTTGCAGTTGCCTTGTTCAACCATCTTTGAAACAAGAAATTATAGATTGGGTATCTCAGAATCATCAAGATGTACAACGTCTGAATTTAGATATTCGTGGTGGTCTCCCATACTATAATGGTCTCTTGTATCTACCAACAGAAAACACCCGTGCCAAGGCATTAAACTGGGGTCTTCATTAGTCGCGGCCCATCCTGGTCAGAGGAAAACACTGGAATTAATCCGGAGGTGGGCCTGGTGGCCGGACATGTCCAAAGATGTGATAGACTACGTCAATACTTGCTCTGTTTGTATCCAAAGTAAGGGATCGCTCCAGAAACCAATGGGGCTCTTACATCCTTTGCCAGTACCCCATAAACCCTGGTTTATGATATCCATGGATTTCGTGGTGGAATTGCCTCCTATCCAAGGGTTCGACACGATATGGGTCGTGGTGGACTATTTTATGAAAATGGCCTTGTTTTTGCCTTGTCAGGGTATTCCTTCTGCGGCATTTCTAGCTGATCTGTTTTTGAAACATGTGTTCCGGTTTTTTGGTTTACCCTCAGTGGTCATCACCGATAGAGGGTCACAGTTTGCGTCTCGTTTCTGGAAAGCATTATCAACAGCTCTCCTAATGGATGAACGCATGTCTAGTTCCTACCACCCTCAGACAGACGGACAGACGGAACGGGTTAATGGTACAATGGAACAATTCCTACGGTGTTTGACCTTACAGTACCAATCTACCTGGCTGGAAGTACTGCCCGCAGCCGAATTCGCATACAACAATTCGGTACATTCTTCAACAGGGACTTCTCCATTCTACGCCTTATACGGACAGCATCCAAGGTCCATTCCAGCGGACCTAGAGTCATCCGGCCTTGTTCCTAGGGCTGACGATAAATTGAAGGAATTGTCATCCTTGCATTCTTCTGTTAAAAAGAATCTGGAGAAAGCACAGGCACGTTCCAAACAATACGCAGATCAAAACAGACGTCCGTCTCCACTTTATAAAGTGGGTATGTCGGTGTGGTTATCCACCAAGAACCTGAGAATGCCGGGGAAAAGAAAGCTGCTGCCACGTTTTGTTAGACCTTATGAGATCAACAAGGTGTTGAATCCGGTGGCTATACGTTTGAAGCTACCCTCGCATTGGAGGGTACATCCTGTGTTTCATGTGTCCTTAGTGAAACCGTTCGTGGCCGGAACTCGGCTGCCTGTTCGGCCTGTGGCTCTCTCCGTAAAGGGTTCCGAGGAGTATGAAGTACAGGCCATATTAGATATGAGAATGCGTGCAGGGGTTCCACATTACCTCATCGATTGGAAGGGTTACGGCCCGGAGGACCGCTCTTGGGAACCTCTCGCTAATATCCATGCACCCGCTCTCCTGCGCCGGTTTCACAATTCCAGGGGGGTGGCGCGCCCTTTGGGGGATGGCACTGTCATGCCTGCTAGGCCCTCTCACGTCCGAGTTCAGCACCCTACATCTACAGCCCAGAGATCAGCCAGACCATTTTATACTTGGTGGCGACTCTGGGGAAAGATTCCTGGTAAACGCCTTCATTTCCGCTAAAACATGGCGAACTTCTTTGTCAAACACGCTGCACACCTTATCAGTCCATTCGATAAGCATGCGTGAGTATCACATGACTGACGTCAACGCGCTACTCACGCATTTTACGTCAGCGGACTCTTATTTAAACGGAAGTCTCCCGCTATTCGGCGCTTCTGATCGTTGTTTCTTGGATCTCTGTTCCGGGGCCTGGTTCTACTTTGCTTCCAAGCAGCTTCCAATCTGCTTACCCTTTGCTAGCCGGATCCGCGCTGCTATTTCTGGTGGTTCCTAAACTGCCTCTCCTTTTTGCTAGCTGGATCCGCACTGTTGTTCTTCTGGTCTCCAGTTTCATTCCAAAGGTCCCAGCCAGTCTCAGTCAATTGTGGACATTCATGTTCTAGGATTACCTCCTCTTCCAATTCCTCAAATTAATTCTACTTTCAAGAACTGTGCACTGAACTTTATGGACGCTATCCGGTGTGCACCGACCCGTCCCTAGTGCTGCCCTCGTTCCATTCGGGTTAGTCTCCTTACTAAACTCCCCTTTTCCTTTGTTGGTTTTTATTTTGGATATCCTTCCTGGAACTCAAATATCATCCTCCAGTCCACACAGCTACAGGTTAGTGCATATCCTTAATCTGACACATACATTGAATTAGGTTAAAATTGAATAGTGATTAAAACATATTATTCTTATCCTACAGATTGGTGAATCCATCCAATATCTGGACCTTTCCACTAATTACTCTTTCAGGCTGTGTTTGTTATTATAGTCTGAGAGTGGCATTGGTTGGAAGGTTTCAATCATCAAACTCTTCTCCTTAGAAGACACTCAGAATAGTCAATCGGGAGAAGCTCTACAGGAACTCAACTTGTATCCTTTACATCAGAGTATCCTTTTTTGGTGTCGTTCTAATTATATTCAGTAACCACAATAAATTCTGTAATCTGAATCTTAACACTCATCCGCTCCCCGCACTCATCCGCTCTCTGCACTCATCCGCTCCCTGCACTCATCCATTCCCTGCACTCACCTGCTCTCCACACTCATCTGCTCCCCGCATTCCTCTGCTCCCCGCACTCATCCACTCCCCGCACTCATCCGCTGCCCGCACTCGTGCTTTCCACGCATTCAACAGCAATATGCACCATCAGCCTTATAAAGTAATTCGCTAATACGCAGTAATCCTGTTCTATATGTTCATCTGCTCTATAACCTCATCCGCTCTATGCCCTCTTCCGCTCTATGCACTCATCCGCTCTATGCACTCATCCACTCTATACACTCATCCGCTCTATACACTCATCCACTCTATACATTGCCAGGTCTGCATATTCATCTGGTCCAGTGATCTACATACTCTCTGCACTTCCGGACTCATCCGCTGTCCACATTCATGCGCTCTACATACTCATCCGCTCATACTCATCTGTTCTACACACTCATCCGCTTTACGCTCATCCATTCTGCAATTTCATCTGTTCTACGCACTCATGCGTTCTACTCGCTTCTCTGTATTTACGCACTCATCGGCTCTACACGCTTGTCCGCTCTACACACCCAGCCTCTCTACTCACTCATCCGCTCAACATGTTCATCCATTCTATACACTCATCCGATCTACATACTCATTCAATTTACACACTTATTCGATCTATATAATCATGCATTCTTCCACTCAGCGTATTCGTCTGTTCCACACGCTTCATCCATTCTAACTATTTCATCCATGGCATTCACTTCGTTCACTCCTCATGCATTATGTCAATTTCCGGAGTTTAAATCTCTTTACTGTTTCCGTATGATTTATTCTTACTAACCACTTCACTGCTTTGATGTACTTTATTCGTTTAATTCTGTTTGTCGTTCTACTTTATATTAGGGGTTATTAGCTGTCAATTTCTCGCATCAGGTAGTTTGTTGGATTGGTGTCTTTGAGATGCTGTTAGTCTGTTTGGGTTAGTTTGGTACGGGTTGGTTTTAGGGGAAGAGCCAGAATTTCAGCAGTTTGCGGAAAGACGTTAAATCCTCAGGCGGATGTGGGGTGGGAGTGCGTTCCACAGCATGGGGGCCAAGGCTGAGAATGATGATCCGCCTAACGTGACTGAGTTTGTCTTAGGTATGACTAGGAGGCCGGCTGAGCTTGATCTTAGGGTGCGTGGGGGGTGATAGGGTTTTAGCTTGTCTTGAAGATATTTAGGTCCGGTTTTATGCAGTGCTCAATGGGAGATGCATAAGGTTTTGAAAGTCACCCTTCGGGCTACTGGAAGCCAGTGCAGCGTCTTAAGGGCTGGGGAGATGTGGTCTCTTGGGCCGAGAGCAAGTAGCATTTTGGCTGCCGCGTTTTGTGCCCTTTGGAGTTTATTCAGTTGGTACGCGTGGACTCCGAGGTATAGGGGGTTTGCGTAGTCCAGTCTTGAGATAACGATTGATTGGACCGCAGAGAGTCTGTTGGGGAAGGAAAGATATGGAAAGATGCGCCTAAGGGTGTTAAGGTGGTAGTGGTAGGACTTTGAGACGTTGTTGACTTGGCGCGAGAGCGTTAGGTCAGAGTCAAGGGTGCATCCAAGATTTTTCACTGAATTGGAGGGGGTCGGAGAGTTGCCCATGCCGGATGGCCAGGGTAGTGGGTGCGGAAGAAGTTCGGAGTTACCACATACCATGATTTCCGTTTTGGAGGGGTTTAACAAGAGGTGGCTTTGGGTCATCGAGAGTTCTATGTCAAGGTGGCAGGAGGTCAGGTCAGGTCGGGAGTTGGGTTTTGAATTCAGGAGTTTTAGAATTAGTTGAGTGTCGTCAGCGTAGTTGTAGCACAGGATGTTGTGTGAACGAATTATTGGTGGGAGGGTGATCAAGTAGAGATTGAATAGGAGGGCGGATAGGCATGCTCCTTGTGGGACTCCCGTGTCGACTGGTCGGGCTTGGGAGGTATATGTGGAGAGTATTGTTATTTGGTACCTATCTTTGAGGAATGAAGCTATCCATTTAAAAGCGGTTCCATAAATTCCTAGGGAGTGGAGGCGGTCTAGGAGGATTGAGTGATTGATTGTGTCGAAGGCGGCGGATAGGTCAAGAAGGATTAGTGCGGCACATCCCGCGGAGTCTGCCGTCATTTTAAGGTCATCCCAGATTGGAGTTAGGATGGTCGACAAAGGCATTTAGTTGGGAGTAGGCGAGGTTTGCGGATGCATCTGACAGCTCCGCTAACGTTCCCATTGCTCACGCTTCAAGCAGAATGTTCTCTACATCCTACAGGAATCTTGACCTCTGCCACTTCTTCAACACAGCATCCTGCTTCCAAAACAGTGGCCACTCCATCTCCTACTTCTTCCTCATGCTTCTGCTGCTTCCAATGCTTCTTCTTCTTAATGGCCCGCACCTGAAGGGCCTTTAAATGTTTAAAGGTCCTACTTGGGTGTGGGTCATTACAACCACTAGACTGCACACTACAGTTCTGTAACTCTGAACTCCTCTTCCTCATCTCAGTACTCAGAGCATTATAGGACTTGAAGTCCATAATGTTCATATTCCTTTTTAAATTATTCTGTTTACTCTGGTTCAGTGATTTACATGATGTAACTTTAGGGGAAGTTCTCAAAGAACTGGATGGCTGTTTCTTGCCTTCCCAATTCAAACATAATGTAGAATTATAACAATCAGAACGAGTATGAATTCCCTGATTTGTACATATTTCACTTCCCTGTTTCACACTTCTTACCTTGGGGAAACCTAGGAGAGTAAGCCTTACTATGATGACAAGTCATCAGATATTCAGGCATTAGGGAACCTTCACCCTTAGAAGAGGATAAATGCAACTTTTCCCTCGATGGACTCCTC
Source organism: Ambystoma mexicanum (assembly GCF_040938575.1). Taxonomy (NCBI): domain Eukaryota; kingdom Metazoa; phylum Chordata; class Amphibia; order Caudata; family Ambystomatidae; genus Ambystoma; species Ambystoma mexicanum. The sequence goes on along the minus strand of NC_090934.1, from coordinate 1,450,364,765 downwards.
CCACTGCCTTGATGACCTTCTCCTACGATGTTGGCTGCCTTCCCCTGAACACATGGGAAGCAACGTAAGGCAGTGATTCTGTGAGGATTCCGTAGTATTCATCACAGTGCCTGGAGGTTCTCTCCACGTATGCATGATTCAGTGGTTTCCTGCCACCTGGCTTCTCTGCTAGCAGGGAGTAATTCTTCTGCTCCGTTAGGTCTCCCGAGTTCTTGCTCTCTCTCACAGGCTTCTCGCTCCAGCGGCTCTGCAGCGATGAAGACTGGGTGACTGCAGACTCTATCCATGTCCGCACAGCTTCGTGGCTTCCTTCCACCTGGCCTCCGTTCCTTCCAACCCACTGGCTTGTCTGCTTGCAGACCAAAAAAGGATGCCCCTCGCATCCCTGTCTGCAGTCTCCTCTTGGGCGGCACAGCTTCCTTGCTCGATGCTCCTCAAGGGAGGGGTTACTCTTTGCTTTAGTCCTTCTTCCTTGATCTTGATTCAGTGGAGTGTTCTTCATTACTCTGTGCCTCTTCTTCGTCTCAGTATTGATATTCTCAACTAGGTTACTTGTGCTCTTATTCGTCCCAGTTTCCACACAAGACTCACATAGGTAGTCCCTTCTCTTCCTCGTCCCAGGACATTTAAGGGGGGCCAAATCAGCTACCCTGAGGGCATTCCCACTCCTACTCCTCCTGGATCCTCTTCTCAGGTGGCCAGGGAAAGGCCATCTCTTTTGGATCCTGGCCCTGGGGGTGGAGAAGTAAGGGAGGATTACCTAGGTGGAGGGTCCTTGGGGATTGCGAGTGGGTTACCCACAGGCGAGACATGGTATCCCCCTTTCCTTATTGATGATCAACTTATCCCTCCCCTGGCCTTTATGGGCTATTGTAGAACTTCTTCCTGCATTTCCCCACATTGTACCTTTGATAGTACTGAGACAAGGAAGAGGCGACTAAGAGTAATGAAGACTAAAACCTCTTTTCACCACTCTAGTATTGGTACGACGAAGATGCCTGCAGAGTACTTGCAAGGTCAGGCATGTCCCTTTAATGAGTCAGGCAAACCCAAATGGGAATACACACTTGCAACCTGTCAAGTGGTTGCAGGTGTATAAAGGGAGACCAGTGGAAGAGAAAAGAGAGCACGAGGGAGGCCTGTGTAGAAGAGACCAGGGTACCCTTTCAGTAAGGAGGCAGCCGTGGTGGGACTTGAGGAGGAGCCAGGACGCCAGCCGACATCTGCAAGGACCTGTGCAGCCCAAGGCAAGTTGGGCTGTGGGCCTAATACAGGTGGGGGAGCCTCTGTGGCAGAGATGGACCAGCTGGGGCTGCGAGTCAGCAGGAGACAAAGAGGACGCCGTCCTTGCAGAAGCAGCGAAGTTGATTGCGTATGTGGGATTCCATCCAGTGTACGAGTGGGTCTCGCTGAGGTCAGAGCACCAGCCGGAGAAGCAGAAAGGAAGCCACAAGAGCCGCTGGAGCTGGTTGCCAAAGACAGGTGAGTGTAAGGGAAAGCCACTCAGAAGTGAGGGCACCCTGGGCGGGCTGCGCATGAATAACGAAGCACCGTATGAATGAAAGCTCCAATCCAAGCTGAACTATGCATTTTGAATACTGAACTAAAGGAAAATTTAAAACCAAAGCTGAACTATGCATATTGAATAGCGAACTGAATGAAAGTTTTAAACAGCGCTAAACTATGCATATTGAATAGCGAATTGACTAAAAACCTTGAAATTAAACATATTGAATACTAAATTGAAATGCAACATTACAGGCAAAGCGAATAGCTAATGAAAGTCAAAAGGAATAGTACCCAGCAATAAAAAAACAATGGGAAACGGAGCAGATATGAAAGAGTGCAACAAAAAGGTGGGCATGAACAAGACAACCATAAAGTGAATCTTATCAATTAATACAGTGCTGCAAGGCCAGAGTCTGGCAAGGAGGTGTGTGACACATAATGGCAAAGCAAAGAGGCTGACACAGAAAAGCCCAGAGAGTGTGAACCTGTATGTAAAGCCAAGAGGCCAACAAAGAGAAGCCAAGTGAATGTGAATCTGTACACAGGGGCAAATGCTAAAAACCTGTGTGGGCTGAAGAGCCTAGAGGTCCTGGTTGCTCCACCTGTGATGGGTGGACCGTGTGGTCTGACAACTGCGCCTAGACCAGCTAGCCCAACATTGTGACAACCGAAGACATTGTGAAATTGTCATGAACCGTCGGACACGCCCCTTCTGGACCTCCTGGTCCTTGACACATCGGGGCTTACACTCCGTGGTACTTCCAACATGGCCGTTAAGCACCAAACGCTGCCTCCCAGCCTTTACATCTGATGCAGCACGCCGTATAAAGTAGCCACGCCCGTGCGGCCCCGCACGTCTCAACGCTACTGATTGCTGTGGCTAGACATGTGCTCCGTAGTTCGCCTTCGCGGAACTCTGTTGTTTCCTGGTTCCCGGACCCTCCGCTTTTTCCTACTATTCTCCTTCCTTCTTATCCTGCTTTCTTCCCGGGCTCCGTGTACCCACCTCCGAGTACACTTCTTCGTATCCTGGACTTCCTGGAAGTTTCCTATTGATCCAGGACATAGAAGCTGAACGAACGCTGGAAGCCGAAGACGGCCGAGCGGGGTTGTACAAAACCCGAACTGTAAAGAAGAAAACTCCTCCCAAGGATTCCAGCAAGCAACAAAAACAGGTGTGAAAAGGGGAAACCTGTGACAGATTGAGACGCCACCTAACTGAAGTCAATACAGACATGGAGGCGGCCATTCAAGATCTTATGCGCGGCATGAAAGAACTAACGACCGAAGTACAAAACCTAAAGACAGAAAATGCCGCATTAAAGCAATTAGTCTTATCCCGCGACTCCGCCACAAAGGAAAGTGTACTATTGGGCGGCATTGTAGACAAATATGATGGGTCTGCAAAAAGCCTTTGTGGATTCCTTGATTCCTGTTTGGTCCACTTTAACTTTAAGCCTTATTATTTCTCTACCCCAAGGGCTAAGGTGGGCTTTATTATCTCACACCTTTCCGGGAATGCATTAACCTGGGCCACACCTTTAGTTAATGCCGGAGATGCCCTCCTGGATCATTATGACGGGTTCATTCAAGCCCTTAAGACCATGTTTGACTGCCCAAAACAGGTCTATACCGCTCAGGAACGTCTACTCGATTTCCAACAGGGCTACGAGGACATCCTCACATATGTAACACGATTTAAGCAATTGGCTAAAGAAGCGTATTGGTCCTCAGAAGCCTGCTTCACTCTCTTTCGAAGAGGGCTAAACAAAGACATCAAGGATGAACTAGCCAGAGTGGCTCGCCCAAGTTCATTCCAAGCCCTTATGGATCTCGCTATAAGGATTGACTTCTGCATCCAGGAAAGGAAAGCAGAGAAAAAGAAGACCAAGTTACCCTTCCAGAAGAACCCAATAGAGACCTCCACGAAGTCCGAGTTTGTTCCTGTCACTAGTAACAAACCCGAAACCATGCAACTAGGGGCCTTCCGTAGACCCATATCCCCCCAAGAAAGGATGCAAAGGATCCATACAGGCTTATGCATGTATTGCGCCTCGGACACACATTTAGTGAGAGGGTGTTCTATAGCCCCTCCTCGGCAATCGGGAAACGCCAGCTCCCGATCCTAGATGGAGCACAGTTTCGGGAGTGAGATGTTTGCTCCACATCTATTCCATCCTTGAACTCTCCTGGACAAAACAATCTGGTAATTTTACAGGCCTTTCTATCGCCATCCAAGAAGGAAACCTACCCCATTCTGGCACTGGTGGACTGTGGAGCCATGGGAATATTCATAGATCAAGATTGGGTCTTTAAACACCATATTCCATACGAATCCCGGGAATATCATGCAGCCTATAGAAGCAATTGATGGAAGACCCCTTTCTTCAGGACCCATAACCCTTCAAACCAAGGAAATTGAGCTCGCAATAAATGTCACAACTCGCCTGCCTTGGAAACTATACCTAAGATGGAGACTAAAAAGGAGATAGAAGAAGGACTCAATTCCAGGAATCGCAAGGCGCATTCTAGTCTTTGGACTTTATATTTCCGGAAGTCGCTAACGCACTCGCGTTGCAACTTCCAGTGCTTTGGACAGTGTTATCCAACGCTCACGTGTATTTCTACTTTTCCCTTCTGGCCGCTTTCCGAACGGCCTTGCTCTGCAGTTTCTGCCGTTCTCAGACGGCTGTTCCTCTGTTTTGCTGTTTATTACTTACCCTCTTGGGTACCCTCTCTCTTCCCTTGCTCACAGTCCTTGCGAGGCACCTACTACTCTTCTGCTACCTTGCCCCTCCTGACTCCCGGCACTTCTGCTGCTGCTCTCTCGAGGATTCTGTGGAGCTTTCGGATACTTCAGTTTCTCAAGTGCATTCTGGGACTTGTTGTCCCAGCAAGAAATCATAACCTACCAGGGTTTTTTCGGCAAGGCTTTTTCCCTGGTCTGGGGTGGGCTCCCTGGGGTCCCCGCTGCCAGGCAAATTGCATCTCTGGCAAAGTGGCCTCTAGTGGAGCTCATTCCCATCGCACCAAACCAGGGGTAAGGACGCACAAGAAGCCCAACGAATTTTGGAGACAGAGAAGAAAGGAGATACCAACGGATGAATCCTGGGACTCTGATTCAGACGGTACTTCAGCCATAAAGACTTCAGGTGAGGAGGGGGTTGGTGGAGACAGTAAGGATCAGACTGAATCTGAGAGATTGCAACGCCCAGAAAAGATGGCCTCTCTAGAACAATATCAGGAAATGGTAAACGCCATTCAGGCTCTAACAGCTGAAGTGCAGTCCCTAAGAGCTGACAACTCGGCATTACAGCAACAGGTCCAACAGCTGGGACAACAAGTACCTCAACGGGATGATAACAGAGGAGAATTACCTCCCCTTCCCCTGTCGTGTGGGAAATATGATGGGGACCCGAAGAAATTAAAAGTATTCTTGGATGCCTGCACAATCCAATTCACCTTTCGCCCCAGAACTTACGAGTTAGACAGAACCAAGATTGGGTTCTTAATATCCAATCTGACAGGCAACGCTTTGGCATGGGCTACGCCTTTCGTTACCACTTCAGATCCGATTCTCAGGGATTACGGTCTATTCATACAACGACTAAAAGAAAGGTTTGAAAGACAGGAGGTTTTGTATACCGCCTTTGAAGATCTACTCGACATACGACAAGGGTCATCGGATGTCCAAACGTACCTAGCGAGATTTCAAAGGATAGCAGCAGAAGCAGGATGGCCTGAAACTGCCCAACAGACGATATTCCGAAGAGGACTCCACGAAGATATTAAGGACGAACTGGCGAGAGTAGCTAGGCCTAATTCTTTCCAAGACCTGGTCTCCTTAGTCTTACAAGTAGAGTTCCGTATGGCAGAAAGGAAGGCAGAAAGAAGAAGACCACGCAGTTCTGTATTAGGACCAAACCCCTCTTCGATACCTGAAAAAGGATCTATGGAGGAACCTATGCAAATCGGAACTACCCGAGGTCCTCTATCTACTAGCGAACGTAAGAGAAGAAGGGACCTTGGCTTGTGTATGTATTGTGGGTCAAACAGTCATCTATTAAGAGATTGCCCTGAAATTCCCTCCAGAAGACAGGGAAACGAAGGACCCCAACCTTAAACAGGGAAAGGGAAGGGGTGAACACCATAAATCCCTGTCACTTAGCACAATCTTTGGCGTTGGACTGTAACAGTCTTATGGTAATCAAGATACTAATAGAGTGGGAACCGACAGGGTCCGTGGAGTGCATCGCCATGTTGGACTGTGGAGCGGCGGGCAACTTTGTGGACGACAAGTGGGCCAAGGAACTTCTCTTACCAAGACGACCGAAGATCAAATCTATTCCGGTGGAAGGAGTCGATGGTACCCCACTAACATCAGGTCCCATTAGTCACGAAACACAGGAGTTGAAAGTAAAGATGGCTAATCATCAGGAATACCTCTCATTCGATCTGATCAGGGCGGCACATTTTCCGGTCATACTGGGAATCCCTTGGTTGAGAAAACATAATCCCCACATTGATTGGAGTTTGAATACAGTTGACTTCAAATCGCAATACTGCGATCAACATTGTTTAACCACTGAAAACACCCCGATTATTCAAGCAACACTGCATCCTTCCTTCAGTGTCAACATGATACCAGCTCCTTATCAGGAATTTATAGATGTATTCACAGATACACAGCCTCGTCTTCTACCACCACATCGCAGAGAAGACTGTAAGATTGATCTGACACCGGAAGCAGTCGTACCTTGCGGGAGAATGTTCCCGTTGTCACTACCTGAAAAGAAGGCTCTGAAAGAGTACCTTGCCACCAACCTAGAGAACGGCCTTATTAGAGAGTCATCTTCCTCAGCAGGAGCGTCTCTATTTTTTATTCCCAAAAAAGGAACAACAGAACTACGCCCATGCATAGATTACAGAGGTCTGAATAGTCTTACGGTGCGAGACAGATATCCTATGCCATTGATGAAGGACATTATTGAAGCTGTCCAGGGTGCCCAAATCTTCACCAAGCTGGATTTGAGAGGAGCTTATCACCTTTTAAGACTCCGCGAAGGGGATGAATGGAAGACGGCTTTTCGGACACCTCTAGGACATTACGAATATAGAGTAATGCCTTTTGGACTAGTCAATGCACCGGCACAATTCCAACGATTTATGGACAATGTGTTTTCGGATATGCTATACTCCTCAGTAGTTGTTTACCTAGACGACATTCTTGTCTTTTCCGCCACCTTGGCTGAACATCGGGTATTGGTAACAGAAGTCTTACAGCGTTTAAGGAGAAACAGTCTACTAGCTAAACCTGAAAAATGCATATTTGAGGCATCCACAGTACCATATTTGGGTTTTATATTGTCTGCAGATAACATACAGATGGATCCAGCCAAGACTGATGCCATCACAAATTGGCCTGTACCCTCTAATGTCAAGGGAATCCAACGATTCTTAGGACTAGCGAACTTCTATAGAAAGTTTATCCCAAATTTCTCAGAGATTATTCTTCCTATCACCAATCTTCTAAAGAAGGGGGTGAAATTTCTCTGGGATTCCAACACAGAACAAGCCTTCCAAACTTTGAAACAATCCTTTGTAACAGCTCCGATCCTAAGACAACCAGATCAAACCTGCCAGTTCATAGTGGAAACCGATGCTTCCCTCGGTGCCATTGGGGCAGCATTATTACAAGAGGAGGAAGACGGTTTAGAACATCCTGTCTCTTATTTTTCACGCACGTTGACCACTAGTGAACGCAACTATTCCGTGTTAGAAAAGGAACTCCTGGCCATCCGACAAGCATGCGAGGAATGGAGGCATCTGCTACAAGGCTCTGTAGTACCGTTTTTGGTCCGTACGGATCATAAAAACCTTAAAGTCCTTCAAAAGATGGAATGCCGCAATTCACGACATGCCAGGTGGGCGTACTTCTTCTCACAATTTGACTTTGTGATTACCTATCTTCCCGGAAAGGACAACACTCTAGCAGACGCTCTTTCTCGGAGTATGAGTGAAGATTCAGGAGATCTACCCGAACAGGAACTCATGTTAGCAGGAAAGTCATTCATCGCCACCATAAACACATTTTTGCAACGGGTAAAGGCAGAACAACAGAACCACAAGAGTTCAAAATTGGACTTGAAGGGGAAGGGTAATTTTCTCTTTAAAAAGGAAGCTTTGTATGTACCAAACCGAGAACTCCAAGTACAAGCAATGTCCTGGTGCCATGATATTCCTTCTGCTGGACACAAGGGTCAAAGAGCCACGCTAGAGCTAACATCTCGTCAATTTTGGTGGCCGTCCATGGCTAAGGATGTGAAGGAGTATGTAAAGGCCTGTCCCGTGTGTGCTCAAAACAAGTACGATTACCACAAACCCCTAGGACTTCTTCAACAAGAAAGACAACCCGAAGGACCGTGGCAACAGATATCCACGGATTTCATAGTGGAGCTGCCGGAATCCTGTGGACACACCGCCATAATGGTTACAATCGATTCCTTTAGCAAGCTGGCTCACTTCTCTCCTCTTAAAGGACTTCCCACGGCCAGCAAGACTGCTGAAATCTTTTTGAAGGATATAGTCAGGCTTCATGGGATACCTGTCAATATAGTCTCTGATAGAGGCACTCAATTTACGTCCAAATTCTGGACAGTTCTGTGCAGAACATTAGGAATCAAGAGATCTCTTTCCTCGGGGTTTCACCCTGAAAGCAATGGGCAAACTGAACGCTTAAACGCCACTCTTGAACAGTACATACGATGTTTTTGTAACCAAGAACAAGACGACTGGTTCCATCTTCTGCCCATGGCAGAGTTCTCTTATAACAACACAAGACATACCTCCCTAGGAATGAGTCCGTTCAAGTGTACCTATGGTTATGACCCAAAGCATATACCCCTCTTTGGTATCCCTCCTACAAACACACCTTCAGTGGATCATCTACTGGATACCATACAGAGGATGCATCGAGTATCAGAATCCAATCTCGCAAGAGCACGACAAGACTGTAAAAGATGGGCGGATCAAAAGAGAAGTCCAAATCCTCAGTGGGGGGTAGGAAGGCAGGTATGGTTATCCACCAAGTACTTACCCAGATGGGTTCATCCAGGGAAGTTTGCACCCAGGTATCTTGGGCCCTTTCGTATTTCAGCCAAGATCAATCCTGTGGCTTATAGACTGGATCTTCCCCCGATTCTCAAAAGAATTCATCCTGTCTTTCATACCTCACTCCTTAAACCATATATTGAGGACCCTCATTCCCGAAAGACAAAAGGACCTCCTCAAAAGACCACAAATACCACTGAGGAATACGAAGTTTCCAACATTTTGGACTCCAGATACAAAAGAGGTGTACTGCAATACTTGGTGTTGTGGAAGGGATACCCAAGGTCTGAGTGCACATGGGAACCTGTTAAGAACATTTCTGCTCCTCGTTTACTACGGAGATTCCATCGCCTTCACCCCGGAAAGCCAGGAGGTGGAGGCCTGAGAAGGGGTCATACTGTCACAACTCGCCTGCCTTGGAAACTATACCTAAGATGGAGACTAAAAAGGAGATAGAAGAAGGACTCAATTCCAGGAATCGCAAGGCGCATTCTAGTCTTTGGACTTTATATTTCCGGAAGTCGCTAACGCACTCGCGTTGCAACTTCCAGTGCTTTGGACAGTGTTATCCAACGCTCACGTGTATTTCTACTTTTCCCTTCTGGCCGCTTTCCGAACGGCCTTGCTCTGCAGTTTCTGCCGTTCTCAGACGGCTGTTCCTCTGTTTTGCTGTTTATTACTTACCCTCTTGGGTACCCTCTCTCTTCCCTTGCTCACAGTCCTTGCGAGGCACCTACTACTCTTCTGCTACCTTGCCCCTCCTGACTCCCGGCACTTCTGCTGCTGCTCTCTCGAGGATTCTGTGGAGCTTTCGGATACTTCAGTTTCTCAAGTGCATTCTGGGACTTGTTGTCCCAGCAAGAAATCATAACCTACCAGGGTTTTTTCGGCAAGGCTTTTTCCCTGGTCTGGGGTGGGCTCCCTGGGGTCCCCGCTGCCAGGCAAATTGCATCTCTGGCAAAGTGGCCTCTAGTGGAGCTCATTCCCATCGCACCAAACCAGGGGTAAGGACGCACAAGAAGCCCAACGAATTTTGGAGACAGAGAAGAAAGGAGATACCAACGGATGAATCCTGGGACTCTGATTCAGACGGTACTTCAGCCATAAAGACTTTAGGTGAGGAGGGGGTTGGTGGAGACAGTAAGGATCAGACTGAATCTGAGAATAAACCACCATTGAGAGAAGATAAAGTTTGACATCATTAAGTCCGCCCATTACCCAATGATTTTGGGAATGCCCTGGCTACAAAGACACAACCCATACATCAATTGGGCAGCAGGATCCTTGTTCCTGGGTTCCGAACATTGCATGTCTCATTGCTTACTTCTGGATCCCGCTCCGACACCATCGGAAGGAGTTTCAGCAGATCATCAAGGCCCACTCACAGTCTCAAATATCATCCACGTTCCTAAAATCTATCAGGATTACTCCGATGTGTTCTCTTCTGCTATTGTTCAAGCCTTACCTCCTCATAGACCAGAAGACTGTGCTATTGATACCGAACCTTCAGCTGTGATTCCCTTTGGAAGGATGTTCATCTTATCTGAACCTGAAAGAAAGGCCCTCCGTGAGTACCTAGATACTAACCTTGAAAATGGCACCATACGACCATCCAAATCCCCAGCCGGAGCCTCACTGTTTTTTGTTCCTGTGATGGTTTAGGTGCCTGATTTCCCTTTTCTCCCCCTTCTGTCCAGCTCTCCTCACCTGAACTGCCGGAATTACTGCTGGGATCCTGTAGCCGCCGTCGAGTAAGATAGTCCTTCTCCTTTTTTCGATGTGCCTGCTTGTCACGGAGGGAGGCCACCTTGACTGCTGCTGGGAACAGCTGGCCGGGGACCTCCCTTCCGGGACTAAGCCGAAAATAGGGGAAAAAACCCCTGATGGGGAAAAAACCCTGGGACTCCTCAGGTTGTCAGCAAGGTAGTATTGTACGTGGCCGTGCAGGTGAGCAGGAGAAAGTAATAAGCAGGATCCGTGTTGGTTGCAGGAACAGCAAAGCAGCAGGGGGGTCCTACTGAGTGGAAGAATCCCCGAAACCCCTGCCAGCCAAGCAACTAGCGGGGCGAGGACCAGGAATGGGAGGAGGTCAGGAAAAAAGCACCGGCAAGGCACCGGCAAGGCAGTCCAGAGAGAAAGCAGAGGAACGAAGGAAAAAAGGGGCGGAGCCTATCCGCGAGGACGGAACCGCAGAGAACTGAAACAAAAGTCGCCGAGGCACGGTGACTACAGGGAAAACTGGAGGAGAGAGAGGTAAGAGAAAAAACGTACGCCGTGAAGGGGCGCGAGAGCAGAGCAGAGCAGAGCAGAGTAGACGGAAGCTGAACGGGGTAGGAGCGAAGAACCAGGAAGCAACGAGGGCTTCCACTGGACAGTTGCAACGCAGGGACCGCTGGGCCGGGAAGGTAATTATACTCCCAGCGGCCCCGCGTCGTGAGGAAGAAGCGTGATGGACACAAAGGAGGGACTAGTGCCCTGCATACCTGTGTCCTAATTTCCAACGCGGGAGAAGCCGCCAAGCGGAACGCCTGCGGGTGACAGTATGCCCCCTTCCAGACCGTATCACCCCCGGCTTCCCTGGGTGCAGGCGGTGAAATCTAGCGAGCAAGCGAGGCGCATGCACCTGAGAAGCAGGTTCCCAAGAGTCCTCCGACTCCGGATAACCCTTCCAGGACAAAAGGTATTCCAACCTGCCTCGATAGAACCTAGAGTCCCTAATGTTGGAGACTTCATATTCTGCTTGAGTGGGGGTCTGTGATGGAGCAAGTCTGGGCACTGGTCTGTGATGGGAATCGAAATAGAAGTCTTTAAGGAGAGAGGAATGAAAGACTGGGTGAATGCGACTTAGAGAAGGCGGCAGCCGAAGACGGTAAGCCACAGGATTGATTTTGAGAAGAATGGGAAAAGGACCCAGATAACGAGGGGACAGTTTAGAGGGTCTTGTCCATTTGGGTAGAAACCGGGTGGACAGCCACACCTTGTCGCCTGGCTTCCAGTCCGGACATTCTTTGCGATGTTTATCCACTCCCATCTTAGATCGTCTCCTGCTGTTCTCCAAACTCTGTAATGCTGTGTCATGGGCATCCTTGATCTGATCTAACACCTCTTCGGCCGTCGGGGAATTGGTGAAACTGGGAATTTCAGGGAGAAAGGACTTAGGGTGAACCCCATAGGTACAAAAGAAAGGTGAAAGACCTATGGCAGAGTGTTTGGCATTGTTATACGAGAATTCTGCAGTAGGGAGTAGGGAAACCCAATTCTCCTGGTGTTGAGTGACGTAACATCTCAGATATAGTTCGAGAGTGGCATTAAGTCGTTCCGTCATCCCGTTGGACTGGGGATGAAAACCCGAAGAGAGTGCTCTCTCAATTCCTAAACGGGTACACAGGGCTGTCCAGAATCTCGAAGTGTACTGGCTTCCCCGGTCCGAGATGATCTTGTCGGGTAGACCGTGTAGCCTGAAAATGTCTCGTGCAAACACTTCAGCCATCTTGGTGGCTGTGGGAACCCCAGAAAGAGGGGAGAAGTGTGCCATCTTGGAGAATGCATCTACCGTGACCATGATGCAGGTACATGATCCAGATTCCGGGAGGTCTACAATGAAATCCGTAGAAACCAACCCCCAAGGGCGAGTAGGCATTTCAACTTGGGTAAGTAATCCCAACGGTTTCCCCGTCGGATATTTTGATCGGGCACAAATAGGACAGGTCTTCACAAAGTCTAGGGTGTCTCTCCTCACGGTGGGCCAGGAAAAGGTTCTCGAGATGAGCTCCAGAGTGTTGATTCCCCCGCGATGACCCGCAAGGCGGGATGTGTGACACCAATCCAGAATCTTCTTCCGCAGCGGGCCTTCCGGAATGTATAGACGTTTCTTGAAGAACAGCCAGACGTCTTTCTCTTGATAAGGAGAAGTGGGGTGCAACGCAATTCGAGGAAGCTCTTGACTCACGGCGGTCTTAACCCCTTGTAGGAAAGTACTGACCTGGGCCAATATCCGATTGTGATGAAACATGGGTTCAGTGTCTAGTGAAGCCCTTTCCTTGCTGGAGTCCTTGCGAGATAGAGCGTCTGCCAGACGGTTAAGCGAACCGGGAATGTAAGAGATCTGAAAATCATATTGTGAGAAAAGATAGGCCCAACGAGCTTGCCTGGAATTTGAGCACTCCATTTCTTGGAGGGCTTTCAGGTTTTTGTGGTCAGTCCTGATGAGGAATGGATGCCTGGCCCCCATGAGTAAATGGCGCCATTCGTCACAAGCCAATTTCATAGCCAACAACTCCTTTTCTAGGACCGAATAATTCAATTGGCTAGGTGAGAGAGTCTTGGATAAGTAGGCTACTGGATGCTCCACACCGTTGACAGCCTGAAGTAGAACCGCTCCAATCGCGATTGCAGAAGCGTCAGTCTCCAGGATGAAGGGCAAAGTCTGATCTGGGTGGTGGAGGATCGGAGCCGAGCAGAAAAGATGTTTGAGTAGTCTGAAACTGTTTTCGGTATCGGGCGACCAGTAGAACGGAGAGGCCTCTTTCTTGAGTAGGCGAGTGATGGGATATACTACTTCAGAGAAGTTGGGGATGAATCTTCTGTAATAATTGGAAAGTCCCAGAAACCTTTGCACCTCCCGGACAGATGTGGGTGCGGGCCATTCGAGGATGGCCTGAACCTTCCTCTGATCCATATCTATACCCTCTTCGGACAGCTGATAGCCCAGATACTGCACGGAAGGGACCGCGAATTTACACTTCTCAGCCTTCACTAACAGCTCGTTCTTTTGTAGACGTTCCAGGACTTGAGTGACATGCCCGATATGTTCTTGTAGGTTGGGGGAGTAGATAAGGATATCATCCAAATAGATGATGACGGAAGTAGAGAGCATGTCAGAAAACATTCTGTCCATAAATCTTTGGAACACAGCCGGGGCGTTAACTAGCCCGAATGGCATCACCTTATACTCATATAGGCCGAATGGAGTGCGGAATGCCGTCTTCCATTCGTCACCCTGGGAGATTCTGAGCAGATGATAAGCGTTTCTGAGGTCAAGTTTTGTAAATATTCTGGCCCCTTGTACCGCCTCGATGATGTCGGAGATAAGTGGCATAGGATAACAATCACGGATCGTCACCTTGTTGAGACCTCTGTAATCGATACAGGGTCTCAGATCAGTAGAGTCTCTTTTTTTTTATGAAAAACAGAGGAGCCCCTGCTGGGGATTTTGAAGGCTGAATCAACCCGTTCTTCATATTAGTGTCCAGATAGTGTCGTAACACAAGTTTCTCGGCCAGAGTAAGGGAGAACATTCTGCCAAAGGGAACTAGGGCATTGGGTACCAGATCTATGGTACAGTCTTCGGGCCGGTGAGGTGGCAGTATGGAGTGAAGGTTCTCCCGGAACACCTCAGAGTATTCTGAACAATAGTTGGGCAATGCAAACACTCTCACACAGTCCGAGGTATAGGCCGTAACGGATTCAGGGCCCTTCTGGCTCTTCGGAGGAAGACAATGTTCGGTGCAGTATGAAGAACCAAAGCTCAGCTGGTTCTTAGTCCAATCGATCTGGGGATTGTGTTTGCGAAGCCATGTGATTCCCAGTATGATTGGGAAATGTGCAGCCCGGATAATGTCGAATCTTACCACTTCTGAATGATGAAAAACTGTTAAGGACAGATCTTCAGTGGTATGGGTGATGAGTCCGGATGATAAGGGAGAGCCGTCGACTCCTTCTATCTTCTGTCCTTCCTTCCGGGGTATCCTGCGTAGACCGACCTGGTCTGCCCACAGGGTATCAACAAAGTTGCCGGCTGCTCCGCAGTCCAGTAACGCGAGAGTCTCCACCTTCTCGCCTTTTACCGTAAGAGTGGCAGTAACTACCATGAGTCTGGTATCTTCCTTGGGTTCAGAAGAAGAAACTGTAAGTGAAACATAGGGACGAGTAGAGAGAACTGGAAACCCCCGGACACTAGTCCCTATTGATGCCGAGGGTGCTCGTTTCCCTGCCTCTTGCTAGGCAATTCAGAACAATCCTTAAGAAGGTGTTGGTCTGACCCACAATAGGCACAAAGTCCCTTTTCCCTTCTTCGCCGTCTTTCGGCAGCAGTCAAAGGTGCTCTTGTGGCGCCTATCTGCATGGGTTCTTCTGACGCGGCAGTGGAAGAGCGACGAGGGGGAGAGCATGCCCGAACATCCAAGGGGAATCCTGAGCCACGTTGTCTGCGTCTTTCTGTCTTCCTTTCTTGTAGACGATACTCGATATGCAGTGCAGCCGTTAGTAGGTCCGAAAAAGTAGGCGAGCGAGTAGACCTGGCTAACTCGTCCTTAATTTCCTCTTTGAGACCCCTCCTGAAAATGGCATACTGTGCGGGTTCTGGCCAGCCAGCGCCAGAAGCTACTGTCTTAAAGGCCGAAATATATGACAGGACATCCAAGGAACCCTGCTTGACGTCCAACAATTCTTCAGAAGCAGTGAATGATAATTCTGGGCGTTCGAATGTCTGTCTCAGAGAATTCTGAAATGCTGAGTAGTCTTGAAGTATGGCATTGTTGCTTATGACTAGGGGAGTAGCCCAAGTCAAAGCATTGCCGGTCATATTCGAGATTAGGAAGCCGACTTTGGCTTGATCCGTAGAGAAAGTGCGGGGTCGGAAAGTAAAGTAGACAGTACATGCCTCTAGGAATTCCTTCACCTTCTTGGGGGCACCGTCAAACTTTCCCGAGGATAGTATCGTAGGTGGTAGTTCTGGAGGAGGGGGTTCCCTGGCGGAAACCATTTGTCTAAGGAGGGCGTTCTCCGCCTTGACTCCCTGGAGTTCTTGAGACATAGCTTGGATCGCCTTCCAAAGCTCTTGCACTTGTCCCTCAGCGGACATCGTGTCTTTACTTGGCGTTGCAATCTGTGATGGTTTAGGTGCCTGATTTCCCTTTTCTCCCCCTTCTGTCCAGCTCTCCTCACCTGAACTGCCGGAATTACTGCTGGGATCCTGTAGCCGCCGTCGAGTAAGATAGTCCTTCTCCTTTTTTCGATGTGCCTGCTTGTCACGGAGGGAGGCCACCTTGACTGCTGCTGGGAACAGCTGGCCGGGGACCTCCCTTCCGGGACTAAGCCGAAAATAGGGGAAAAAACCCCTGATGGGGAAAAAACCCTGGGACTCCTCAGGTTGTCAGCAAGGTAGTATTGTACGTGGCCGTGCAGGTGAGCAGGAGAAAGTAATAAGCAGGATCCGTGTTGGTTGCAGGAACAGCAAAGCAGCAGGGGGGTCCTACTGAGTGGAAGAATCCCCGAAACCCCTGCCAGCCAAGCAACTAGCGGGGCGAGGACCAGGAATGGGAGGAGGTCAGGAAAAAAGCACCGGCAAGGCACCGGCAAGGCAGTCCAGAGAGAAAGCAGAGGAACGAAGGAAAAAAGGGGCGGAGCCTATCCGCGAGGACGGAACCGCAGAGAACTGAAACAAAAGTCGCCGAGGCACGGTGACTACAGGGAAAACTGGAGGAGAGAGAGGTAAGAGAAAAAACGTACGCCTTGAAGGGGCGCGAGAGCAGAGCAGAGTAGACGGAAGCTGAACGGGGTAGGAGCGAAGAACCAGGAAGCAACGAGGGCTTCCACTGGACAGTTGCAACGCAGGGACCGCTGGGCCGGGAAGGTAATTATACTCCCAGCGGCCCCGCGTCGTGAGGAAGAAGCGTGATGGACACAAAGGAGGGACTAGTGCCCTGCATACCTGTGTCCTAATTTCCAACGCGGGAGAAGCCGCCAAGCGGAACGCCTGCGGGTGACAGTTCCAAAAAAGGACACCAATGAGCTCAGGCCTTGTCTTGATTATTGAGGTTTAAATCAGTGCACCCTTAAGGATCACTATCCATTGCCCTTGATCTCAGATATCTTGGAAGCAGTAAGAGGAGCCGTAATCTTCACTAAGTTGGATCTCAGAGGTGCCTACCATCTGATCCGTATTAGAGAAGGAGACGAATGGAAGACAGCCTTTAGAACACCTTTTGGTCATTTTGAGTACTTGGTCATGCCCTTCGGACTTGCAAATGCCCCAGCGGTCTTCCAACGCTTCATGGATCGGGTGTTTTGAGACATGCTATTCCTCTTCGTCATCGTGTATCTGGACGATATCTTGATATTCTCTGAGGACCATCTTAAGCTTGAAGAACATGTTAAGGCAGTGTTACAACGGCTACGTGAACACAAGCTCCTAGCAAAACCCGAGAAGTGCCTTTTTCATGTCTCTACTGTTCACTATCTAGGATTTGTCCTTAGCCCAGACGGTATTGGAATGGATGAATCCAAGGTAAAGGCCATCCTATCTTGGCCAATTCCGACCACTGTGAAACAGATTCAATCCTTCCTGGGGTTAGCTAACTTATATCGGAAATTCATACCTTCCTTTTCCGAGATAGTCCAACCGATCATAGCCTTGTTGAAAAAAGACACTCCCTTTCGTTGGACAACAGCCCAAGAGGAGGCATTCCAACAGTTAAAAACAGAGTTTACACAAGCTCCCATCCTGGCTCAACCTGATATCAACCGACCCTTCCTAGTGGAGACAGACGCCTCTAACAACGCCATTGGAGCAGTTCTAAAACAGGAATTCGACGATAGCCTGGAACATCCTATTGCTTATCTTTCACGGACATTAACTCCCAGTGAAACCCATTACTCTGTTTTAGAAAAATAACTGCTAGCCATCCGCCAAGCCTTCACAGAGTGGCGTCATTTACTTCTAGAAGCAAAACATCCTGTCCAGGTCCGCACGGACCATCAAAATCTTCAAGTATTACAGGCCCTGGAATGTAGGAATAGCCGACAAGCCTGTTGGGCCTTCTTCTTTGCTCAATACCAGTTCCAAATTCATCATGTCCCTGGAACACAGAATATAATTGCTGATGCCTTATATCGACGTCCCGACTACGAACCCCTTGAAGACCAGTCATTCCCTAAAATGTTCCGACACATGATATTCGTGGCTCAAGCAAACAGCCTCCTGGACGATGTTCGGATACAAACACAGTCCTCTGAACTATGGAAAGAATTTTCAGGAAAGAACCGATGGAATCTCAGAACTAAGGATGGATATCTTTTCAAGGATAAATGTTTAATCATCCCCCCACAGAAACTACAGCAAAGGATATTAAACCTCTGTCATGATACCCTTCACTCCGGACATCGTGGCATCACAAACACCCTCCATCTTCTACAAAAACAATTTTGGTGGCCGAGAAGGAAAACTGACGTACGACTGTACATTCAAGCCTATGCAGTCTGCAGTCAAAACAAACATGACAACAGAGACCGACGGGCCTCCTACTTCAGCCCACACTACCAACAAGGCCCTGGGAAATTATTGCTACGGACTTCATTGTGGAACTACCACCTTCCAGGGGGTACAAAACTATCATGGTCACCATAGATTTATTCACTCATATGGCTCATTTTACACCATTACATAAACTACCTTCTTCCTCAGAACTTGCTGGAATCTTTCTGGAACACATATTTAGACTCCATGGACTCCCTTCCAAGATCATATCAGACAAAGGACCTCAATACATATCTCAATTTTGGAAACACCTTTGCCGAGTACTGGGAATACAACATGCCCTCTCTTCAGGGTATCACCCACAGACTAATGGGGCTACCGAACGTGTGAATCAAACCCTGGAACAATATCCCCGTTGTTTCACTACCAAGGTCCAGGACGATTGGTCACTTCTAATACCTCTGGTTGAATTCTCCTATAATAATTCGGGTCACTCGGCTCTCAAGACCAGCCCTTTTTTCTGCAGTCAAGTTTTTCACCCTTCAGTGCTACCTTCCGTCCTCCCACATCCTACACCTGTTCCTACAGTTGATTCCTGGATTGAAACACTCATCAATGTACAAAGAGAAGCCAAAGAGCAGTTAGAAAGGGCTCGGACTCATACCAAGCATTATGCGGATTCCAAAAGAAGACCAGGCCACTCCTACACAGTAGGAGATAAGGTATGGCTATCCTCGAGACTACTGCCCCGACATCTACGACCAAATAAACTGGCTCCCCGGTATTATGGGCCCTTTCCCATAAAATAAATCATTAACCCAGTGGCCTTTTGACTCAAATTACCAGATTCCTGGAAGAAAATTCACCCAGTTTTCCATACATCTCTGATGAAACCATACATCCAGACCTCCCGGACTAACCTCAGACCCAATCCTGTACTTGTCAATGACCAACTGGAATATGAAGTGTCCAGAATATGTGACTCTATATATAAAAGTGGTCAGCTCCAGTACTTAGTGGAATGGAAATGATACCCTCCCAGAGAACGCACTTCAGAACCAATCTCAAACTTAAATACCCCCAGGTTACTCAGAAGGTTCCATCTCATACACCCGGGCAAACCCGGCGGGACGCTTTTCGGAGGAGGCATGCTGTCATGAACCGTCAGACACGCCCCTTCTGGATCTCCTAGTCCTTGACACATCGGGGCTTACACTCTGTGGTACTTCCAACATGGCCGTTAAGCACCAAACGCTGCCTCCCAGCCTTTACGTCCGATGCAGCACGTCCTATAAAGTAGCCACGCCCCCGCGGCCCTGCGCGTCTCAACGCTACTGATTGCTGTAGCTAAACGTGTGCTCTGTAGTTCGCCTTTGCGGAACTCTATTGTTTCCTGGTTCCCGGACCCTCCGCTTTTTCCTACTATTCTCCTTCCTTCTTACCCTGCTTTCTTCCCGGACTCTGTCTACCCGCCTCCGAGTACACTTCTTCGTATCCTGGACTTCTTGGAAGTTTCCTATTGATCCCGGACATAGAAGCTGAACGAACGCTGGAAACCGAAGACGGCCGAGCAGGGTTGTACAAAACCCGAACCGTAAAGAAGAAAACTTCTCCCAAGGATTCCAGCAAGCAGCGAAAACAGGTGCGAAAAGGGGAAACCTGTGACAGAAATAAAGCAAGAAGGAGCACTGTAAGTGAATTTGTGACGCAAACCAGAAGGAGGGTCAGATAGAATTAAGTTAAACTTTGAAAGACTGAAACAAACATTGATTGCTACGTTGAAGTCTTGGAGAAGGGAACCCTGAAACTTGATGAACTGCAAAACGCTGTCTTGAGGACAGAGACTCAAGACCCTTTTCTTTCGAACTGTGTTGCTTGAAACTTGGGGAAGGGCACCCCGAGGATTGTGTGGAACTGTTTGAACTTGTGCAAGATAATCTTGAGACTTTTGTTGAACTTTCTTGAGCTTGGGGAAGGGGAGCTGAAGTGAAAGCTAAGAGCTGAATGAAACTCAGAACTTTATGTTAAACACCATTTCTTTGATTGTTGACATTCCTAAATGTTGTTTAGCTTTAGTTATGAGGGTATGCATAGGTTTTGGTCACACAGACTTTTAAGTTGAACTCATTGACTTCCCTTAGTTTTGTTCAGTTAGGGAAATCCTACCTTAGCATAGGGTAAGTTAGACCTTGTACCATCCTGACATTTGATTTAATAAACCATTGTGCTTTGAACTTTGAATCTGTTGTCTGTGTCTTGCTTCATGGTGTTTTCACAACCTACATTAAAGTGTGTGGGATTTTGGGACCCAATATAGGGTAGGAGGATGAGGGATGTTGGGATAGTTTTTGGTCACACTGTGTTCTTCCCGGACAGTCGTCCCTAGTCTTTTAGGGGGGGTTCCCTGGGGGTCGATCTTCGGCTGAGGCCTCCCTCTGGAATAGCCTTCCTGCCACTCTGAAACTTGAGAACCATCTCCGGTTCTGGAAGCACCTCAAGAGTTTCCTCTTTGCTTCTGCCTTCTCCCCCCCTCTCCCTTTCTGATCTGCTCTGCCTCGGCATCATGCACCTGATCTCCCTCTGTCTTTAGGGCCCAGGTACCTGCTCACCCTGCCACCCACCCGCACTGCCTCCAGGCAATACTGTGGTCTGGATCTGTAACCCTACAGTCCCCCCTCCCTTTCCTTTTTCTGTACTTAGTCAGACACACCCTGTCTGTTGCCTTATTCCTAGCACTTGCCACTCGCTGGCTGCACTACCACCGTTTGTTGATTTTGTTATTTATGTATTTATTCATTTTTTTTTACTTACTTTTATTTTTGCTCAGCACTTTCCACTTTTCTCCCCCTCCCTTGCACTTACCCCTCTCCCTCTACCTTACACTTGATCGTTCTCAATGTCACTGGGCCTAGTAAGATCGATCTTTTGGTTCTCCCTTGTTCCCCTTGCTTGCCTCGTCACGCTCTGAAACACTTGTGTACGAGCGCAAAACAAATAAAACATCAATATTAATATCTACTCGGCCCATCAGCTTCATCACCAGTGTAATTCTAAAAGTGGGATCTCCGCTGATGGACTTGTTCCCCATACATCACCTCCCTCTTTAGCAGGCACAGACAGAGACACAGAGATAACTTTGCCTCCGCCTCTTCCCACTCCCACCCTTTGCTTCCTGTAAAGACTGGAGGGGGGCTCTGTACTTCTGCTCTCTGTATGGTAGAGGAGAGGCACAGCAGACCCAAGCCAAGATTATCTATTGTTGGTAGCAATGGACGAGCAATCAAGGCCTAGTTTCTCAGGAGGTGATGCAGGCTGGTTCTTAAGTACAGTGTAGTCCCCAAGCACCCACTGTCACGGATGGCACTCTGTTAAGAGTGGCACAGGACACTCGGGAAGGGTTTGGGTGGTTGTGCCGAAGTAAGGTGGACAGATAAGGTACACACACAGCTGAAAGTAAAGAGAACGAAGAGTA
Source organism: Ambystoma mexicanum (assembly GCF_040938575.1). Lineage (NCBI taxonomy): Eukaryota > Metazoa > Chordata > Amphibia > Caudata > Ambystomatidae > Ambystoma > Ambystoma mexicanum. Next base: position 1,450,343,418 of record NC_090934.1, on the reverse strand, counting down.
GGCAAGTGTAGCAAGGACAAAAGGTACAACAGAATGGATTCCCTCTAGGGGTGTATGCAGATAAAGGAAAAGAGTCTTCCACGGACCTTAGGAAAAACTCTAGCCTTCTGCACAGTTTGCTATAACAGAGGCCCACGCAGTTTGCTCATGGCTTGGAACAACAGCTATGGGTGTCTGTGTCAGAACACCAACTTCTACTGCAAGTTCCCGCTTACCAGGCGGACTTTCGAGAGTCAAAATAGCTAGGAACAGCAGCAATCGCTTCCATTCCTTTAAAGGTTTGTTTCAAAGGCATTGGGGGTTGCCATGGCGACGATGGCCGCGAGTACGTCTGCAGTCACGTGTTGCTCCGGTTTCCCGGTCACGTGACTCTCACGTTGTGGCCACGCATATTTAAGTCCGTCCCGTTTGCCGTTTCGGTGCTTCTGATTGTTTTCCTCGGAATTCTACAGTGGCGCTTGTTATTTGGATCTTGTCCTTTCTCGACCTCTTGCCTGTCTATTGGAATTGCTCTTGTCTTGCCCACGGTACTTCTGATCTTGCTCCTTCTCGACCTCTTGCCTGTCCATTGGATTCCTCTTGTCTTGCCCACGGTACTGCTACGAACAGCTGCTACGACCTGGACTTCTTTTTGACTTCGATTCATGTCTCTTGCTTCATTTTGTCTGCTTACCTGGTTTTGAACCGGAACACTTGGATTGTTCTACTTACGTCTCTCAGAAGAAGGATCTCTCACCTTAGGCGTACGCGTGCCGGCGGGAATAGGAAACAAGTGCTGGACTAGAGACTGCCTATAGCACTTTTGGGACCTCGCTGAACTTTCTAGGCGTACTCGTGCCGGCGGGAATAGGGTTGCACCGGACTCCAGAAACCTTCAGCATCTGTGAGACTGTGTTCTTCTCGGACATTCCTTTTGGAGCCGTTTGGATCTTATTCATCACATCTTCCTCGTTGCAGTCCTTCATACGGATATACATGTAAGAATTTTCATTTAGTGTTCATTTTTCTGTTATTGGCTCTTATGCTTTTCTTTTCCTTATGTACGTTCTTGTATCATTACAGAAACTGTTTAGTTCCTTTCTACTGTCGTTTTCCTGTCGGATATGTACTGCATCTTATCCTACCGACGACCAGTGAGCTCCCAGGGTCTCCTGTACAATTGGCACATATCTGGAAGAAACTTGCAGTCACCCGGAGTTCCAGAGTGTCCTGTTCCTTCTTCAAACATCTTTCAACCAATTGAGCGCTCAGACTGTTTTTATGCACAACTGAGTGTTACATTGGTGGGAAGAATATATTATGCACTACGGGTTCAACAGCTCCTCTTCGATCACCAGGCGCTTTATCCTGTTAAGGTTCACTGATCTGACAGAATCAGAAGCCTTAAAATGGACACAGTCACTGATCCTTTGGCTACTTTGGTTCAATTAGTGGCTGATTTATGTGCTGACATGCAAACTGCCCATGATGCTACCCATCGTGGTATTGATGATATTCAAGCGGGATTAAGGGTTAGCACCGTTGAACCGCCATCAATCGCAGTGGCTTCCGGCTCTGGTACGGCCGGTGCTCAGGCCAGGGCAGACCCGGTTCCGGTAGTTATGGCTGCACAGTTTCCGTTGGTTCCTCCTGAACGTTTTTTGGGTGATCTAAAAGCCTTTAGAACGTTTTCAATCAATGCAGACTGCATTTTCTTTGTAGACCAACATCGTTTCCCGATTCAACCACTAAGGCCGCTTTTATATTGTCTAATCTAGGCGGTACTGCCGCAGTCTGGGCTAATCCTCTCTTAGAGCAAGGAAGTCATTTGTTATTTGACTGTGACGCTCTCATAGAGGCGCTTACGAGAGTTTTTGACACCCGATACAAATCTCAGGCCACTGATTTGGAGTTATTAAATTTACAGCAAGGCGATTCTTCTCTATTGACGTATCTGGCTAAGTTTAACCAATTGGTTGTGGAAACCAACTGGCCAGACGAAAAGAAGGCAGCCTTGTTTTATAAGGGTTTGTCAGACTCCCTCAAGGATGTCATTGGTACGGTACCTGTGGTCCCCGTCTCCTTTCCTGACTTTTTGGATCTAGTTCTTCAGATCGATGCCCGTAAAGCAGAAAGGAAGGGGGAGAAGAGGATTTTACCCCCGGTCCCTGTCAGCCTGACGAGTTCAATATCAGGTAATGGGGAACCCATGCAAATAGGGGCGATAAGAGGACCACTGTCTAGCGAAGAAAGAGAGAAGCGTAAAAAGAACAATTTATGCTTTTATTGTGGTTCTTCTGGTCATTTCTTGAGTTTATGTCCCAAGAAACCCGCGAAGTCGGGAAACTCCAAAGCCCGACAATAGAGGGAGCCCCTATGTCGAGCATTGATCTTCCGGGCTCCAAAATTTCAGTTCCTTTCACCATTCGGGTCATTCTTTCATCTCCGGACGGCGAAACCTGGTCCTCTGAAGGGGTTTTGGATTCTGGGGCTACTGGAAACTATGTTGATCTCCAGTATGTGAAAGACTGGAACATTCCACTGGTACAAAAGGAACAACCTGAAGTGGTCAACACAGTTGATGGTACCACACTGCTCTCAGGGTTGGTAACGGAGTCTACAGTGCCCCTGAACTTACTTATAGACGGCTGTCATAGCGAAGTCATTTCATTTGATGTCATCACTGCACCCCAATTTCGACTAATTCTGGGTCTACCATGGCTTAGGGTCCATAATCCCTTGGTGGATTGGGTTACTGGGTCTGTCTCGTTTACCTCGACTTATTGTTCAGAACATTGTGGCCCATTGACCCAAGTGAAAAACAACCCATGTCAAGCCTTATTGGAATCTGTTTCGATGGTAGGTGGCATTGTCAATACTATTTTACCCCCGGAATACAAGGCTTTCGCAGATGTTTTTGACAAGGGTGAGGCAGAAAAGTTACCGCCTCATCGCATTTATGACTGTCCCATAGATCTAAAGGAGGGAGCTAGAATCCCCTCTGGGAGGATATACTCTCTTACTTTGAAGGAGGATGCAGTATTAAAGGAATATTTGGACAAGGCTTTGGCTTCTGGTTTCATTCGCACCTCTCGTTCTCCTGCTGCATCTCCCCTGTTCTTTGTTCCGAAAAAAGAGGGGGACCTGAGACCATGTATAGATTATCGGGACCTGAACGCAGTCACGATACGGAATCAGTACCCCATACCACTGATTTCTATACTTTTGGACCAGCTAGGCTCTTCAGTAATATACACCAAATTGGACCTCAGGGGTGCGTATAATCTGGTGAGGATAAGAGAGGGAGATGAATGGAAAACGGCATTCAAAACCAGATACAGCCTCTTTGAATATTTGGTCATGCCGTTTGGGCTATGTAATGCCCCTGCCACATTTCAACATTTTATCAATGACGTTTTTCAGGACATGATTGATCGGTTCGTGATCGTCTATTTAGACGATATCTTGATCTATTCACCTTCTCTTGAACTACACATTCAACATGTCACTGAAGTACTACAACATTTGCGTAAAAATAAACTATACGCAAAACTAGAGAAGTGCATTTTCCATACAACTTCAGTTGAATTCCTGGGTTATGACATCACTAACCAGGGTGTTCAAATGAGCCAAACCAAGGTCAAGGCAGTACTGGAATGGCCAGTCCCAAGCTCACTAAAAGATTTGCAGTCCTTTTTGGGGTTTGCAAACTTTTATCAGCGATTTATCAGGCACTTCTCTAGCATTGTGGCTCCGCTTACTGCTTTAACAAGTAATAAGCATCCGTTTCAATGGAATCCCCAGGCACAAAAATCATTTGAGACTCTCAAAGAGGCCTTTACTTCAGCTCCGGTACTTCAGCATCCTGATGTCAAACAACCGTTTGTTGTAGAGGCTGATGCATCAGATATGGCAGTAGGGGCAGTCCTCTCCCAGTTTTGTCCTGACACAGGGGTCCTCCATCCTGTTGCTTATCATTCACGTAAGCTTACTCCATATGAGGTAAACTACACCATCACTGAACGTGAATTGTTGTCTGTCCGGGAGGCTTTTACAGTTTGGAGGCATCACCTCTTGGGAGCAGAGACCCCAATTCAAGTATTCACGGATCACAGAAATCTACTGGCCCTTCAGTCATTGAAATGCACTACAGCACGCCATGCACGTTGGCATGAGTTCTTCTCTATGTACAACTTCGTACTGACCTACCGTCCGGGGACGTTACACTCCAAGGCAGACGCCTTATTAAGACTTTATGAAGACCCGGTACCTCGGCCACAGGAAGGTCGACTACTTTTGCCCAACCAGGTTGTTTGTGGCTGCACATTGCAACCATCTTTGAAAACTGCCATTCAGAAGTGGGTCTCAGAAAGACATCCTGAGTTGGAAGATCTTAACCTGGACGTCGTTCAATCCTTACCCTACGTTCAAGGTAAAATTTATATACCAGACTCTCATACCCGCAGAATTGCCATGTCTTGGTGTCATGACTCCATGATGGCTGCACACCCCGGTCCTCGTAAGACATTGGAGTTACTCAAACGTTGGTGCTGGTGGCCTTGTATGTCAAAAGACATTGCGTTATACATTGCAAACTGCGCAGTTTGCGCTCAGTGTAAAACCGCCCGACCAAACCAATGGGTCTTCTACAACCCCTGCCAGTACCTGCTAAACCCTGGGTTATGTTTTCTATGGACTTCGTAGTGGAGCTACCTTCGATTGGTGGATTTGACACTATCTGGGTGGTAGTTGACAGTTTTACAAAGTTGGCCCTTTTTGTGCCTTGTCGGGGTCTTCCATCCGCTACTATCCTGGCGGACCTGTTTTTACGTAAAGTCTTCTGGTTCTTTGGTCTTCCGGAGATCATAATATCTGACAGGGGTGCTCAATTCACCTCTCGTTTTTGGAAACATCTTACACAGTCTATGGGCATTGACGAAAGATATTCTACGGCCTACCATTCACAAACCGATGGCCAAACCGAGCGACTCAATGCTACCATGGAACAGTACTTGAGATGCCTTATTCTAAAACATCAAGAAACCTGGCTCTCCGTATTGCCCATGGCAGAGTTCGCTTACAATAATTCTGCGCATTCTTCTACGGGGGCCTCTCCATTCTATGCCATGTATGGACAACACCCTCGCTCTATGCCCTTGGATTTATTTTCATCCTCGGATTGTCCGGCGGTCCAATCTTGTCTTAGGGACCTGACATCATTACGTAAGAGCGTCATGGAACACTTGACACATGCGCAAGAACAGGCAAAAAAGTATGCCGATCGCCATCGCCAGCCAGCACCGCAGTACACTGCATGGAATGCGTGTTTGGCTCTCTACCAAGAATCTTAGTATTCCAGGTCGCAAGACCCTGTTACCTCGTTTTGTGGGTCCTTATGTTGTCAAGGAGGTAATGAGTCCCCTTGTGGTCAAATTGGAACTGCCCCCTGCTTGGAAGATACATCCCGTATTCCACGTGTCTTTGGTCAAGCCGTGTTCTGAGCAGATGAGGCTACCTGCACGTCCCCCCCCCCCTGTTGGTGCAAGGGGTGGAGGAATACGAGGTTAATGCTATATTGGATACCAAGCTGTCTCGTGGTGTACGTTTGTTTTTGGTGGATTGGAAGGGGTACGGTCCGGAGGATCGCACCTGGGAACCTGAATCCAACATCCATGCCCCCATGCTGTTATCCCGGTTTCTAGCATCTCGAGGTCTGGGGGGACCTTTGGGGGAGGATACTGTCAGAACACCAACTTCTACTGCAAGTTCCCGCTTACCAGGCGGACTTTCGAGAGTCAAAATAGCTAAGAACAGCAGCAATCGCTTCCATTCCTTTAAAGGTTTGTTTCAAAGGCATTGGGGGTTGCCATGGCAACGATGGCCACGAGTACGTCTGCAGTCACGTGTTGCTCCGGTTTCCCGGTCACGTGACTCTCATGTTGTGGCCACGCATATTTAAGTCCGCCCCGTTTGCCGTTTCGGTGCTTCTGATTGTTTTCCTCGGAATTCTACAGTGGCGCTTGTTATTTGGATCTTGTCCTTTCTCGACCTCTTGTCTGTCTATTGGAATTGCTCTTGTCTTGCCCACGGTACTTCTGATCTTGCTTCTTCTCGACCTCTTGCCTGTCCATTGGATTCCTCTTGTCTTGCCCACGGTACTGCTACGAACAGCTGCTACGACCCGGACTTCTTTTTGACTTCGATTCATGTCTCTTGCTTCATTTTGTCTGCTTACCTGGTTTTGAACCGGAACACTTGGATTGTTCTACTTACGTCTCTCAGAAGAAGGATCTCTCACCTTAGGCGTACGCGTGCCGGCGGGAATAGGAAACAAGTGCTGGACTAGAGACTGCCTATAGCACTTTTGGGACCTCGCTGAACTTTCTAGGCGTACTCGTGCGGCGGGAATAGGGTTGCACCGGACTCAAGAAACCTTCAGCATCTGTGAGACTGTGTTCTTCTCGGACATTCCTTTTGGAGCCGTTTGGATCTTATTCATCACATCTTCCTCGTTGCAGTCCTTCATACGGATATACATGTAAGAATTTTCATTTAGTGTTCATTTTTCTGTTATTGGCTCTTATGCTTTTCTTTTCCTTATGTACGTTCTTGTATCATTACAGAAACTGTTTAGTTCCTTTCTACTGTCGTTTTCCTGTCGGATATGTACTGCATCTTATCCTACTGACGACCAGTGAGCTCCCAGTGTGTCCTGTACAATTGCCACATATCTGGAAGAAACTTGCAGTCACCCGGAGTTCCAGAGTGTCCTGTTCCTTCTTCAAACATCTTTCAACCAATTGAGCGCTCAGACTGTTTTTATGCACAACTGAGTGTTACATTGGTGGGAAGAATATATTACTGCACTACGGGTTCAACAGCTCCTCTTCGATCACCAGGCGCTTTATCCTGTTAAGGTTCACTGATCTGACAGTCTGTAATGCAGAAACGAGACAAGGGAAGGGGCAGAGGTTGCCTGACGGAAACCAACAGACAAGCTCTGTACAAAGGGTCTACAAACAGTACAAGAGAAGACACTAACAGACAAATCCAGGAAAAAGAAAGTCAATAAGCAAACTAGCAGTAGGAAATGAAGGGAAAGCCGTATAACAGGATTGGAGAGGGATAAAGAACAGAGGGTTGAAAACAAGGAAGAAAGTAAGGGAGCAGCAGTCAGGAAAACAGGGGGACTGCAATAACTGAAAGTAAATAATATAGGTGACCTGTTGTGGATAGCAGAGGACGGTAGGGTACAGGGTTGTGAGCTCAGAGGAGCAGGAAAGCAATGAGCAAGCCCCAAAGGATCAGGGCTGTAAGGAAGGAAGCCCAGAGGGAAAGGGCTTAGGGCAGCAGAGTGAAGCAGGCTGCAAGGCAAGGAGCCCAAAAGACAAGGGCTGAAGGCAGAGGAGTGTAGCAAGCTGCGAGACAGGGGGGCCAGAGGACAAGGGCTGACGGCAGCGGAGTGAAGCAGGCTGTAAGGCAGGGAGCCAAGAGGAGCAGGGCAGCAAGGAGTGAACCCTGAGGAGCAGGGCTGTGAGGCATGGAGCCCAGAGGACAAGGGCTGTTGGAGCGGAGTGAAGCAAACTGCAAGGCAGGGAGCCCAGAGAACAAGGGCTGTAGGTAGAAGGCAGCGGAGTGTGATCGGCTGCAAAGCAAGGACCCTAGAGGAGCAGGGCTGTGAAGCAGGGAGCCTGGAAGGCTATGGCTGTAGGCAGCGAAGTGTAACAGGCTGCAAGGCAGGAAGCCCAGAGGAGCAGGGCTGAGGCAGGGAGCCCAGAAGGCTAGGGCCGTAGGCAGCAGGGTGTAGCAGGCTGCAAGGCAGGACGCCCAGAGGAGCTGGGCTGAGGCAGGGAGCCCAAAAGGCTAGGGCTGTAGGCAGCAGGGTGTAGCAGGCTGCAAGGCAGGACGCCCAGAGGAGCTGGGCTGAGGCAGGGAGCCCAGAAGGCTAGGGCTGTAGGCAGCAGGGTGTAGCAGGCTGCAAGGCAGAGAGCCCGGCAGGGCACTGGAACAAAAGCAGGAGTAAGCTGGAACAGCATACAAAAATTCGTAGCTCGAAGCAAAAAGGTACTGGAAGGACTCTTAATGCAAGAGACTGAGCCCCTGCAGGCAGCAGCTTTTATACCGCCCTGCCCAGCACAGAGGCAGGCTAATTGGTCGCACCTGGATCCACACACCTGCATACAATCTGCCTCCTCCCTCTCTGTTCCTGAGCTGGTGGAAGCAGAGCTGATCCCTAGGGCTTCTTGGGATTGTAGTTCCTCTGATGACAAATAGGAATAGCCAGGAATAGATAGTTATAGCCAAGTGCAATGTGGGAAGTGTAGTTTGTTGGGAAAAACAGAAAAGCACCAAAGTCTCGCAAATGGGAAATAAGGTCCAAGAAGTGAATAGTGGTTGATCCAAGAGTTTTCTGTAGATAAATGAATAACCATTAGTCCATAATGATCGCCAATGTTTGCGCCCATGGCGCAGGCATGACACCCACAAAGGAATGTCCACACACTGTCTTAGTTAAAACACAGTCTTTATATAATTAAAGATTCAAAGTTATATACACAATCACAATAACTCGCTTTGTGCTCAGTAAATCTATAATGGCAAATATATACAGTTCTAAGTTGTACCATAATTATTACCAGATCTCATTAACGTGCATCAACTATACTCTGGTCAAATGTCACACAGATCACTTGATAAAGGAAACCAACAATAGATATAGGAGGGAAAGCAGTTGGTTAGAACAATTGGCAGAATACTGGCCCCTACCGTTGGACACAGTTCTGTGTGGAGATCCCCCCACCTGGGCAACCTGTAAAATAAAGATACACTACAAGCCCATCCCATATATTGTTCAAGTCTTATTCCCTTCTAAAATGTTTCTACCACCTCAATGTACCTGGAATAGCAGAGTTCCTCAAGAAGGCGTTGAGGGATCCTTCTTGAGTGACTCCCTTTAAAGCAGGAGCCACGGATCGTCGATGGGCCTCGAAGAAAGTGAACTCGACGTCGAGAATCCACGATGGAAGTTCGGCGGCGTCAAGGCAGCAGCTTCGGTCCTGGCCGTGCTTGTCGACGACGTCCTGCAAGAAAGAGGCGTGCGGGGCACCTCGATGTCGATAGTTCAGGACCGCAAAGAGTTTGTGAAGAACTTTGGCCCAACAAGGACGTTGAGTCGTCCGGCATCTCTACGGTCTTTGGGTGGCGGGAAACCCACCGGCGGATGCTCCTCAGCGTGGCGACGGCCTGGCCTTCTCCGGTGGGACAAGGCCGGCGACGGTGCGGACGAGCATGTCTGTGAACCAAAAGTCTTAGGCAAAGGAGCGTGCAGCTCCGGTCGTCGATGGCACCACGTCAAGCGGTCCCCCGCTTCTGGGCAACACGACTTCGATGGGCCTTCAGCAGTTATAGCAAACCTGCAAACCCTGGTCGACGGCGGTGGAAGGAATGTCCAGTGCTTATCTTCGTTATCCTCGGCGGTCCCCGTCTCCGGTCGGCAGCCTGTCGAGGGTCTGACTTCCAGGGAGCTTCGGCGAAGATTAGCGGTGCTCGGTGGTCCCTCGCAGCATGGGAAGAGGGCATCTAACCAGGTCCTCTCTTAGATCAGTCTCGACGGCTTTCTGCGAAGGGAGACAGCAGTCAACCTTCTTCTTCAGGTTCGGCTTCGAGATTCAGCTTCAGTTTCAATGTCAGTTTCAACTCCAGCTTTTGAATGATTTCTAGCAGTGAGAGGCCACCAGATATACTAGTTGATCTCTCATTCATTCTTCTGGGTCACACTCAGGCAAACAATCACTCAGAAGGGCATTCAGCAGTCAGTCACCCAATCAGGCATACAGTGCATTCAGGGCACTCTCCTCCCTCTTAGACACTCACAACAAGGAATGTGTATTGGGACAAATACCCAGCCAATCAACACTACACCCTGCATTCATACCAGTTTCGGGCAGGGCTGTCTCAGTCATTGTGTCAAACACCAGAAACCAGACATCCACAACAAGAAGTGCATATTAGCCACACACTCCATTCACCCAGGTCCCACCCACAGGGTGTACCCACAACATACAGTCACTGGGAAGGCTCCAGCCAGTCTGGCCTGGACTTCACAGCAACACCATATTTGGAACTTCCACCCAACAGCCAGTCAGGGGGGAAGGGACAGAGTCATGGCTTCCCAGAACTTTGGGAAAACAAGGTAACAGGCAATAGAAATCAAGAGGCCACATGGAGGATACTCAGAGCACCTGTCAAATTCAGCATGGTGCTGCCACCAGCCCATACCCTGCTCTGTGGGCCACCCACAGGTGCCCCCAAAAACATACACTAGGGGCACAGGGTTGTACCCCACCCATGGGTGCCATAAGGGTATCCCATGGGTCTGTACACCAAACCAAAAACATGAAGAGCTGCACTGCCAGGAGTCCCACATGGGCTCCTGGGCAGAAAACAATACAGAACACAAATGAAAAAGGACTACAGGACAAGCACAGGGAGGCTCTGTTCCTCCAATGCATTTCCAGCAGCACATTTCCCTCCTATCATGTCCCGTTCACATATATGCCAACATTCCGATGCACCTGGTAGGGAGATTTTGTCAGAGAAATCAGGAGACATAAATGTTCCCATAGGAAAGCATTGGGGCTAGAATTACTTTAGGAGGGAGAATGTGAAAAATAGTTATATTTTTCATGGAAAAATCGTGAGTCTTCTGCCTAAATTGGGAGGGTTGGCAGGGGTGTTGCTAGGTCTGGAGAAGATAAGGGGCTAAGCTAATGTTGGGGCTAGCTAGCATTTTGGTTGCAGCACCTCAGCTTCTATCCAGGGCTACAACCCCCTTAAAATCCCCTAGCAACGCCTCTGGTTGGCATGTATGGGTCCATGTTCCCTCTTCTGGCCTGTCTCCAACACAATGATGTGCATGGCCCTTTCTAAGGCCAGGCACAACATCACAGTTACATTCTTGAGGTAGTTCTATTTGTAGGATTGTGGCAATAGATTTTAAAATCGCCCAGCTTTATTGATTGGTTTGGTGAGAAGGATTCCAGACCGGATTCTAGCAGGACATGTTCATACATGCCAACCCTCCCAATTTAGGCGGGAGACTCACGATTTTATTAGCAAAAATATTGCTGTTTTTTACTGCCTCCCTCCTAAAATAATTCTAACCCCAATGCATTCTAATGGGGAAATTCCGCTCTCCATGATTGCTCTGAGAGAATCTCCCTCCCACATAGCTCTCAACTCACACGCTTTTGGCGGGTGTCATCCGCCTTGTAAAAGGCTGAGTCACCCGCCAAGCCTCCTGCACGCCCATTCATTCCAATGGGCGTCTCACCCGCCAGAAACAAAATCGGGTGAATTCACCCGCCTTATGGACACAAATGGTTGAGAGCTATGCTCCCAGCTGCTGCAAAATGTTGGCATGTATGCATGTTTCTTAATGCAAAAAGTTATAATAGTGCTATTTAAAAAAAAAGTCTTGTTGTATCCCTCAAATATATTCAGTTGCAGCTATACCACAAACCTATGGCAAGTCTGCTTTGGAAGTTCGCAAGGAACTGGCTGCAGCGCTTTCTTTGTTCTGGGAACCCCGGTGCGCGCCTACCACCACAGAGGCCGACTTATATCAGAACTCTGAGTCTGGGGCGGTGGGTCTGACCGTCCCGCACGAGGGTCACTCTGCCCGCGGCCTAGTTCCTGCCCGTAATCGGTCACGAGGAAACGCACGCTGCGTGGAACGCTTTGCGAGGCAGATAGGTCAGGTGGGCAGGCGCGCTGTACGTAACGCGCAACTCACGTGACGAACAATAACTCACGTGATGAACGAGGGGCACGTTGCAAGGTCCGTTCCTCTAACAGGAACCGATCTCTACCGGGTTTGGTGGGGTGGTGATTGCGCTTTGATGTGCAAAGGGTTTGAGTAGTTCGGCTCAAAATGAGCAAAATCCCGGACTGGGCTCAGAGAGGAGCGTAGGCGCTGCAGAAAGGCACACGTCTGCTCCAACAGTGAGTACCTGACAGGGGATCTTGCCCTGAGGCTGCTGGGGGTAGGCAGGCAGCACTGACATTCTGGGGACGAGGGCGGTGACTCGAATATCTGCACGCACATTGAGGAAATGTTGGGATGGCATCATCAGCCCGCCAGTGTATGCCATTAGCTCTATATATATATATATATATATATAAATTAAAAAAAAGGGACAGCAGTGAAATCGGTTACACGTCTACTGGGTTGCACTGTTTACCATTTCTTCAAATCAATGGTAGAAAAAAGTATTTGTGACATGAATTCGTGCATGCCAACATTAACCATTCCATTCGGGAGATGGCGTGTCCAGGCCTGGTTTTCACTGCGCATCCTGGGACTTGTTGTCCTGCAGATCCCGGCTATAAATGTACACAGAGATCCTGCTCGTTAGGATGCCTACTCTTTGTCTACCCCCCTCCTCCCTCTGGCCTGACAACTTTGGTCCTCGCCTCTCACCCACTTGTCAGGAAAAAACCCTGGGATCCTCCTTTAACTCCTCCCATTCTCTCCTCACATCACGGACCTTGGCCAGAAGTCCAAGTTTCAGCTGCACCTGCTCGGGGGCATCTGACCTTTCCTCATCTACCCCCCCAGAATCTCAACGTCTTCAGAGGCCTGGTTTGCTGTCAGCTAGACTACTGCAACAGCCTCTTCCTCAATCTGCCTCTTTCCTCGCTTCACCCCCTTCAACTAATCCAGAATAGGATGGTGAGACTTGTCCTTGGCCTGAAGCCCAGGGACTGGATCTCTCCTGCCCTAAAATCTCTCCACTGGCTCCCAGTGATTGAAAGGATAACATTCAAGACCCTCTGCATCATCCACAATGCTGTCTGGGGCCTGGGACCTCTCTATATCAGCTTTCCGTCCATAAATACCTCCCGGACAGAGTCCTTTGGTCCTCTAACTCCAACTCTCTGCAGGTCAAACGTTTCTCCAAGCAGAGAGTGGGGAGTAGATCCCTCGTCCTGGCTGGCTTCTCCCTCTGGAACAGCCTCCCTCCAGACTTGAGCCGGATCTTCTAAAGTTCCAGAAACTTCTCAAGACTCCTTTTTCTTCTCTTCTTTCCCTCTCCCATGCTAACTCTCCCTTTGCCGCTGCAACTGGGGCCTGGTCCCATCAGAGTCATACAAGGGCCAGACTATCCCTTACCAGTCCCCCCAGCATCCCTTGCCAGCACTTGCCCTTGTGACCTGTTCCCGGATTAGCCCAATCTGTTCCTCCCTGTCCACAGCACTCATCCTCCCTTTCCCCCCTTCCCCCTGATACTAGCCGCCTTGCCTGCCCCCACCCTTGTGGGCACCCCACTCCTACACTTCCACTCTACTCCCTCCCCCCTGCACTTACCTCCTTGTTCATGCGCCTTTTTATATATGCTACCTCAGGGGGGGTGTCAGCCACCTTGTTTGCTCCAAGCGTGGGCTGAATATCATGATCCAAGACTGGTTTCAGAGAAAGACAGGAGTTCTACGCATTTGCCGATCATCTTCCTTCCCTCTCCTCATCCCACGCCCTCTGAACTACCACGCCATCACTGCCTCATCCTTTCCTCTCCCTGTCGTGGCTCCATGTCTCACCTCCTGCCCTAGCCGCCATAAAACTGGAAGAGATGTTCTGTACGCAGAGGCAGATTTAAGGCAAAGGGCCCCGTAGGTAGGCAAGATTGGCAGAGGGCCCTGGGTAGGTGGAGGTTAAGGTGGGAGGAGATAATGGCTATCACACGTGACATTTATAAACTTTAGGGACAAATATACCATGTATTGTAACCTGTTAATGTCACTCATCACCTCCTATTGTAAATGGTGTACTTGCTCACCATGCTGTAAGGATACGATCCCAGTGGGAGACCCCGTTTAGCTGGTGCTGTTTGCCTTGGATGTGAGAAAGGCATATCAGGGGGCTCTTGTCCGAATCGACCTCTGACTGTACGGAACCCTGTCCATCATTTCCATGTTGGTTATGTTGGGTGAAGATTTCTTTGTTGGAAGCAATGGGTTGCGTGCTTGTCATGTTCTTGGCACCCCCTCGGGTTTGTTTTTGGGTTGCTAATAGCAATAATCCCCCATTTTGGGGGCTTGACTGGCCAGTAACAGCAACTGGGCCGTTAACTGCCAGTGAAGCTCCCAGAACGGATGGTTATTGCTATATCACTGCCAACCCTTACACATGCATCACTGTGCAGTCCTAGTCCCTCTACAACAATCCTATTGTATCCTCCCAATTTGTTAATTTTGTGCGCCCCTATCATAGCCCTGCTTCATCCTACTCTCGCTCTTTGCCCTGTTATTTCTTCTTCCAATACAAAATATTGTCTGTGTACATTGGTCAGGGGCACAATAAGCCATTTATTTCGGACAAGGTACATACTCGTAGTAGTTTTACAATCTATATATTACAAACTTGCGTTCTTCATTGCGCATGGCAAGTGATTTTCCTGTAATTGGTATGGCTACCAGATACATGAGAGAATCACCACACGTTTTTTGTTGTGGGCTAATGCAAAAATGTATATTTTTATTAAGTTGCACTGCAGAAAACAAAGTACGTGAACCAACTCTTTGTAGATACTTTTAATAACGCCAAATGTCCCGCCTACCCAGCCTTTGTTTCTGGCATATTACTAACCATTCTCTTGCATGCAGAGTGAGCAGTGTGTTGTGATTGGTGAAACACTCTTACTTTGATAAATTAATACAGTACATTTAACCTATACGGTGTGCAGCTGAGTTGGCAAACTTTCTTTTAACACATTTTTTGGAGCGTGTGACCATGGTGACTGTCTTTGACATGACCCTGGGACCTGACAGTACGTTAAAAAGAAAAACCCCGTCCACAATCTGTGACTGAGGAGGGAAACCATATCTTTAGTTAATAACACCACATTTGTATGTTGCAGGCTTAAGCCTTTTGAATTGCAGCCTACTAACCAGGCACACAAATGCACTTGCCCTCTCTGTTCTTCACAAGCGCCCCATTTCTTACTTGCCGAGAGGCAATTGCTACTCGCCAATCGCTAGGAGCGACTAAATGTTGAGTCCTGGTATATTATGATAACGAAATAAAGCGCATCGACAAGACAAAGGGCGCAAACCTCTAAAGGTCTATGAAAAACAGAGTATGGGGAGGAAAATCTACATCCGAGATCTTCTTTGGTAATGCTTTATTAGCCAAGCGTTATTCCCCTCCATTTTATCCCGCTTCCCCACCCATCGGGAACTGGCTTGATACCAAGTAGTCACTGACCACACTTGGGAGAAGCTGCACCAGGCTAGCAGCCCTGCATGACTCGGACGTGTCTTTGTCATATTAGGACCCCAGGTGATTTCTCTTCCCCGAAATATAAATGGGGTTATACATTCTATGGGGAACACTCTCTAAAACTAGCAGGCCTCAACATTTTCACTTTCATTTGTCAGGGAGGAATTTTAATTGTGTAATTACGTCAGATGTAAACATTTCAAATACTAAAACATGTCACTTGTCCCCTCAGTAGTTCATCACATGCACACAGCACTTCATTTCATAATCTGCGAGAGTTAATTATCACTACCCAATGGCCAGTGTGCATTATGATGGCTGAATTAAGTAATTGGAGCAGCAGGTCGGCTTTTTGCATGTGCATAATCTCCCACCTTGTTTGTTTTTTTATTTTC
Organism: Ambystoma mexicanum; assembly: GCF_040938575.1. NCBI lineage: Eukaryota > Metazoa > Chordata > Amphibia > Caudata > Ambystomatidae > Ambystoma > Ambystoma mexicanum. The sequence goes on along the minus strand of NC_090934.1, from coordinate 1,450,327,764 downwards.
TTTTCTTTCCTACACTTTTTCTAATTTGAGAGGAATTGAAAGGCGAAGACTGCTAGTAAAGAAAAATTCAAACAAAGGGAGATTGGAAGACATTTAAATCGGAAAATGTGCACGCATTGTGAACTTGCAATTTCAGAGCTTGTTTTCTGACTTTTATTGGAACACAATTCTCACGCAAGCAAAGAAAATACACAGGAATGGTGCACCCTAGCACAGCCCAAAACATTTCCAGAACATATATTTTGACTGTGTTTGCTGGAGATTAAGAATCTAAGAATGGTGCAAACTCTTATTAATGCTCAAAATGTTAGTGGTACATTTCTGTGTTGTCTTTTTCTCGAAGTTGCTCCTAATACTATTCTAGGGCACATTACATCATTTTTGTTATTATTTATTTATTTTATTTTGGTAAATTATTTGGCGTATTCGAGCAGTTTTTTGAATCCGATGAAGTGTGTGGAACGGGGAGAGGGGGAGGCACTGCCACTAGTGAAAATAAGTCATTTGCTGAGAAAAGACAACTGTGGGTACACCGCGATGGGCAACAGACTGGCAGGAATATATAGCACCTTAGTGGCCACGTTTTATATAGTCCTATTTAGACACCTAAGTGGGCTGAGAAGCAAAAGACATTTTTTTGCGCCGGATCACATCGTTTTAGTGCTATGAGAAAACCGAGATTGGAACGTATGGGCCTTGCTTCCATTTTCTATGTCCATCAACATCACACACACATGTTTTCAAAGCCAGATCAAGAAAGCCTAATCCTAGCGCTCCCACCCAAATGTATTTATTTTGCTTTGGTTAAAAAAAGGCATTCTGTTGCATTGTGTCTTCGGGGTAAATAAATTATATCATTGTTGTGCTACTTCACTTGTGAATTGTGATACAAAGTATATCATTGTCAAATATGCAAAAAGTCTGGGAGGCCCTCTCCCAGGAACGAACACGCAGATAACCTGTTCTCTGGGTAGGTTCCCACTTGGGAGGGTCTACAACCACGTTTTAGCTCATTGCATGTTTCACAGATGAGAAATCTCGATTTGTGTATCAGTCTTTGTCCCACCCACAAGGGCAGCCCAGCACCAAAATGCTATGCTATTCTCCTCTGAACAAGAGGACCATAAGCGACTCCAGAGACGCGTTGGGCCTCCACAGTGAGGTGAAGCTGAGCCTCTCCAAGGAACCATGAGCAAGGGGTCCACGTCTGGATTACCCTTGGTTACTTAGCGTGAAACACCAAGTTTTACAAAATTGAAAAGTGGTGTGAGCACCCCTGTACTGATGACTAACATGAGTCAAATACCCTGTTCTATGGAATTTCTTCCATTTGGGTGGGTCTACCAGACCTTTTGCCTATATGTTTAGGGACTTGGGGTGGGGGAGGTTTGAGGGAAAAGTCGCGTGCGGTCTGCTGCGAGTGGCAGGCTTTCATACGCGCTGGATGTTTTAATAATTAGTAGCTGGAAACAGTCTTTCTCCATTGCAGGATTTTCTTTTGATTGGGGGGTCTTTAGGAATGAGTCTTTGTTTTGTGGCGCCAGAAATTCTCACCATCTTCCTACAGGTTGCCCTCCTGGGCCAGTAGCTATACCTTTTTCCATACTCCTACCAGTAAGTATGTATTTCCCATTTCTTACTTTTTTTTTCTCAGGCTGTGATTTTGTTACCCACCAGCCAGTAGTTGCTCTCTTATTTGGCCTTTTCTGCTTTTTGCATAGTATGCCTCTGAGGCAGTGCTGTGGTCCCTCTGTGTGGTCTGAGCTAGTGACTTAAATATAGTCCCTCTCCTCTCTTCCCGTCCACTCACATCTCCTCTCTGGCCCACTCACCCTCTATAGTTTCTCCTTCCTTCTTTCCTTGTTTCTTTCTCTCCCCCCCCCCCCGACCCTGGGAGGTGGGGGGTGGACCAGTGCAGGAGCATCACCTGGGTGAGGGGTCTTTGGGGAGTGGGGGCGAGGCAACCGATGGTCAGACGCGGTATTCCGCCTTTCTTGTTTCCCTGCCCCATCCTATTTTATAGGATTCTCTAATGTCCCAACTTCCTGCCACCACCTTTCTACACAAACACTGGCCAGTGGAAGAGGGCGGCTGAGAGTAAAGAGGCTAACCCTTGCATAGCTCAGTGGACATGTCCCGCTAATTGGGTAAGACGCTTGACTTTAATCACATACATCTGATACCCATTAGCTCTCCTCACACAAATAAAAGGTGGAACATAGAGAAACACCCTGAGCAAGGTGGAACACGAGAAAGAGCAGATCTTCCTGACCGAAGGCAAACCCACTTGAGCAGAATGTCGATCGAGGGACAAGAGTAAAGGATAGGGAAACTCAGAAGATCCCTGCAGGAGGTCACTGCCTCCAAAGAGCCATGAAAGATACGCAGAGAAGGCCAAGTCCCAGACAAGAAGACTGCATTGTGTTTCAAGGATGCCAGCGACCATCCCGGGTTGGCGAGGCAAGGCCAAGCCTGTGGTATAACCTTGACTCGTGAATTAAAGCCGCAAAGACAAGAAAGGAAGGCACACAACCGGTGAGTCAGTTAGCGAATGATGTGAAAGGCTGGTGTGTGTTGAGGAAAGATTGAAGTTGCAACAGTATATCTCATAATTGAAGGCTGCGCTTGTGCTGATGAGACGCAGAAGAAGGCAGACCTATGGTGAAGATAACTGTGAAGTCAGTGATACTGAGTGATCCGGTGACAGGAAATAGCCCACTCCAAAGTCTCCCTGAAATATGTGATATCTTGTTATAAAGCAGCAAGTGAACAACTCTGAAATGCGCTATGGACTAGATTAACCCTTGCTAAAGGGCAAGTTAAAAGGTGATTACTTCAAGAGAGATTTTTATTAACATTTGTGCAGATGGTTCTGCACTACGAAGACCAGCTACTAAGACCAAGAGACACTGGGGCAAATAACAAAGGAGTGTGAGCTATAGAGAAAATCGAAGTGGTCCTGCAGGGGTCTATAGCAAAAGCCTAGCAGATTTGAAAGTCTTCGACCTTAGTGAAAGGTCTGAGCCTGACTGAGGGCGACCAGAAGTGTGATAAGTTGGGGGATGAGATACTTTGAAGTTCCAGCTCCATACATATCTGTATTTCACATTTCACTCCCTCCCACATAATTCATTATTGGATTACATTTGTGTTGCCAAATCCTTGGTATGTGCAATAATTGACTCCACTATTGAATGTTCTTTAATATCAACCATTCTCCTGTAATCGGTAATATAGAGCTGGGAAGTACTAGAAATGGTATAAGCAGATAATTCACTACTTCAAGGCATTAATTTTGAAAAATCCTTTCTTGTTTTTTCATTTTTTTTCTTTCATATTAATAAAGATGACAACTCTCCTGCCAATAATTGAGATACCTATAAGGCAGCCTTACGGGGACATATCTCTTTTGTTGCTAAAAGAAAGAAAGAGGCCAAGAAAGACTTAGATGCGCTTTATGGTCAGTTACGAGCATTAGGGAAATACATACAATGCTAAAGCAAATGATACTTTGCTTAGACACATTTTTTACTCTTCGTTTTTCTATTAACAAACAACTCACGGAACAAGCTTGTGGTGTAATGTTAACATTGAAATCCAAAATATATCAAAAGCTGGTAAAGCTCTAGCCTCATATCTCAAAATCAAAAAAGAGAGATCTAGAATATCTGCTGTTAAAAATGATTTAGGCAAAATAGTATTCTCTGATGCTGATATTCGTGATGTCTTCACCAAATTCTATGAGAACTTATATTCTTCTGATCATTCTAATCTGCATTTCAATGAAGGTGATTTCTTTTGCCCGCTTGAAGCATAGACATCCTGTAAACGTTGATTTAAGTAGCCTAGATGGTTATATCCATACTAATGAAATCGTTAAGGCCATTAATGATCTTAAGAAAGGCAAGGCTCCTGGACCCGATGGATTCTCTATGAATTTCTTTGCACATTTCTGTCTACCCTTTCACCAAAGCTAGAGTCTCTATATACATTTTTCTCCAATAGGGGTGAGTCCTCAGGTTCCTTAACCAAAGCTCTTTTGATCCTCTTTCACAGGCATAATAAAGACTGTGAACTGCCCAAAAATTCTAGGCCAATATCCTTAATTAATTCTGATTGTAAGATTTTTGCAAAAAGTTTAGCCAATATAATAGATTCCTTTATGTACATATTAGTTGAACCTGATCAGGTAGGTTTTGTTAAAGGTAGGATAAGTTCTGCTAATTGTAGACTTTTTTAAATGTATAAATCTCCTTCATTGTATACAAAGGAAGAATCCTCCAAGAAAGCTCTACATGGGATTAGCACTTGATGCAGAAAAAGGTTTTCATGGTGTTGAATAGGAATTTGTTTCAAGCCCTAAAGTGGCATGGAATCGATGATGGATATATTAAATTAGTTAAGCTTCTATATTCTGATCCCAAAACATCCCTTTTTATTAGTAATCTATTTTCTCCACGGTTCTCCCTTCATTGAGGTACAATACAAGGCTGTCGCCTTTCACCTCTTTACATGTCTTGGTCCTTGAACCATTATTAGAACTAATACGAATCAATAAAGACATTGTGGGTATTAATCGTGGTGATTCTGAGTTTAAATTTGCTTCATACGCAGATGACATTAATTTTCCTTAAGAATCAGAGCACAACACTTCCCCGTTTACTAGATTCGATTGATCTGATTTCCTATTTCTAGGGGTATAAATTAAAGGACACATCAGAAATGCTTCCTCTTAATGTCTGTTGTATAAAAGAAGATATTACCTATTTTGGTATTTGCTGGAACCCTTTTTCCTGTATTTGGTTATCTCAATTGCCTCTTCACTGCCTCAATTAAGATCAAGCTACAAAATAATTAAAATTTAAATGAGTCTGTAGCCTTATGGTCCCCCCTTATACTTATTGTGGTGGGGAAGATTACAGGCTATAAAAATGATGTTCACTCATGTGAGCCTATACTACTTAAAAATTCTTCACATCCCTCTACCATCCCCCTTCTTTAAATCTATTGACGGATTCTTATTGATTTCCTTTGGGGGCGTAAGAAAAAGAAAATAATGACTTCTAGTAAACTTAAGTATCGATATGCTAGTGGTGGTGTAAAACACCCAAACCTTAAAAATTATCAGAGCGTTTGTTCTAAAACAAGCTAAAATGGGGTTTTCCATTAATGAAGACATGAATCCTCCTACTTGGTTAAGGGTTGAGAAATATCTTGTTGAACCTTTTGACTTAGACATTAAAGACATAATGTATCTTTTCAATAGATCCAAGTTGAGCTTTTCCAAAACAATTTGTCTCACTAACTCTTTATCTGAAGGATTTCCCTTTTCATCAAATCAATAATATTGCTAAGGCATCTTCTCCCTTTAAATGGTGTAGTAAAAATATAACTATAAATGACAAAACTATTTTCCGCAAAGCTTGGATTAATAATGGTTACATTTACCGATAACGTAATTGCGGGAGGTAATACCTTTCTCCTGGAGAATTTAAAACAAAATGTTTATTTCCGACGTTCCCTCCTAGTCAATATATGAATCTAATTAATACATGTTTAGATGCTGTGAGTAGAAACCCTCCCCAGAAACTACTTGTAGACCCTGCTAGATTCTGTTTTATGGAATCTCTTGATACAATCAGAGCTTCCAACTTTTACAAAGTTCTTATGGCAGAAAGACCTCCATACAATATATGATCATCTGAATTGCAATGGGAAGAAGACTGTGAAAGATTTGGTCTAGGATTAACATGACATCTGGCTCAGCAAACCTAATCCAAAACCTCTATTTCTTCACACACAGAGCCTTCATCAGCCCCAAGAAATGTCTAGGTTGTCCAATGATGCTTTATGTTGGATCTGTCACTCAGCTACTGGGTCCTTTAGTCATATAGTTTTGAATGCTCTTTTGTTCATGCCTTTTGGAACCAGATGTGGATTTTCCTTAAACTTTTTAAGGTTTCTATTCCTTTAAATCAACCAATATCTTGCTTGGTAACCTGGCTTTCAGTGAGGGTAAAATTAGGTCATCTTGTATCATTCTTGACCTTTTTGTACTCGTTGCAATACGCTTACTTGCATCTAATTGGAAAGATTTTACAAAAATCTCCATTAAAGGGTGGTGGAACAGTATATGTGATGTTCATAGATTGGAGAAATGCATTGCCAACTCACCCTCTTTCTCTTAGGCATGACAAAAAGTGGTATTATTTTGTTCATTATTTAAATAATAACAATGCTTAGTCCAGTCAGGTCATGTATAGATCACATAGAAAAACCCAGCATTACTGTATACTATCGGTTGTGTTCCATTTCGTTACTAATCTGATGATTCCTTGCACACGTTTTTCTTTTTCTTATTTTTATTTTTCAAATCCTGGTTTTCCTTAATTTACTGCACTATAGAATATATGTTTACGGTTCTTAAGTGTTATTGTCATTTTATGCTTATACAAATTGTAGATGTGTCTTTTGATGTTGAAATAAAATAAATATTTTAAACTAATAAAAAAGAAAATAAGTAATGTAACTTAATACAGGATGTACACTAACAGGGGGGGGGGGAAAAGAAATAACACTTAGCCATGTTTACTGTTTGCATGTCCTGTAAAAACATGTTCAACTGCAGCTGGGTCGGAGTTGTAACTTTTTGAAGCACTGTTCCAAAGGTCAGAGGTTGGCTCTGGCAGAACAAAACGCACAGCCACATAATCCATTAAGCAGTGCTGGATGCACAGATTGGGTGTGCAGAGCATATTATTCTAAAAGCGAGCGTGACTGCTGAACTGCTGCTACTCATTTCATCCCATCCCCTTCAATGTCCTCTCTAGCAGTTCTTCTGCGCTTCTGATGCTTTGCACCCCATTCCGTGATCGCAAATTTTAGCAGCAGTCTTTCTCTTTTTTGATGACTGTTGTTAACTGGGGGTCATGAGGTTGGGGAAACACAGGCAGTGTACAATGGACGGACCGACGAGCGACAAGTGTGAGGCAGATTGCTGACTGCTGTCAACATGTCTGAGTTCTGTCAATGGTGGAGCAATTGCGTGGAGGCGATGAGAAGTGAATTGAGGGCCAAACTAAGGTATGGTTTTAGATTAGAGTTGGGATAATCACCAACCCAAATTAAATTGGAGCCAGCCTCCCCCTTGATTGCACCCTGTTCCCTTAATGAGCAGCCTCTCCCACAGCCTCAGAGCTCCACTACCGAAGAGCCCTTTCCACATAAGCTTACTAAGTGTTGCTAATTTTTGGCTTGATGTTAACTTGATGATGCTTGATGTTTGATTTAATTGTAGATTGGGCAGTGCCTCTGTCTATCGGTGGGACCAAGTTAGGACAAGATTAGATGGCTGATTTTATAATAGCGATTGTCTGTCAGGATTGGTTAGTGTGGTGGAAGGATTGATATCTATGGTGGGAAGGCAGGACCTGTTTTTAATACTGTGGCAGACTTTAATGTGAAAATGGTGAGGGAGCGGGTATTGCTCTGTTTGTTGACATAGAGGATAGTCTGGCAGGCGTCCCCAAAACAGATTATTGTGCAGATGGGCTTAGGTTATTACAGAATTTGTATGATTGGGGTATGCAACCAGTTAATGGTTACTTTCCCAAAGATATACAGGCAAAGTGACCTTCTCTTTGGCTCAATTTAGTTCTATCATATTTTTATGTGCCTTTGAAATCATGTGGGTAGGTGTTGGGGTTTTTATGTTGCTGGGGATAAGTCAGTGATAATTTCCAGATTGTCCTAGAATTAGAGAAACCACTATAGAGGCATTTGCTTATCTATAACCAGCTCTTGGTCGATTGTCTCAGTGGAAAATCACAAGAGAAGGTTGAAATGGCCTTCAACTGATCATGGGGAGATATTGAGGGAAATGATATCAATAAATTGGCTAGAGATTAACACCCTATTAGAGGGGATGGGTGACAGAGTGATAACCTGGCCAAGTTCTCTACTCTTATGTCCAATGTTTCAAACATTTTTACCATCACTGCGTGATACAAGGATGGACCATGAGGAATGGTTCAATGGGGCTTGTATAAAGGCAAAGCCTAGCGTACTTGCCACATTGAAGAATCCCCCCTCCTCTCGTGGTGAAATGATTGCAGCAAGGATGCATTATAAAAACCATAGGACAGATGAGATAGAGAATGCAGCATGGGTTGATCTGGTGATTGCATTTGAAAATAAAGGTATTCTGGAAAATTGTGACTTGCGGCACGTTTTCTAAATGTAAATCCCAAGGCCTCTGACCAGGCTTGGTTAGAGCATTTCTCTCTTCTTTGTAGTGCAGAAATGTCTGATAGTTCTCCTGAGTCGCACTCAGTATTGGACTCTCATATGCTGCACCTGCTGCTGCAGGCATACAGGGATAATGTGCTTTCCTTCACAGTGGAGGAAATTTCTATAGCTATAAATTGGCAGAATCGAACAGGGCACCAGGTCCAGATAAAATTCTGGCTGACCTTTTCCTATACAAGTTTGATTTGTGGCCACCCATTTTTTACTTTTGGTTTTAACGCAATTAGTGCAGGTGTGCGGTGCCTTCCTCATAGTCATTTGCTTTGATTCAGCCCATTTTATAGGAAGGGCCAGAGGGATTTGCCAGGATCCCGTAGTCCTATATTCTTTACTTCATAGTGGCCCATTCCTTGTACGTTAAGGAGGAGCTGATTTTCCTGGCCTTCATGGACCAGAGTGCTGCCTTTGATTAAATTAATCGGGCTAAACTGGGGCGGTTGCTTGCATCCATGAATTGTTAAGAGGGGATTGTCAATCTTCTAATCGGGCTTCACCAATCGAACCAAGCTTGTGTCATGAGTGTCAAAACTGGGCACTGTGCAGATTTATTTCCAGTGGAGATAGGTTTGCACCAGGGATCTGTCCTGGCACTCATACTATTCAGTCTGTATATTAACAGCCTATATGACTATCTATTTATTCAACACCAGATGTACCATGGATGGGACACGGAGCCCTACCGCTGTTGGCGGATGACACTGTCTTGATTGTGTGTATGCCACGACCAACCCCATCCTTGACTACACAGTGTTCATGGAAGAGTTGGATTTTAAGGTTAATGCCCAGAAATCTGCGGTCATGGTCTGATCTAAAGGAAGGTGGATGCCAAAATGTCCGCCCATGTGTAGCAAAGGTGTCGTCATCCCGAAGGTTAATGTCTTTGGATACCTAGGGATGAGTTTTTCATTGAATTTCTCCCTAGAATCGCATGTTGACAATCTACGAGGTTTAGGCAAGCTTTGGGGGTTGGGGGGAGAGGGGGACTAGTAAGATCCTTGTCAATGTTCAAAGCCAAACCGGGAGAATTGATTTTAAAGGTTTATAACACTAAATTGGTTTTGATCGTAAGGTACGGCATGGAGTTCTGGGGGTGTCAGAACGTATGCTATTGGGTCTCGACCGTTCGGCCTCCAATTACAGGGCCCTGAAGACCGAGTTAATGAGGTATGAGGGACCATGACGGCCGGTACGGCCCGAGCTGCAGGTCTATAAAGCTATTAGAACAACCTCCCAGTTTAATTAAAGTAGAATAAATGAGACATGTTTTATTTATTTTATAGGGTGGCGGAAGGTGCCAGGGTGGGAGGTGTATCATAGTACAGTGGAATTAGGTGTGGGTGTGCCTGCCCCCTGTTCTAATTATGTTTATGTCAGGTGTGCTGTCCCCCTGGCCCCCCACTACACAAATGTTAGGCACTAGTTCCTCTACACAAACATGCAAGTTGATGAACTTCCACATGTACATGCATTCCATTTAAATCCACTACGTTTACTTACTGCACATTCAGAAGTGCCTGCAACATTTACGCTCATGTCCTTGCTGAATATAAAGTGTTAGTTCCCCGTTACTGTGCAGCTCATGTCATCCCCTTTTCCATTTCAAACGCTGTGAAAGCGTTTACTTTGCTTTCATTTTTGACAGCCTACGTGGACACAGTGGTCTAGGAACGTGTATTTTTCGGAACGGAAAGGTAACTCTTTCCGTTCCGGAATACAAATGCAAACCAACGTCCACTTCTGTATGCTTCACCGACCGCCCACAGCTCTGCAACATCTCCTTTCAGCCCGAACTACGGGCTGTAATCAATCTGCGGGCTATACCAGTGTGTATAGCCCGCAGATTGACCAATCCGCTTCACGTAACACACGCTAGGGTGTTCTAATGTGGCTTATGAAACTTTTACAGTCCATATAATACTTTTATATTGCTCCCCTTCACCAAGCGAAATCTTCCACCTGTTTGGTATTGTCAATCACATTCCCAAAAACAGATGCTTCAGAGCAGTCTGGAAGAAGATTGAGGGCTGTTAAAAGGGAGGGAGATTGGTGGGGGGAAATCGACATAAAACACCTAGGTTTGGTTTGGTCTGTCATCTTAAATGGATGGAGAAGGCGTGACAAAGTAAACTGATGAGATTACTGCCACTAGACAGGCAACCTTCTCTCACATACTGCTGCAACCTTTTGTTATGTATTGTTACTGGGACCCAGGGCACCAGGTAAGTTTAAAAAAAAAATATATATATAATCATATTTAAATGCCTTTTTTTTAAATTTTTTTTTTAATGGAGTTCAAAAATAGTTCTGGTTTTCATATGGGGTATTTCTGGGATGAGTAAAAATACATTTGAACTCAAACAGATTTTTGTAATGTACACATATATGCGCCTAATAATTCATGCAAAGTAACATTTGTATTTGCCTTGCATTCAATCTCTGTTAGTAGTAATATTGCTCTGTCCTGTGGAAGACTTCCTCCTCAAGGAGGTCCGTCCAGATGGGCCTGCCATGAGCAGCAAGTGTCCTATAAGGAAAGTGAGGCAAGCGTGCAACAAGCAGACCAAACTTGTTTGCAGTCATGAGCAGAAGGTCTGAAATCTGAATGCTTCCTTTAAGAAGGCGGGCAATTCTATGTTATTGGGCAAATACATTTTATCTGTACCGGTTGTTCGTTATCAGTCCATTGTTGGTTGTGTCCAGATGTGAGGTGTTGCATATGAGGTTGGGTAACAACAGTGTTTCTAGCAACACCTCTGGCATTTGAAAGAATGACTCTGTGCTTTCAGTGGGGACCAGTGCTGCTGGCAAATGTTGCAGCACATGTCTTGCTCAGCACTGGCTGCCCAGACTCCCTGAGATGCCAGTGTCCGACACTGGTGATAGGGTTGCAGTATACAGTCTTCCTGGGACTCTTTTTCTCAGCATGGTTGCTATCTTGCAAGGTGCCAGTCTGCTGGCAGGCCCTGGGTGGGAAGATGGCTAGGGTCTTCAGGCATGACCGGGCGTCCCTGCTGATGAACCCTAAAGGGGTTGGGGGGAGATCTGACATTTAAATCTGAACTACTGCCCTAAACATGTTTTGCTCTTCCTGTGAATGGCTCCCACCACTTGCAAGTGAATACACCTGCCCAACTAATGCGATACCACCAGGATTTGCTTCTTTGATGATCATTTTCAACATTTATAAGGCTTCCCCGAACTTTACCAACCACTTCATGGTCTTGTATCTGCATTCATAATATCCTACCCCCCCCCCCCCCCCCCCCAACTAGGAGAGCTTGACTTGGATCTTTGGGAAGTAGTACGCTAGGTCTTGCTCATCTAAAAAAGATTTACCACCAGCCAGAAACCTTAATACTCTCTTCAATGCAAACATTTTGTTTGAATAACTGGCCAGCACTGTCAACAGATCAGTTCTAGTACCTCCAAACATAGATGGCAAACATCCTTTTCCTGGTGATCCTATCCTCTGCAACAAGATTATCATCATGTTATAATAATTCCCCTGCTTGAATGCCATAATGGATGTGTGGTGAGCTTCCTTCCTGTTAAATTCGTTTCTTAAAACAATCGTAGAACTTTGCTGCCAAGCTCATTTTTTTTGGTCTGAAGCGATCCTAGCGGTTCACCCTCGCTCTTAGATCCTTGCGTTTGCTTTTCCGTTCCCTGATTTTCGGCTTTCTAAACTCTGCTTAACTAACAAAGCACACTGAGCCTGCCATCAACTGTCACTAACGAGATCTGCACTGCCAGGTGCATGAGATACACAACCCTATGATTTCCTACCACCGCAAAATATCTCTTTGCCATTTAAGCTCCTACTTTGACAATTGCCTTCCCTTCTTCGCCATTCCTACCAATTTTCACAGGTTAGCCAGACCACTTATGTTTCGTGAGATCGATAAAGAGACTTCTAGTATGGATCATTGTATAACTGCCTTTTGAGATCTGCTTTTAGATGTCTGTGTGCAATCTACAGTCACAGGTTCGAATTCCAGCAAGGTCCTTCTTCAGCGATGAATTAAGTACTGTTATGTAAGTACAGATGCCTATTGGTGCTGTGATTAGGTGCAGGAGTAATCTGCATAAATTGTTATAAAATAATGTCATATTGCTTTCCTTGCACTTAACCGCATCATGGATCATTGTCGGACTTCCCTTACCAACCTACTTTTCTTGCCCTGTAAAACAGAGTTCCAGTGGGTTGCCCGACACAAAAACTATTTGTGAAATGATCTAAATAAATTACTTTTCCACTAATGCACTTTTCCTTCCACAGTACAGATTCCCTGTCTGGACTAAATGCCCAGAAATGTGTCTACTCCTAAATACATATCCTGGAATGGACACCCCCTCTCTCTGTAGACTACATCCTGCCTCCAGTATGCCCACCGCCCTGACTGCTTGCCCCGTAATGCACTCTAACTACAAAGCTACCTTGCAACATGCAGGTACCACTACATATTAGGATGCTAATTATAGACCCATGGGGGCACCTACATGGAACAAAGCAAACCCACATATGCACTCCCATAGAACCAAGTGTCCCAGAATGTACCCAGCCTAATATCCCCACAGGGTCTACTTTCCCAAAACGCACTTGCACGAGGAAAGACTAAGCCACTGTTGCTCAAGTCTGTGCCGAAGGCCCCCCAGTCCCTCCCCAAAGTTTGCTTTGATTGGTGCATGGGGCGAGGACTTGATTTTTGTTGTGTCGAGCCTTCCACCCATAGCAAAATCAAATTCAATAGCATGCCCGGTCTATACATCCTACTGTACTTGAATTCTTTTTTTAGCATATTGAATAATTGTTTTGTCGTCTGAAACTGCTACATTATCCACACATACCACCACTATTTTGTCTTCAATACCTCCCTGACATTGGACCCGGGAAACTGTGCAGGGCTGTGTCGATTTTCGGCAGTGTTTATCTTTTATTCAGCAGGGTATTCTTGTATTTGTATATGAATATTCTTTCAATAGTTCACACTAGGGCTCTGATCCTAGATGCATGTACACTTAGTTGCTTGTTTTTTTCAGAGCATTGGTGGACTAGAGTTTCAGAGATGCTCCTGAGAAGCAGGCACCCATAATTCTTGGTTTGAGTCTCGTCACTGTTGCACGCTGCAAGGAAGGCATGGTATCGAATTAAGACAGCCACAAGTGACTATATTCCAAGGGTGTTTATTTAACTTTCACAAGGGCTTGATAAACACCTATCTAAACCTAAATCTACATATGGGAGCAAACTACGACCATCAAATAATAATAATAATAATGCAGTCTTAGTGGAGTCTTATCAAAATAAAAGGGCCTATACTTAAAAAAGCTATTGGCAATCCTTACTGCTAATTTCCAAATAATGATGGGTAATGTTCATGAAAAAGATAGTGTTCACAAAATGATCAGTCCGGATGTTCAAGCCGTTGGCCTCCCTTCCCCATGTTTTCAGCACGGGGCAAGGCGGTTCACTCGAACCAAGCACACACTCTGGCTTCTTGGACAAAAGGATATAGTTCTATTTCCAGCATCACGGCCTTCTGTGCCCAAGTCTATTTTCTCATCAAAGTCTCTTGATTCAAAGGGCCTGATGTACAAAACAAAGTTATTTTCTTCTTACAGTTTTCTAATTCGGATGTCTCACCCTGGATCCCCCTCAGCCGGGCTCAGATCCCTTTTCCATGACTGCAGATCCCCCTCTTCCGGGCTCAGATCCTTCTTTGTATTCAATTAGTCTCCCTCAGCCAGGCTCGGACCAATTTGCAGTTCACTTCACACTTATCGAAGACTTTCGAATGTGCACAGGGTTTAGCTTGATCCGTTGCAGGACCACTTCGATACAAAGTTCCTTTTTAGAATATAGTTGCCATTCAGTTGCGTACCTAACGGAGACCTTCGAATGAGCACCCACGTGGTGCCGGACTACTCTATACACAGTATCTTACTTGGCCTTTCAAAGTGCATTCACTGCTTCCGTTTCCACTTGTTTGCGCCGCTCCTCACATGCACTTCAAACTGTCTTTTGCGGATTTCATCATACGGTGTTGCCGCTTGCAACCTTGATTCAAACACAAGCTGGTTTCGTATCTGTCTCTCCGACTGTGCAGTTTTGACTGGTGTGGCTTTGTTGTAGGACTCAAGGATAGTACTGCGGCGGCAGTTGCTCCTCCATGTCTGGGTTATCGACATGGGAGGGCCCCTGATAACGTCAATGCAGTGTTGGTTTGTTCATCTTCAGTTCCCGGTCTTAGGCTTTTTATTTTCCAAGGTTCGTGAAAGTAACTGTATCTAGAGGTCAAGGGCACTTCCCTCCTCGAAACCCTCTCTGGTCTTGCCGCCTTTCTTCATGTGTTAAACTGCCATCTTGGAACTGCTGCTTCCTCTTGTACTTTTCCTCGCTCAGAGTGTGCACTTGTGCTCCGCCTTTTATCTGTGCGGGGTTGTGTGATGGGAGTCTGGTGTGTGTAATGATCAGTAATTGCCTGACCATGGTGCTCAGACATATCGGGTATATGGCTCTGGTGTGAGTCCGTTGTCGCACACAGTAAATTGCCCATGTGAAAGTGTTTGTCTCGAGAAAGGGGGGAGGGTTGAGCTTCTAGTATCCTATTTGGTAGGATGGGGGAAAAGGTGTTAGAGGGGATACCACGTCTCACCCTTTGGTGTACCATTCCCCAAAGACCCCTCATCCAGGTGATCCTCCCACACTGGTTTACCCCCAGGAACTGGATCCAAAAGCGATGGCTGTGTCCTGCCCACCTGGATGACAGATCCCCGAGGACAAGCGGGTGAGACACCTTCAGGTTTCTTACAGCGCTCTCTTTTATCATTTTAATAGTGCAAAATAGGATCTTCTGAAAAGCCTGCTGCAGTTAAAATGGCTCTGTGCACATTGTGTTGTATGGTACTGTGCTCAAATGCTGGAAATCACATTCACACAGGTTTTTTTGGCATAGCAGAAATGGCAAAGGGACCAAATAATCCTCCTCCACCCCCCACATGTCAGTCAGGTGCAGGATGCGGGGGACGCCCCATATCTCCTGTTGGTCAATGCTCTTTTTCTTTTATTTCATGCTGTAGACTGACACTGATTTTTTAAAGAGAAGATGTTGAATAAATGCAACAGAACTTTTTTTAGACACTTTGTGCAATAATGACATTAATTTATAACCTCATTAACAATGTTCTATTATGCTCTTGTTTCTTTTTGTGCTGGGGATTCCTACAGTAATTTATGAGCCAATCTAGGTTCGCCCTTTTCCCTTCCTTTGCCTACTTTGTGCAGTGGCTAAAGTGTGGCAGTTACTACTCATGTGTCCACCCCCTCTGCCCACGTAAAGTTGCAGGCAATTTCAGCATCAAGTTGACCAATAACAGACCTGGCCTGAGCACTGCTATTGGGGCGTGAGGTTTGCATAATTATAGCCATGTATTTTTTTTTTTCTTTCATCGCAAGTATAAAATAATGGCTTCTTATGAATGTGTGAATCCAAGCCATGCAGAGCTCGACAATAGAAGATCTAAACCCAGGGTCTCCAACAAGTTGTGAGCTGCTGGTAGCTCCCTGAGGCTTCCCAGTAGCTCTTTGATGAGACCCCACAAGAAAACCGTCAAAAGGTGCATGAACTGTGAAAGGATGGGCTCCATCTGGGCTTGAAGGGCTCTGGCAGTGTCCCAACAAGGGGTTAACCATCAAATAACCAAATTAGATGGGAAATGTGTGTTGTGGCCATTGTCACCAAAAGGTGCAAATGATGGATGATTAGAAAGGGCATGGGTACATAAATATGCATGCTGTGTAAAACAAAGGTGGGGCTGTGATCGGTTCAGTCTCACTGTTTCTTTACATTTATTTGTTAGCATTTTGTTTATGATAAAACTGAATTCTTTTATATTGTCAGATATTGAGCTGCCACCTAGTACCAAAACAGTATTAAAGCTTAAAATGGAATATGCCGCGATATGGAGGAGCTCATCTCTATGGATGTCCCAAAACTGGAGTTCAAAGGATAACTGCAATTTTACATTTAAGTAAACATGGAAAACTACTAGCTGTACTGCATTCTGGGGCTTGTCCACTTACATTCATAAAACTAAACCGGAATGTAAAGTGACAAGTCTATCAATACCAAGGCTTAAAAAAAACCCAAAAAACTGTGACAGTTCTTTTTTTTTAACAACACTTAATTAGTTTTCTCATAAACAACAATAATAAGAGAAACAATGTTTCACAGACAGTATAAGCATGAAATGTACAAACGGTCAAGAGAATCTTAAATAGTTCATTTCAGGCAGAAAACCAACCATAGTGAAACATAAACATCAAAAAGAACCACAACCACACAAGACAAGACAAAAAAAAAAAAAGGGAACCCCACTCTCTACACCTCGAATACCATTACCGCCAATCTCCCCATCAGTCATACAAGGCCATAAAAGGACCCCACAATCTCAAATAATCTTCATCCTTATCTTTATTATGAAATGAAACCTTGTCATACTGTGCCAACACATGTAATTCCGTCAGCCACTCATCAACATTAGGTTTCTTTCTTGATTTCCAAACCCTGAGTATTAACTTAATAGCCACCATAATGGCCCTATCAATCCAACAAGAATATCTCGCAATTCAACCACTCCTATTTTTACGGGATAGTAAGATGACATTCACTGCCGACCTCCGCAAAACCACATCAAAAATCAAATCAATTCTATCAATCACTGCTGTTAAAACTCCAGCACTCTCGGGCTATCCCACAGTAAATGCACTAAAGTACCTCTATCACTGTGACAGTGGAAACAATAGTAGGAATGAAGTAATTAAGTGGGAAAAGTGAGCATTGGTTTGTATGTATATATTGTGATAGTTCTAGGATTAATGTAGCTTAAACCTAGTTACTCAGTAGCAGAGCATTGTACAAAACAGGGTGGTGAATACAGGGAGAGAACAATGAGGAGGGACTTGGGAGGTGAGAACCATGAATAGGGTTGTTCCCTTCAGCTATGTGATTTCCAGCCTTTCAATAATGGGCGGAAATGGGGCAGTTTATGAGCAAACTTTTTGCTAAATAAATCGGAAAAACATACAATTTACAAGTCCTTTTCGAATACATGAACAATTCCAATATGTCAGAGTTGCACGTGCAAGCCAAACAAGAACCCATTGGTCATGCAACAGAATAACAGCTTGATTCCTGCAGGGAGAGGAAGTGATCCTTTGAGCTGTTCACTTTGATACTGCCTCCTTCGTACAAGGGAGATATGTGGCATGTCTCTATCCATTAAGAATAAGTCGCCTCTCGTTACAACCTTGCTCTTTGCTCAAAATGTTAATTTAAAGACTACTATGTTGTCTCATTTCATGGTTGACTCGTGCATGCCTCAAGTGGCCACTATAAAACAGAATGTTATTTTAGCCCTGTCATTTACACTTTCTTTTGCATGTAACTGGATCATATAGTTTTCACATGTTCATTTCTATCAATGTTGCTAATTATTTTGACATAAAAACATTTAAGGGTAATCAACAAAGGTAGGCTTTGGCTTAATTTTCCTTGGCTGCAATCTGTGACCTGGCAAGTGAGCAATTTTTGTGAATTGGGCATTTGGTAGTGGATTTTATTTTTTGACAAAGCGGAGTGTGGTATATACTGGTTTATGTTTTAAACCGTATACCACATTGATGGAAATAATAGTCTGATTGCTTTTGCGCATGCAGCCCCAAAAGAAACAAACTACCCTTGTTGAAATCCTGGATGCAGATGCAAACACACCATGCAACATAAGGAAAAAGATGTACCATTTCCATCCAGGGTGCATCTTTAATCTGCAGTGCCCAAGTTAAAGTGGGGGGGGGGGGGAACTAGTAACGTTCATAGGAATTTTGCAATAATGCACAAAATGTATGAAAAATAATGCAATCCAAATGCTGTTACAGAGGCGTCCTTCAAAGGTGCTAATTATTTGATGAAAAACAAATGCACTTTTTCAAACGGTGCATTTGTGAAGGTGGCAGTGAATCCCATGGCAGAGTCTGTTGCAAGCGATTTTCAAAAACTGTCCTAAATTCATATTTGCCATGTCGTGTGTGCAATTAGTGCAGATACCTTTCTTGCCACAGTGTGTGCACCTATCAGTGATTGTCTATCTCTGTGAATCTGCCCTTTTCTGCCCTTTTCCGATGAACTTCTGAAATGAAAACTTGATACAGTCTGACAGTATCTGAGTGCTGTTGCTGTTTCAAGCTTCACACCAGATTACTGAGCAGTGAGCACTGGTGGCTAGCCTTCACACTGAATGTTTCCTACTTCTGATATGCTTAATGGTTTTTTTTTAGAAGACAGCATCTAATAAAAGTAAATGAAATAAACATGTTTATGGAGTTGTTATATTACTATCATGGTAAATAAATATGTTATTTCTTTATTATCTGAAGAGCAAATAAATTGCCCCAAAACAGCTTGGTTGAAATTCTCCTACTCATAGATGTGACTGTACCAACCCCTAAATGGAGACCAACCATTTTAAGCCTAAAACCGTGTGATGCACCTAATCTCAAAAGATAGACTGTTTCATTTTATGCACAAACATTGCTACCTTTGTGATGCATCAATGGGATAGGGCACTCGTAGTCTCACTGAGCTGCTGAACTCTAAGCAGTTATGTTGCAGCTTTTTTTATTTAGCTGCTGGTTCATATTCTGATAATATGTTGAAATTGTAAAACAGACCGTACTCTGCATAAACAATTATTAACATATGGTTACTGGGCTTGGACAATGTATGGATACTAAGTCCCGAAGGTGTTGTAGGACGTCTCGCTTTGAAGAATTGAAGGCATGTAGGGAGGTTTACCCATGCCTGGCAGAATGATAACCTGTAAGTAGAGAAAAGTATATTCCACACATTGACAGCGCCACACAAGATCCAAGTTGATTGCAAGTGGTTTGTATTTATAAGCAGATCAAGCAAAACATACATTTTTATAAATGTTGTGCCCACTGATTTTTAACACGTTTTTCGGCCACTCAAGGGCCTTTATCAAAGCAAAACAATTTGGGCAATTGGATCATATCCATATTCTGATCACAGTTACAAAATAGAATTAAATTACATTCAACCACATGGAAAAAATAAATAGACACCAGAGGAGATGAATGGGATTGAGGATTGAAAAAATAGGATTTCAACATACATCAAAGGACATACAGAATACACTGAAAAAAGAAAGGGGGGGAAAAAAGAGAAAAATAAATCTTAGTTTGAATGTAAGTTAGATGTCCTTCCATTCCATACAATAAAAATCACATTGGCAAGTATAATTCATTGGTAACCAACAATTAGTATGAATTATTGAATCACAAATCATTCTGAATTACATTGTGCGCAATTTACAAATTTGCTGAGGTAATGACTATAACGTACTACAACTGGTACATATCACAGAAAAAATTGGAAATCTTGCATAATCTGTGCTAATGCCTGATTCAAGATTTACACACAGACAAACCGCAGAGTCTTTTAAAAAACAGAAAAGGGCTGCTTACCAAGTATGAATTCAAGTAATTCCCGGGATAATCCCTAAAATGACAAAAGGCATTTATCTAAAAGAACCCCAACTTTCTGGACCTGACAATCTTTGTGGAAGACATGAAATTGTCCACTCGTACATTTTGAAAGGAAACCGAGGTCAACTCGACTCTACATGCTCAGACTTGTCACCACAGACCAGTGAAATGGAACATCCCGACGGGCGATTTTATTAGAGCAAGACAAAATTGCAAAAGCACCAAAGATTTCATAGCTGAATGCAAATGACTTCAAGAACGCTTTGAATAGAGAGGTTACTCAAAAGCGCGCATCGGAGCAGCTAGGCATAAGGCCACAAACATGACATGGGAGCGAACATTGATGCCCAAATTAAAGTCCATCAATAGGGATCGGAATGAGATTAACTTCATCACAACCTTGAGTAAGGACAATGTTGAATTGAGGAAAATACTCAACAAAAAACTGGCATCTACTACAACTGGACCCTCATCTCACAGACCACATCAGTGAAAAGCCTAAGACCACATATCGTAAAGGCAAAACCATAACAATGACTGAGTCCTTTGCTACTGCCAGATCTAAATCCAGAAGCGACAAGAACTTGGCTGGACACAGGAGTATCAGGCTTTCGTAAATGTGGGCATGTACTATGTGCCCTTTTATGCTCACAAAACTACTAAAAGCTTTGAGGATGCAAGAGGAACACGCATGAACATGAATGAGAATATTAACTGTCGCTCTAAATATACGGTTTATGCCATAATCTGTCCATGCAAGTTGATATATATTGGGAGCACAATAAGAGAGGTTAGAATTCACATCAGCAAACATTTCTCATCAGTTGGGAGCCAGGATACGTCACTGCCTCTGGCCCAGCACTGGCAATTACAACACCAGATGGATGATAAAAAAGACTTGAAATTTATTGGATTACAAAAAGTGAAACTCGGAAGAAGAGGGGGAAATCTGGAGAAAAGGCTCAGACAGATGGAAGAAAGACTTATCTGTAAATTTAGATCAATTGAGTTTGATCTTAACAAGGATAATGAGATGTTTCATTTTTTATGAACTAGGACTAATAGTAACTATGTAAACCAATATCTTTTGCAAATATGTTTGAGCGTGGACACGTAAGGTATGATTTGAAATGGGGGCGGGGGCTAATATTTCTGTGGAATGAAATATGCTAAATATGCTATGTGTCAATGTATTATTGTCTCTTGCCAAGTCTTTTTAGGCCCCATTAAGTAGACATGTGATCTGTCAATGCATGGATATCACAAATGGATACAAAACGGTGCCCGACAGAAAACTGGCCAGATTTCTCAGAACTTCAACATACTCCGTTATGGTAATAGTGAATCAGGTCCTCTACTATGGTGAGATAAACAATTTGGATATTGCATGTGACACCAATAATACAGGTGGAAAAGTTTTTGCATGAATATTCTACAGCTGATCACATCTACTAATGAAGGCAATAGTGATTCAAATGAGTGGCCTTAAAAGGGGGGCAGAGTTTGATCACATGCCTCATAAGGATAAGGAGATTGCTCTTTATGGGGCAGTCTATTAATGCACATGCTCCTGCTGTTATCATTGGGGCATTCGAACGTCCCACAAGGCACGGGTCACACTGTGTGCTAAATTAAATATAAGTACAGTTAATCTTGAAAGCGCTATTCCGCGGGTCGGGTATTAGCCATTTTTTATTTTTCGGTCAGCGGGTTGCAAATAAGTATTTAAAACACCAAAGAATGCACCGTTTGAGGGGATAGTACTATTTTCCCTATGCAGAAGCGACACCATTCCAATATGGCGGCTATTCTGAATGGCCCTGGCAGTGAGAAGGGACAACCTTGGTTGTCCGGGCAACCAGACATAAACGAGCAAGATTCGCGCGGCAGCGGTTTTCCTGCACAGCCGACGCGAGGAACGCTGTGTTCTGATTAGGTAGGTAAGATTGGAGGGGGAAAGTGGGGGGCATTATTTTATGTCCGCAATCCCGTGCTTATACTAGGATCTCCGTGACCTGTCCAATTTAGTATTTTGTGAACACACGTTAAGCTGACAGAAAGCTTGGATGTATGATAATCTTGCGCAGATTGGGAAAGTCGACACATTTGGCTGACTCGGAGCTTAGGAAGTGGTTGAGAAGATTGGGTTTGACTCTATTTAGTTTACTTGCACCTTTTATTTGAGGCGTACAGAAACTGAACCTGGGGTTCTTTTAGGCAAATGCCTTTTGTCATTTTAGGTATTATCCCGGGACTTACTTGAATTCATACTTGATAAGCAGCCCTTTTCTGTTTATTTAAAAGACTCTGCAGTTTGTCTGTGTGTAAATCTTGAATCGGGCATTAGCACAGATTTTGAGAGATTTCCGGATTTTTATTTTTAATTTTTTTTTTCTGTGATATGTACCTGCTGTAGTACGTTATAGTCATTATCCCAGCAAATTTGGAAATTGCGCACAATGTAATTCAGAATGATTTGTGATTCAATAATTCATACTAATTGTTGGTTACCAATGAATTATACATGCCAATGTGGTTTTTATTGCTTGGAATGTGAGGGCATCTAACTTACAAACTTCAAACTAAGATTTCTTTTTCTCTTTTTTTTTTCTCTTTCTTTTTTCAGAGTATTGTGTATGTCCTTTGATGTATGTTGATATCCAATTTATTTCAATCCTCAATGCCATTCATCTCCTCTGGTGTCTATAATTATTTTTTCCATGTGGTTGAATGTAATTTAATTCTATTTTGTAACTGTGATCAGAATATGGATATGACGTAATTGCCCAAATGGTTTTGTTTTGATAAAGGCCCTTGAGTGGCCGAACGCGTGTTAGCAATCAGTGGGCACAACATTTATAAAAATGTGTGTTTCGCTTGATCTGCTTATACATACAAACCACTTGCAATCAACTTGGATCTTGTGTGGCGCTGTCAATGTGTGGAATATACTTTTCTCTTCAGTAACCAAGGAGGCGGGGGGGGTACTAGTTCCTCCAACAACTGACATGACACTTCCCAATGGTACATTAATAGCGTCTCTAACAGAAGAAGTTGTACCCCGAACAAACCCAGAAAAAACAGTTTATACACTAGTAACCTATAAGTAGGTCGACGTCTGGATCCAAGGTTAGATGTTACTTGAGGCAGACTTAAAGGGCACCCAGAGGGTGCAGCGTCTGCTGATGTTTTGGCTGGACCGGATAGGAGCCACCTTCTAGGGCCAGAAAGCGGGATCCCTAAATGAGGGACATGCAAGTGCAGTGTATTAGAGCGGCGCTAAACAGAGTTTTAAAACATCAACACAGACAAAGGTTTAATATAAAAAAGCAATGAAAATTGCATGCAGATTTGCGAGATTCCAGCGTCTGGCTGACTATTCCTCAGCCGACAACCAACTACAGTCCAGAGGTAGATATGTGAACCATGGACATGGACAATTTCAACCACCTCCCATGATGCCTCAAGTAACATCTAACCTTAGATCCAGATGTCGACCTACTTATAGGTTATCCTTCTGCTAGGCATGGGTAAACCTCCCTACATGCCTTCAATTCTTCAAATCGAGACATCTCACAACACCTTCGGAACTCCGTATCCATATGTTAATAATAGACACGCCGAGGGCTCTGCTTATTCTCCAAGCCCAGGACAGGCCAACTTTAGCAATAAAAATATCTGTCATTGGACCCGACCAGTCCTACTTGTTTGTTTGGTATTTATTATTGCTGCTGAATTGACTAACAGCCAGATGACAATGATTAATTGTTTATACTGAATATGGTTTACTTCACAAAGTTAACTGTATTTGCAAGTTCTGCTTAATTGACAAGCAGCCATATGTTAATAATTGTTTATACAGAATACGGTCTGTTTTAAGATTTCAACATACTATCAGAATATGGACCAACAGCTAAATAAAAAAAGCTGCTGCAACATAACTGCTTAGTGTATCTTCTCAGTTCATCATCTCAGTGGGACTACGAGTGCCCTATACCACTGGTGCTTCACAAAGGTAACAATGTTTGTGCATACACTGTAATTTGAGGGTAGGACGCCCCCTGTTTATATCTAGTGTAAATAGAATGTCTACCCACAGCTCTGTTATGTTAATTGAACTTATTTAGCGCACGGTCACCCAAGGCTGTCATGGTGCTGGAGGAGAAAGAAAGGAAGGAGAACTAGCCAAACCTACAGGTTTTCAGCGATTTTTCTAAAAACCCACTGATTAGAGAGAATTTTCTTGGCCAAAGGGAGACGGTTCCACAGTTGAGCCGAAACAACTGAGAAGGCCCGGCCTCCGGTGCGAACGCGTCGAAAGGTGGGAACTACAAGAAGACCGCCAGCCGCCGATCTTAAAGGCCACGTAGGTCAATAGCGGGTGAACTTGTCTCGAAGATACTCTGCCCTTTGATCATGCAAGTCACGATGCACCAAGCAAAGGGCCTTGAAAACAATGCGCTGTTTGACAGGCAGCCAATGAAGAGCGAGCGTAGGACTGGAGTAATATGAGCTCCATAGGGGGAGCCAGTAGCCACCCGGGCAGCCATGTTCTGAATTCGCTGAACTAAACCCTTAGTTTGGGCCAGGTATAATGAGTTGCAGTAGATGGCTTAGCGCTAAAGCTGCAACAACCTGGGGAGGGGGGGGGTACGAAAATGAAAAGCAATAAACGGCAGAACCTTTAAGATTTTATGGTGGAAGTGGCCTTACTGACAACTGCTGTCACCTGCGCCTTCATCGATAGTGACGCAGAGAACACACCACCTAGGTTCTTCACCTTGTCAGAAGGAACCGGAAGAGGGCCAAGAGAGGAAGGCCAGAAAGAGGAGGCCCAGAATGAAGGATCCGGGGGAGAACCCACCACCAGCACCTCTATCTTGTCTCCGTTCGGCTTCAGCCAATTGTGGTTCATCCATGCCCCGCCGGCAGTCAGCCAATGGGACCAGCACGACGCCTCAGCCTGATCCCGGTCTAGGCGGATCAGGATCTTTGTTCATCAGCATATGAATAGCACCTGGTGGCCAAGGAGCGGATGAGACACACAAGAGGCCAGATGTGAATGTTAAAAAGAACAGGAGACACGGCAGATCCCTGTGGGCAGTGGTCAAAGCGGTCGGGAGTGGTGCTCCTCTACTTTTAATTAAGTTTTACCCTTCCTATACTTTTATCTTAAAAGGAAACCGTTCCGGAACGGTTTCGTTTTAAAATAAAAGCATAGGAAAAGGTTGGAACTTGCACTTTCAGTGCACTGCACAGGATGTTTCCTTAAAGAGCAGGCACATGTGTTTTTGGGGTTATATTGTGCATGGGAGGGGTGTGGTGAGGGGGTCTGTGGGGAGCGGTGCAGGCCAGTAGGGAACATAGTTCCACTACTTGTTTTCATACTCTTTGACCACTGCCTGCGGGACAACACAGCAAAGAGAGAAAACCCCAGAGAGAAAAGGAGGGATAGAAAGAACTTGGGTTCTTTTGGCCAGGAATGAGGCAAACCAATTAAGCACCTGGACTGAGATATTGCTTGGGCCAGGTGGTGAGTAGGATGGGGTGGTCTAAAGTGCCCTTCTTCTGAGGGGTAACATGGTATTAATTGATCATGGTGAGTACACACTGTGCTGTATATGAAACCTGCACTGCTGTACAGCTGGACTGACATTTGCAGTAGCTACTGAGAAGTAAATCCTCACTTGCCAAGCAAGACGTGTGTATGCATGTGGTGAACTGGTATTCGTGCTTTTGGTGGGGTGAGAGACAGTACCATTTAAGCCTGGCTAATGGCTTTCTGGTTGACAACTTTCAGACTGTATACTGCATCTGTTTACTTCTTTTCCACTCTCTCACCATACTCTACAGAATGTCTTACACTGTGTACTTTAAGCAACTGAACTTCGTGTAATGTTTGATAGTAAACAATATTTTATTCCCCTTACCCAACACCCCCCTAGCTGTAGTCGCCCCTTAGCTGTGGTCGCCTATTACCAGAAAACATTATGTAGGAGGAATTGGAGCCAGACAGTGCTGTTGCGCCCTACAGTTCGACCAAACTGGTGATCTCTGTGTAAATGATGGAACAGTGATGTGATCAGCTTTGGGGGGTGGAGGGGGAAGGAGGGTATTCTAGCAGGTTACATGCCTTCATCGAGGTGATGTTACTTCAAATCTTTTTTTTTTATTTAAAGAGGTTTAATTGAATTTCCATACATAAAGTGTCAAGTGTTTATGCATCGCAAACCCATTCACCAAATAGGGTTTTGTTATATAAACACTTCACATTTTTTGCATGGAAAGTCGCTGAAACATAACGTTACAAGGGTGCTGTCCAGGACTGAAGTTGAGTACAGAAAGTATCTAATCCAGCACTAGACAGCTCCCTCTAACTTGTGTAGTGTCAGCGAATGCACTTGACACTTTTATTTTTTTAATGGGGGGGTGTCCCCCCTTCCAACCTCCCCAATAAAATAAAAGTCCACAGACACTAATACTGCACAAGTCAGAGGGAGCTGTCCAGTGCTGCAATCGCTTCAATACAGTTACAATGTATTTCAGCAGTGGACAGCTCGCTCTAACTGGTGTGGTGTTTATTTTTTAATTGTGGGTTGGTGGCAAACCCAGGTTTTGCTTATTGTTTATTTATTGACCTGCTTCTAAATCGAAATTCATTGGAAAAAAGAATATTCATTTTGATGGAAATGTATTTCAATCAATACATTTCGATGGAAAAAGTCTATGGATGTTTTTTCGATGAACACTGTATACCTTTCTAACAGCATGCCACCTGACGGGGTTTATGTGGCAGGTGGTGTACTGTATATTGAGTCTGGTAAAAGTCCAGACACATGCAGAGCCGTCACCGCTCCCTGTGCGCATGGATGGAGCGCATGCACGATTTATGCAGCCAGAAGCCACATTGTGTCTTAAAGACCTTCTACAAAGAGGTCATGAAGACCGGGTTACCCACATAATATATATGGCTGAAACGCGATGGGTGGACCGGTGTTGCCCCCTTTGACATGCATTGTACACTGCTGAACAAGCAGAACTGCCCTCTCGAAGCGCACTGCCAATGCATCCCTGACTGTCTTCACCATACTGTTGGACATCGTACCTACACCCACGTATCCATTTCCATCCCCTCGTCGACCTGCTCAACTGACGGCTGCCTGCACTGCATTCCACCCACACCATCTGCTGCCAACGGAATGTCCAACTTTTTCTGCGCCCCTCACATGGCCTGCTGTTGTTTCAGGTGAATTCTTCGAAGTCCCCATGCCCGTTATCCCCAGGAGCAGCCACTTGACTCGAGTTTACTATGCCTCTGTCATGTCCGATGGTGCTGAGGAAAAGCACAGTGTTGTGCTCTCTTGTGTGTTTGTGAGTGTTCTTTATTTTTATTTCTCCCCCTTCCCCCTTCCTCAGCCACCATGGATACCCCCTATTACTTCAGGCCACTAGTAGGTCATTTTTGGCATCTACACATTTCATCCTTGGCTAGACATCCTTTAGGTTGCTCAATCGTTTAGCCCACTTCCAAAAGTGCTAGCAATGGTTAAAGAATGTTAAATTTAAGTGTGTGGACAATAAGGCATTGTTGCCTCTTTATCAGAGGACAAACTTATTTTATCCATTGTGCAGTGCAGGTTATTGGATGACCACACCCAACAATGTAAAAACAAGATAGGGATGTTATTATGTAATCCATATCCCCGTGTGTGCCTCCCTTCAACTTGTACCTCCACCCAATGCATATTGTGAAACAGTAACCTCACTCACACCACCCAACATCCACCCATCAGCTTTCCCCTTCCCCATTGAACGCCATCCGTCTTCTTTCATGTATACTTGGAAATGTATGTGCTGTGAATAAAATGTGGATACAAGAGTTTTTGTTGTGCTTACTCGGGGTTCAGTTTCAATGACAGACTCCGGGTATAGATGGGGTCTGCACTTCTGGTGATAGATGAAGACAGTCCTGATAGTCTGGGTGCAAGGATGGGCTTAGTCCATTCATATATTTTTAACACCCACAAATTAGGAAAAAGTACTACTTTCTCGACCAAGCACTGGGAAAGGCCTGAGTAAAACATTTACATGTTCTGTTTCAGTAGTGCAAACACATGTGTGGATGGTACCGTAAGAACTGAGATTGCATATTTGTTGCAGCCCCATTCCCTTGAGTGACCACTAGAGGTATTTTTAGCACATGTTCTGTTCTGCACCACAGATCTCTAGAAGGAGCCTAGTTTTTTTTATTTCTTGTATTTGCCTACTGTAAATGTTGGTGGTTTAGTACACTTGTTTTTAACATCCTGTGACAAAGGCCCAGGACATCTTTATCTGCTTCATGCAGGACAACCTGGCTGGGCTGCTACCACTTCGACTTTAAAACAAATGAATTGTTGATTTGTGAGGGACTGTACGTAGCAACTCACGTCGGGTCGATCAGAGCAAATGGGTGAGGGAGGTTGGTGGAGGGGGCAGTAGGGAGGAAAGGCTGAAGGCAATAGTTGGTTATTCCATTCTTAAGTCAACCAAGTCCTAAATTGTCTTGAATAACGTAATGTGAGAGTTGTTGGAGCACTTAGGATTTCCACATAAGGGAAGTATTGGGAGACTGAAGAGAGCAAGCCCACATTGTGTTGGTGGAATGTTTGCTTGCCATTAATGCTACAGCATCTTTTTGATGGTTCCCCACAAATTCCCTTAATTTGCATCTCTTTCGGTGTGGCACCTTTCTCACAATGTTCTCCTTAATGAAGGCCCTGTCTGTTATGACTTTAAAGATCATTTTTGATACTAGATCTTCATATAGAATAAAAAATCAGATGAATGTCGGATCCGACTAAAGTACTGGCCACTGTAAGGGAGTGAAAAAATGGGAAGCAAGGAGAATGCACAGTTACGGAGACAAGAGTGTGTGGCTGATAAATATAAGATATTGTTTGAATGTAGGAGAGGGAGAAAGCCGGGGATGCACTAAAGGTGGTGGGGCAGGTGGCACCTTGACAATTTCATGCAAGTTCCATTGCACAAAACTCCTTTTATCAATGCTTTTTCCTACTTCCACTGCCCATGGTCCTTCCAAAAAGGCCTTTCTGACCAGCCCACGATCACGCACGTTGTCCTTCTGCATACTGAATTCCTACTTGTCCTCCTGTTGCTTGTTGTCCCTCCAAACTACATTGTTTATAAAGTTCTTATCTGAGGAGACCCCCTGGAAGCCTCTGTCCCACTCACTTATGCTACTCTTCCCCCAAAAAACACGCACCTCTGTGAAGGGCAGCCACACATGTCCCTTTGCCTCCTTACCTTCTTTTCCAACCTCTGTTACCCTTAACTCGCCTCTCATGAGGTCACCCCACCCCCTGTCTCTCCCCACTGTGCATTGTCTTTCCATTGGCCCTGCCCCTTTAATCCCACCACCCAACTGCACCCCCATCTCTTCTGATTCGACTTCATTTTTGACACATGCCCCTTATCCTGTCCCGCCCCTTCGTAAATGCCCTTACGGGATGTTTTGTTGCACACTGGATTGATTTGCACAGTAGTGACTGACTTTTTTTCATACTGAATTATGTGTGCAAATATGTTTGCGAGATGAACGCTGCAGCCCGTGTAGCTTGAGACTTTGCATCTCGGATCCGAAAGGCATTTATGCTCATATATCTTACACGCTCAAGCATTTTTAGGAAAATACAGTTTTCCATCCCCCATTCTCTGGTAGTAACACTGGAAAAGGCTTGAAGGTGCTTGCTGTTAACATACTGAGGTATGTAAACTATTGTGCAATATGTCTGGCACTTGGGCAGGTTTTTGACATTTCCATCCCAGATCTCACAGGGCCTGCAATATGGCTCAATCAGTGCCTTCAATCCCAAGAATTGATGGTCGATGTTTAAGCTGTCACACACTTCGTCGTCTACTTGCTCTAAAACAAAAGCTGGTCCATTTTCGTTCCTTGGCGACCATGCTAGTGAAGACCTTGGAGTGAATCCTGATGTGATCTGTGTCCAGAGTAATGAGGAGGGGAGTCGCAGGGCAGTTAGCTGTGGCGTGCTCGAGGAAGGAGTCGGGCAAAGGGATATCCTGATGTGACTGCTTCTTTATTAAATAAGAAAAAAGGCCGAACTCTCCCTGTTCAAAAGTGCATTTTCTACCTAAGAAATTCGGGTGCTCGTCAGGGTGTTTGTGTCAAAATGATAAAAGCTTTCGGGGACAGTGTTTCTTAACGATTCTTATTAGGCTTTGCACTTCTTTCCATGCTTCTTCCAGAGGTAATTTAAATGTGCCCCAGTCTTCTTCTTTTTGTGGTCCAATCGCTTTTGGGTCCACTTTGTAAGAATGTCTAAGATGAGAAAGATTATTCCGAAGGCTTAGTTTACTTTGCCTACTGTTAGAATAAGTATTGCGATGAGGCATACTACTTCTCAGTCTTTGGTTATCTTCACCAGTATTTCTGCGATGAAGGAGATCACTCACAAATTTTAGTCCATCTTGGTTAATTTTAAAACCATTATTGAGATGAGGGAGACACCTCCTGGAGCTTTCGTCCATTTGATAGTTTTTAACCACTATTACTGAGACGAGGGAGATCGCTTCCGATGCTTTCGTAATTCTTCTCCCAAAGCACCACCAGGTCTACCATGTATCCAGTTACCTTGTTCTTCCTGGGCCCACGTCGCAGGGTCTCCCTGTTTCACATTCAAGGGAATGAAGAAGGAAGCTCCAGGAGTAAAAGCTTGTATTGAAGGGCATAATCGTGGGGCTCTGTTGTATCTAGTGTAATGTTATCTTGGTGTGGAAGGCACACGCGGTTCCAGGTATTGGAATGTTGGTGTGAGAGATGACGTGCGGGTGCTCTGAAGTGGACGGTTGGAGAAATATGCCTGCCGGGTGGGGTGCTGCCAGTGTCTCTCCCATGTAACAAGCTTGCTGTGAGACATTAAAGATACCTAAAAGGACTACGTGTGAACTTACCTGATTACAATCCTACTTCGTTACACTGGTGACGAGGATTCGAGCTGCTGCGGAGGGAGTAGCGGAGAGGAAGGTGACACTGCCCTCCAACGATCTCATCCCACCCGGCGGGGCGCTGGGCCAGTGAGACGGACTGTGGCTGTGGTCCATGTTGCCTCCGAAGGTGAGGTTGTGAGCTCCGGCAGAAGGTTTAGTGCGTGGGCTGTTCTCCAGTGTTGGGGCCCTGTGGTCGGACTGCGTGAGTACAGTGAGCAGTCTGGGTCGGAACAGCCAACTGACGGACTCCGGTGGTCTGTAACGGGGGTGTTGTGTCCAGTACCCCTGGGTCCGGAGCCAGAGAGTCCAATGTCGGTGAGTCCAGGGCTGGAGAGTCCATAGCCCTGTGTTCCACGGAGCTCTAGTGCTGCGGCAGGCTGGCGAGTTCCAGAGCCGTTGGCCGTGTGCCGTGACAGAGATCGGAGCAGCCTTCTGCGGTGTTGGAGTGGCATTCTGCGGGCTTGCAGGAGTTTTACGGCCTGTGACGGAGGGTGGCACTCCAGCGCAGTGCCCTGTGCTGTCAGCAGAGGCGGTGATCAGCGGAGACGTTCGTGCAGGGCTGTTGATCTCATGTGTCCAGTGGGTGGCGCTGTGAAGCGCAGCCGTGAGGAGGAGTTTGAACATTTTCAGTGCCACATACAGATGTTGTTTGCACTTCCTGGTTCTCAACATCTTTGGGTCTGTCTTCAAGGTGAAGCAGATAATGGAATTGAAGGATGGGGCGTGTTTGTCAAAGGAGCACAGCGACATCAGTGCTCCGACCCCCCCCTCTGAGATATCCGTGTGCGACAAGGAAGTATGCGCCAAGGGACTTTCGTCTCCTATGTTATTGTCGGATGAGTGTCGCAGGGACAATGACATGGGGCATCCAAGGGATCTGAGTGGACAAAAAGATCCTCCGCTTGGTGACGTCGCGGATGAGGCTGTCGGTTTCCATCATGCCTCACGGAAGAGGTGTTCAGAAGTGGACATTGGCGGCAAGTACTGTGTGCATCCGAAAAGGATGTGTGATCGTAAATGTGTATCGTGTGGATCGGAAGGGCGTCACTATGGAGAATACTGTGACAGATGCTGTTACTTTCTTTCTCCAGCATGGGGTCTGGCATGGATTCACATGCTCATGAATATTCCACGTCGTCATGCTGGGAATCCTCGGTAAAGAAAAATCAGTATCAGTTTCGTTTCTGATCTGTCTTTCGTAGTAGTAACCAATCACTGATCTCTGCGTCATACTGACCACAGCCAATGACTGCCCTCTCCATAAGCCCCGCCTCTGGCAGCCATCTTCAGATTTTTACCGCACGTTCAAGTTTTGGGATCCTCGTGCTATTGCTCTCAAGCGTTAGTGCTTTTTTTGCACTTTTTCTTAGGAAAATGTTGTCTTTTTCGGTCAAAAGAGCCTCAAGCTCCACCGTTTCTTTATCCGATCAACAGGGACCCGTGTCGGATTCTTCTACGCCCCTCAAGGGTGAAGATTTCGTCAAGCCACGCTTTTGGAGGACTCCAGAAGTTTCTCAGGCCCATCTCGGACATGGCCCAGGAGAAGGGAAGCTCGACGCCCGGAAAGCTGTTCAGGGTCTGCCCTGGATGCCAGCTTCAGAATGTCTTCAAGGAGGACGAACACTCCCTTTGCCTTTACTGCCTGCATGAAGACAAGACGCACGTGGAGAAGGACTGTGCGTTTTGCGGCAATATGTCGGAGCGGACCATGAAGGACCGCCATCAGCGTCTCGCCAACTGGCTGGAAGGAAAGAGCCCGTCAGGCGAGAAGAAGAAGAAGAAGTAGTCCGAGCGGTCTTCTAAGACCTTTGAGGGCGCCCCGGCGACGGGGGTCCAACAGAAGGCCAAGTACCGCGAGTCCGCTGGCAACGGGAGCGCCGAACGGTCGGGCTCTACGGGCGCCAGGCAGGGCGCATCCTCCCCGGCGCCATCAACCACGAGCCAGCGCTCTGGCCCGGGTAAGAGGAAGGCCGAGCACCCGGCGAGACCCCGGTCGTGCTTGAAGGCCCCATCGGAGGTGGAGCGAGGCGGTGACCCTCCCCCCAAGGAGAAGGCGGTGAGCGCACCTAAGGTGGTGAAAGCCTTGAGGCCTCTATCGAGACAGTCGCGGCGGCCCTGGCTCAGCCTGTGGAGGCTACACCAGTGGTGGCGACCTCGGGGCCCAGAATCTCCCTGCCACCGCGGAGGGAGTCCTCTTTCATGCCCATCGACAGGACCCCCGTGAAACCTCTGACGGAGAAGAAAAAGGGGGGGCAGGAGGTCGTCGTGGATTCGGCCTCAACCTCTGAGGAGGAGCTGATCGAAGTCTTAGGCCACGGCACTGGTGTGGAAGAAGACCATCCTGTCGGGAGGGACCCCGACGTGGGAGACGACGAGAACGTCGAGGGTGCCGAAGGGGCTCCTGATCGCCCGTCGGAACCCTCTCAACCAGTGCCGCAAGACAACTCGGCGGCCATTTTGTAGGCTATACAGTCCTTATGCTCGGAGATAAGGACGAGACTGCCGTTACCACCAACGGAGGAACCGCTCCCGACGGGGGACCCGGAGCCAGGCCCTTCTGGGAGCCCTCCTCATAAGAGAAGAAGGATTCATCCTCCACCTCCTTTTCAACCTTCGCGCCCTGCTCAGCCCTCCTCCCCGTCCACGACACGTGGGGATGATACAGGGACTGACACAGCCGCGACGGGTACTGACGACGAGGATCTCCCGTCGTCACCTCCCACCCGGGCTTCCCCGCCCGACGAGATTGGATCGTTTCACGCCATGATCGCCAGGGCATCCGAGCTTTTCCAGCTCTGCCCGGAAGAGAAGAAGGAAGGTTTCCTTTATCAACGGCGCGAGACCAAGAGGAAGACGGTCCTCGCTGTACCTCTACTGGACGATATCTGGGATGAGGGTCTCGACCTCCTCAAGAACCCATCCACAACGCCGGCTAGAAGGGATCGGTACGAGAAGAAGTACCGGGTCCCAGACGCGGCCCCCTTGTGCCTTCGGGCACAGCCGACCCCGGACTCGGTCGTCTCCGCGGCGGCCAGGAAGAAAGCGGGAGGGGATGGGGGTGGCCTCTACATCAACCTCCCCGCCGGACGGCGAGGGAAAGAAATTGGACACGATGGGACGCAGAGTCATCTCATCGGCAGCGACGACGATTAAGGCTGCCAACGCCTTGGCTATCGTAGTCCACTACGACAGGGAGTTGTGGTACAAACTCGCCCCCTGCTGGACTTCCTACCAGACGACAAGAGGGCGGAGGCCCTAGAGATCTTGCAGGAAGGAGAAGTGGCGTCGGACCACGCCATTACGATAGCGACGGACATTGCGGACACTGGATTTCGCCAGTTGGGCAACGGCGTGTGCCTTAGGCGGTGTGGATGGCTCAAGGTTACTGACTTCCGTCAGGACGTGCAGACCAGAGTCTTGGACATGCCCTTCGACGGGAGCAACCTGTTTGTGAAAACAGTGGACTATTCCCTACAGTCCATCAAGGCGGACACGGAGACGGCCCGGGCTCTTGGTGTTCTCCAGCAACGACGGCTGCCCTTTCGGAGCGGTGGAGGCAAACAGGGTGCCTCCAAAGGTTCCAGCGGCAGATTTTCCACCTATCGTCAAGCGGCCCGTTCGTCGTCACAGGAAGCCTACAGGGGACGAGGCAAGTCGGGCGGACCCCGCCGTCGTCGCCAAGGAGGACAAGGCGGCAAAGCCTCGTCGAAGCAGGACTGAACCGGCCGTGGGGTCGGGGCCCCCACCGAAGCACCCCGGTGGGAGGCCGGCTGGGGAGCTTCGTCAGCGTGTGGGAGACCATCTCCACCGACCGTTGGGTGCTGGACGCCCTGGCTCAGGGTCACGCGCTCGAGTTTCTAAAGAGGTGCCCGCGCATCCCCCCTGTGGCCAGGAAGGAACATCACGTCCCTCAACTTCTCTTGGAGGTAAGGGCGATGCTCAGGAAGGGCGCCATCGAGCTCGTCCCAAAGAGGCTTCGGGGCTCCGGAGTTTACTCAAGATACTTCCTCGTGAAGAAGAAGACGGGAGGATGGCGTCCCATCCTGGACCTACGACGACTGAACAAATTCATCAAGGCACAGAAGTTCAGGATGGTCACCCTCCAACACGTCCTGGGTCAACTGGAGGAGGGCGATTTCCTGTCGTCGTTGGATTTGGAGGATGCCTACTTCCATATCCCCATCCTAAAAGGACACCGAAAGTTTCTCAGATTCGTGGTCCAAGGGCGTCCCTACCAGTTCAGAGCCCTTCCCTTCGGATTGAGGTCGGCACCCAGGGTGTTCACCAAGTGCCTCGCACCTGTGGCGGCGCGGCTGCGCCTAGAGGGGATCCACGTCTACCCCTACCTGGACGACTGGCTCATCCGGGCGAAGACGAAGGAGCTCGCTGTGGAGCACACGGCAAGGACCGTCCAACTACTCACGGACCTGGGATTCTCCATAAAGTACGCCAAGTCCCACCTGGTGCCCGCGCAAGACGGGCTGTTTCTAGGAGCGAAGCTCGACAGTGTCGCTTCTGGCCTCTCCGTCGGAGGAAAGGACGAGGGCCATCTTGGGCAAGGTGCAGCGGATGCTGGTTGCGGACGCGGCCAGGGTGAGGTCCATCAAGTCCCTCCTCGGAATGATGTCTTCTTGCATTTATCTCATCCGCCTGTGCAGGCTCCGGATGCGCCCGTTGCAGGAGTTCCTGGATCCAGACGACGGGCAGCTTCGAGGAGAGGATCACACTCGACGAGAGTTTCTGACGAGCGATCCGGTGGTGGGGCACCCGCGCGCATCTGACGGCGGGCATGGACTTCCAGACCCCCGGCCACCAGGAGACAGTGACCACGGATGCCTCCCTGGAAGGGTGGGGAGCGCACACCGAAAATCTGCACGCGAGAGGCCTTTGGCTTCCGACGGAGAAGTCCCTCCATGATCAACGTCCTGGAGCTCCGTGCAGTGTTTTGGGCCCTCAGGTCCTTTCTTCCGTCCCTCAAGGGCAAGGTGGTGAGGATCTTCACCGACAACACCACCACCATGTTCTACATCAGGAAGCAGGGCGGTACCAGATCCCCAGCCCTGTCCAAGGAGGCGCAGGATCTGTGGCATTGGGCCGTCGCCCAAGGGATGTTTCTGGTGCCGTTTCACCTGGCAGGAATAAAAAACACGAACGCCGACTCGCTCAGCAGAGAGCTGCGCTCGTGCCACGAGTGGGAACTACGACAGGATCTAGTGGACCGCCTCTTCCGACGGTGGGGCACACCCAAGATCGATCTGTTCGCGACGGCGACGAACTCCAAGTGCCGGAGGTTCGCCAGCAGGTTTCCCCAGCCG
Organism: Ambystoma mexicanum; assembly: GCF_040938575.1. Lineage (NCBI taxonomy): Eukaryota > Metazoa > Chordata > Amphibia > Caudata > Ambystomatidae > Ambystoma > Ambystoma mexicanum. The sequence continues at coordinate 1,450,291,566 of NC_090934.1, read as the reverse complement.
AGGAGCATGGGCGATGCTTTCTCGTTCCCCTGGGAGGGCCTGTTTCTATACGCGTTCCCTCCATTGCCGCTGCTGATCCGGCTCCTCAACCAGCTCAAGAGGTCACGGTGCAGGATGATCCTCGTCGCACCTGCGTGGCCGAGGCAGATATGGTTCCCGGACCTTCTGGACTTGTCAGCGTCCCCGTCAATCAAGCTGCCAGTGGACGCGGATCTTCTCTCCAGGGAAGGAGGCGCCATCCTCCATCACGACCCGAAGTCGCTGAACTTGCAGGCCTGGCTCCTGCAGCGTTATTGGAGGCTACTACATACCGGCCGACTGCAGAGAGGTTCTTGCAAAGGCCAGGGCGTCCTCAACTCTTAAATGCTATGGACACAAATGGAAGAGGTTCTCTGTCTGGTGCCACGCACAGAAGATTAACCCTCTATGGATTACGGCTCTTCAGGTACTGCCGTACCTACTGACGCTGGCCAGGGCTGGACTGGCGCACGCGTCCATCAAGATTCATCTTGCTGCGATCTCCCGATACACCAGAACCACGGGGCGTACGTCTTTGTGGTCTCATCGTCTGGTGAAAGAATTCATGAAGGGACTGTTCAGATCGTTCCCGCCGGTGAAGGCTCCGGCCCCGGCGTGGGAGCTCAACGTAGTGCTGACCAAGCTCATGGGACCTCCGTTCGAGCCTCTGCACTTGGCTCCGTTGAAGTTCTTGTTGTGGAAAACAGCATTTCTTGTGGCCATCACCTCCGCACGACGGGTGGGAGAGATCCAGGCCCTTTCCTGCAAGCCCCCGTACTTTACTTTTCACAACACGAGGGTAGTGCTCAGGACGCACCCCTCCTTCATGCCCAAGGTGCCGTCGGACTTCCACCTCAACAAACCCTTGGTGTTGCCTGTTTTCTTCCCGTCGCCTTCGTCGCCAGCTGAAAGGACTTTGCACTCGCTGGATGTGGCTAGAGCGCTGAAGTTCTACGTGGACCCCACAAAGTGTTTTCGGAAGACGTCGCAACTCTTTGTGAACTTTGGACCTGTCAATAAGGTGAAGGCTCTCTCGAAGGCCTCCATTTCCAGATGGCTCTCCGGCTGTATCATGTACTGTCATCGGTTGGCAAACCAACCGCTGCCTGGCCGTCCGAGAGCCCATTCCACCAGAGCGATCGCAGCTACCACGGCGTTCCTATCTGGTGTGCCCTTGCTGGACATCTGCAGGGCTGCTACGTGGAGGTCGACGCACACCTTCACGAAATTGTACTGCGTCGATTGGGATTCCAGGGTCGGCCAAGCAGTGCTGCGCAACCTGTTCGCCTAAGGTGAGCCTGGTGAGGAGGTAAGAATTGCTTAATGTTGAGTTTTGGATATAATGCTTAATGTTGAGCCTTTGCCACCTCCCGTGGTTGTGCATGTGTGTACTGCTATGTATTCTTTTATTCATGAGCATGTGAATCCATGCCAGACCCCATGCTGGAGAAGGAACAAGTTACTTACCTGTAACTGTTGTTCTCTAGCATGGGTCTGGCATGGATTCACATGCGAACCCTCCCGCCTACCCCTCTGCGGCTCTTCACTTGGTCATACTGCCACTTCACGTGCTACCAAATCTGAAGATGGCTGCCAGAGGCGGGGCCTAGGGAGAGGGCAGTCATTGGCTGGGGTCAGAATGACGCAGAGATCAGTGATTGGTTACTACTACGAAAGACAGATCAGAAACGAAACTGATACTGATTTTTCTTTACCGAGGATTCCCAGCCTGACGACGGGGAATATTCATGAGCATGTGAATCCATGCCAGACCCGTGCTGGAGAACAACAGTTACAGGTAAGTAACTTGTTCCTTCCATTCTGAAGGGATTTGAACCAGATTTACACGATTTCTATGTGGGAATAAATGCTCTCACATTGATTGAAGATTAATTCAATGTGTTGTGTTCGAGGCCAGTGTGAGTGCGTATGAGTAGGTGACGTTAGTGGCCTCAGTTTGTGTTCTTGTATGGGCCTGTGTGGTGTGTATGGTGTGACTGTATGTACGTGCAGTGGCCCTCTCATGTGTGCTTTTGTTTGCAGGCTAACCACAATGTTTAATTTCCTGTTTGCCCTTGCAGGGGGTGGGCCTTATGAACTTTTGGAACTGTGTGCATTCTCTTGCAATACGTTTTGTTTCTTCAGAGTACTTGGACTGCCTTCGGATTGGGGGGAGCCATGGTCTTCCATATTGTTTTTTGGGTCATGTGATCTTTGGACCATGATATGCTGTTTTCCTCGAGTGGGGGAAAGGGGTTTTTGTTCAACCTACGAATTTAATTGTGCAAGGTTGGGGTTCTTACATGGTATATGCCATGGTATATGCATAATACGTGTTCATGATTTCATGGGTATGTCATAATATGTTGTTTATTATGCGTATGTGTTGGGAAGAACTTGTGATTGTACCGCCCGGGTGAGTGGTATGTTTCCTTAGCTTTATTTTTTCTTAGGACTTGGTCAGTTTGTTCCGGATGGATAATGGCGTTTAAATGGGAACTTACGTATGGGTCTTAGTAGTTGTGGGCAGCAGGATGGGCCCACTCTTGGTGTCTTGTTGGCGCCACTACTGGCGTTAAATTTCAAGGGGTTCCAGGTTTTCACTGGCTGTGGCTTGTGTCACAGTGAGTTGAGGTGTTGGTGGCAGTGGCCTGGGGCCACGGAGAGGTGAAGTGTAGGTGGCAGTGGCTTGGGGCCACAGTTGTGTTGGTGGCAGTGGCCTGGGGCCACAGTGGGTGGAGCTGTACCACATTGAGTGGAGGTGTACCACAGTGAGTGGTGGTTTTGGGGTGTGTGTGTGTTTGTTAGACATGTCTAGTGGTTTTTATCCTGTATTGGTGCATCACGGGTTTGGTGTTGTGCTTGTTGTGGGTCGTGGAAGGCCGGTTGGTTAGTGCTCCAGCGTGGCAGGCTGGTGGCCCAGGGGGGCAGCCTGGGGTGGAAAGTGTTGTTTGCACGGATGGTTTTGGTTGGTTAACGTGGATATTTTTGATGAGTCATGTGTGGCAGGCCTGAGCCCCGAGGGGCAGCTCAGGGTTTGGTGGTAGAGCTTCCTTTTTGTTGTTTTTGTCCTCGAAGGTATTTAGGTCCCGTAGATGTTAGTAAGGGATCAGATGGACTGGGATTCGGTATTTCGTGTTTATTTTTTTACTTCGTTGGATTTTAGATAGAGGCTGGTTATTTAGTAGTTATGGTTGGCTGCTTTGGGGCAGGTGGATTTTCTTTTGCATCGGTTCTTGGTTAGAAGCCGGGAGGTTGTAACGCCTGGGTATGTGGATATACAGCAGGGGCGGTTAGGCACTCTGGTTTTTCTAAATATGATGTTTATTGCAGCGTTCTGTCCTGTGGGTCATTATGAGTGTAGGGGTGTTTGAGTTTTCTCTGTTGAGGTTGGGTGTATGGTATGGTGGCCACATGTTGTGCATTTTTGAATGGTATTTCTCAAAGAAATTATCGGGGGGAGAAGTGTTGTATCTAGTGTAATGTTATCTTGGTGTGGAGGGCACGCGCGGTTCCAGGTATTGGAATGTTGGTGTGAGGGATGACGTGCGGGTGCTCTGTAGAGGACGGTTGGAGAAATATGCCTGCCAGTTGGGGTGCTGCCAGTGTCTCTCCCATGTAACTAGCTTGCTGTAAGAGACAAAAAAGATAACTAAAAGAACTACGTGTGAACTTAACTGATTACAGATTCCTTCCCAAAAAATACCAGCTTCTACTGTCCTCGTCACAGAACTGAATCCTGTCACAGCGACTATAAACATGCCTTGCTCTAATAGGTTTTAACACCTATAAGTTAGCCTACTCTTCCAGACTCACTGATGTCCCTGGGTGCAGCGTTGCTCCACAACAGGGAAAATTCTCACACTGCACTCACCTCAGCTTACCAATTAAACTGCCCACTGGGAGCGATGTCACTGTAAAACAGGAGAAAGGAAGACTTTAACTCCCTGGATGCCCGGAACATGCAGCCCTGAACGAAAATGCACAATTAACAGACACACATATATGCTGCCTCTCCCTCTAAGGAGGATCGACTCACATTGCATATGGCACAATGCAATACAGTCCTCTGCAATGGCAAATGTTCGCCGAGTTATTGTTTTCATTTTTTTTATTGCTGGTAATGCTGTAGGAATACTCATAAAAGAAACGCATAGTGGAAAGCCATTCAGCATCCCTTTAACCTCTGCCCACCCCACCCCATCCCATGCTGGAGCAACAATAAATCCATAATCATTAGAATTTGTAAATGTATATGCGGAACTGTGTACACTGAACAGGGTCCTTGTGTCAGGAAATCAGCATGGGAAAATAAGGTCACGAACAGCATCTCTTTCAACAACAAAAAAAGGGGGGGGCGCAATTGGATCCAAGTTTATTTTCGTACATCTACATCTTTTGCTGCTGAACTCCAGATCTTGCAAACATATTATACAATATCAGTATTCACTATTCATCTTTAAATGCTGTAGGGCGCTGTGAGAAACCTGAGGGCATCCTCATATTTACTTCCCTTGAATACTTTGATCAGGTGGCCAGGGAAGGGCTATCGCTTTTGGATCCCGAACCTTGGGTGTGGACAAGCGAGGTAGAATCACCTGAGATGGGGGTTCTTGGGGGGGGGGGGGGGTTGGGGGATTGGAGAGGGGATGCCCAAGGGCGAGACATAGTATTCCCCCCCCCCCTTTCCTTATACCAACCTACCCTGCCCTACCCTACATGGGCTACTGTCAATCCTGTCCTGTGTCCCTTTCTTCCAACCTACAAGACACTGAGGTCAGGAAAAGGCAACTGGAAAGACCATCCGCTCACTATCATACACCTCATGACAATACCGACATCAGAAATGGACCCCTCAGATACCACCCACTTCTCTTACCCACCCCCATTCACTCAGGAGAGTGAGGAAAGAACAACTAGAGTTAGAACAGACTTAATCTAATAAAGTTCTCACCTCCCCTTTCCCCCACAAAATTACAAGTACTGAGATGAGGAAGAAGCCTCATAGAGTAATGCATGACTTCCCTAGGAAACGCCATTATGGTACTGTGACGAAGAAGAGGGAGTCGGGAGGAATGCATACTTCCTATGTGAAACACCACTATGGTAGTGGGACAAAGAAGATGCAAACAGAGACACACCAGCCTACTCAGTGGAGATGTCCCAATAACCAGGCCAGGCAAGGTCAGCCAATTGAAAGTATGCCCACTTGCAACCCATTATTCAGTCACGGGTGTATAAAAGGGAGGGAGAAGGCAGCAGCAACAGCAGTAGCAGTCCTGGTAGTGACGGAAGAAGACGTGGTTGTGAAGCCAGAAGAGAAGCTGAAAGGAGGCGAGACTCTGAGGGGAGCAGTTGTGCGCAGTGCTGCAGCCTGGAAAGGGCCCACAGCCTGGCGACTAGGAAGGCTGTTGATCCTGGACAGAGGCGAGCCCAAGGAAGGAGGCCAGCTGAGGAGCCATTCTTCCACCCACCAAGAGTGCTCACCATACTGGGGCACTGCGATAGTGCTGGAGGGCCTGAGGGGTAGAGGAAGAACCCATAGAAGCATTTCCCAAATTTTGTGGTAATCACTATAGAATGGAAAGTCTTCAAAGGGGAGCCGGTGAATGGGAGAGACTAAAAATCCAGTATGACTTTGATTGCCAATGCTAGTGGAAGAAGTTCTATTCTATCCAGTTTTCAAGTATACGTTGAATCAGAGTGGTAGTGTTCCTTCAAAAAAGGAAAGGGACATTTTTGAGTCTCCATGTGAAATGTACTTTAAAGTAAACAGAAAAAGAAGGAAGACCTTGAGAAAAAGGGAGCTACGTGAGAAAAGGCACTGAGAGAAAGGGAGAGCTAGATGAAGGAATTAAGTATGAGCAAAAGCCCAACGAAAAACTATAAAGAATAACTAAGCTTTGGGGTGGTCTCCAGGTGGGAGATTGGTCCAGGAGGGCCGTAGATACCCCACCATAAAGAAGTATAACTGGAAGGGTTCCAGGCAGGGGAGTGACCCAGGAAACCCACAGAGTTAAGCATTGTGGTGGCCCGCAGGTGGGAGAGCCGCAGAGACCCCATCATAAAGAAATATATACTGGGAAGGTTTCCAGACAGGGGAGCGACCCAGGAGAAACACAGAAACCCAGTAAATAAAATATGAAGAAACAATAAGTTAGAAAGTGAATGTTGAAAGAGAATCTTATTTTTTTAACAAGAGGGCACAGCTAAAGTCCATGGCACCTGGTTGCGTGACCTGTAGCGGGTGGACCGTGCGGTCTGACAAATGTTCCACGACCAGGGGAGATGCCATCAAATAAGTGAACTGTGTGGCAAGTTGAACAAAACAAGACGAGTCATTAAATATGGGTAAGGGAACCCGCAAGGAAACCAGTTGAAAATGTGTGTTACATTGAATATGGGGAAGGGAACCCCTACGGAAGCAAGTTGAACTCTTGTGTTTAGAAAAGTGGAACTTGACAAGTTGAACATTGGTGTGAAATCAAAGGAGTTTGAACTTGGGCAGGGATAGCCTAAGAAACCCATGGAAGAGTGTGAACCAGAGGGCTTTGATTTTGGGAAAGGGTTCCCGGATAAGCCCAATAAACGTTGTGAACTTGTGATAAGTGAATCTTGAGAAGCCTGTTGAACTTTGTGATGCCAAGTTTTTTTAACTTGGGAATGGAGTTACAGAAGAACTCCATTGCCAAACAATTTTTACTTTTGAACACTATTGAGTTTACCAAGTCCCATACACATTGTTATTTGATAGAAGTGAGGACAAGCATATGACAGACAGTATTTTGCTTTGAACTGACAGACTTAGACGTTCTCTTGGTTTTGTTTTAGATAAGGAACGTGCCCACCTTAGAAACGGAGCAAGTTAGGCTTTAAACCATCCTGGCCCATAAAATAAAGGTTTTCGAACTATATTTCATTTGTCTGTGTCATCCTTTGATGCCACGTCTGTCCCACAGCGCAAAGAGGTTGAGTGCACAAAGTTGCTGCAGGCATGTCCATTCTCTAGGATCGAAAGCCAGAAAAGAAACAAGTTCATATTTGAGTGTGAACACTGCTTACCCCTCCTCCCAATCCATAGACCATTTTTCCATGACCAAGAGGTGCCGCAGTGTCTGCCACCATAATTTGATTTGATATGTATTGGGCTCTCCACATCACTCCGTTAACTAGCTTATACTATAATGGGATTGTGGTTATAGTTTTACCTTTAACGGAGTGAAGTGGAAGACTCCTTGAAATGTTTTGACACGAGATTGAGGACTTCATGTCAGAAGATTTGCAACTTGGGACACTCCTACCAGATATGCAGCAAATATCCAGAGGCTCTGCATAAACACCAGCAATAATATGATATCTCCACTCGCACCTTCTGCAATCTTCAAGGTGTCATATACTGCCTAAATGTTAGTTTGAATGTAAACTATTTATAGCACGCACACAGTCCTTCACACGTGTCTAAATAGCTTTCCGGTCATCACCCGTTAAGACCTACCCCAGCTTCTCTAACCAGCATCTGATGTATGCCCATTCTACCCATTGGAGTCTGTAAATATTGAACATTAGTCCTTTGGTCGAATGTGAAGCCTCCATGATTTGGATGGAAGAAGGATGAAAAGGCAGGGAGGAGTCGGGATGTCCGTGTGGTGGTGCCATAGGTCAGTGGGTAAGTGGTGTAACCTAATAGAATAGCAGATGAGTCCCAGACCTTGAGCACTGTGCAGGCTATAGGGTTCCCGTACAGTGAGCATTTGAGTTGTGGAACCAAAAATCTTTCATAAGGGTGTACCACTTACTGCTGTGAGCATGTATGCGACCAGGACAGGACATTAAAGCCCTCCTTTAGTACGGTATTGCATGAGTTATTTTGAGATACTGGTAGTTCTGCCTTCTTCAGTCTCCCCAAATTCCTCCCACCTGTAAATGAAGCAGAATATATTGTTTCAGTTTTCTATGATCCATTGTTGGTGTGGGTTTTGAAAGCGCTTGGAAAAAAAAGGGAGGTGAGGGAGAATATTCATTTTCATTACTTGAATGTTACTGGACCTTAAAATAGTCAAAACTCTTCAGTTTGCAAAATCCGTCTATTTGAGTAAAGAAATAAGGGTAATTGATTTGACACAAATCTGATGTATTCAGTGTAATGTTGAATCCTCAGTAGAGAATATAGTTCTTCGCTCAATAAAGCAAGAACGTTTCCTCGACTGCACACTGCGTTTTGGTAGGTAAGTGAAAACCTAGCAGTTAGGAAATTGTGTGACCAATTTTAAAGATGGAGACATTCCTGAAGGCCTTTATTAGTTTGAGTTGGAATTCCCAGCAAGTTGACTGGCTTTTGAGGAACAATATGAATGTTGTCAGTGAGCCTACTTTGAATTCTGCTTATCCAAAGTTTATGGTTTGAATCCCATTATTGTCCCTTGTACTCTCTTGGAAAGGTTCCATGACCAACGAAAATTGGGAAGGGTGAGATGGGTAACCCTACCTTATCCCTCTATGTGAACATTGGGAGATATTACTATCGGCTTTGCTTGTCGCAGTTGGATTTATTTATTTTTAAATCATGAAAAATCAGCTCAGAAAAAAATTCAACACCACCCATAGCTCTGTTTTTCCAAGAAGGATCAGTTGCGTTCTTCTTTGCATCTAAAGTAGTCTGTATCGAGGTGGGCGTTTTGAAATCTTTTGACCTTGTCTATCAAATGTGTAACTTTTCGTATGTTGTGAATGTCTGGCACACTTATCGCAAACCTGATTTGCCTGGGTATGTTGCGGTTGGCAACATAGATTCCAATATATTCACTAAGCTCTTTGGGAAGATTTTTGCATCAATATTTAGTAGGTCTGTAGGAGCCACATTACTCAGGATCTTTCCCGGATTTCGAAATTAGGCTTATTAATGCATTGTTCCTAATGTATTAAGGCCTCTCGTTGAGGGTGATGGGAGTTTTCTAATGAATTTCTTCTAGAATAGGCCCAAAAGAGTGTCTGTACTGGAGCTTTATTCCGTTTTTTAGCTTTATTTTTCAGCACTTGCTTGTGTTCTGTATGTTCATCCAGCATATCCAATTGGCTAGAGGTGATCCCTGGGAAAGAAATATCATTTATCGACCCCCGCTGGGCTTCCACATCAGTATGAGTGCCTGAATTAAAATTCCTGAAGAAGTCTTGAGGAATAGTTAATTTTGAGAGAGTGTTGCGATGCTTAAACAGAACACCACCACTCGCACTCGCCTTCCGAGTGTCCTTTAAGGTGTAGATGAATGCCTGGTCTGACCCTTTTGCAGACATGTCTCGGTCATCTCTGAGTTTAAAGACTTCAAGTATACTACAGCACTTTTCCTCAGACCTGTTTGGGTTTGTGTAGACAATGCCAATCAACCTCCAATGGGTCAGATTAATGGGTGAGAATATGAGACGCCACATCTACGGAGTGCTGCAAGAAACTGCAAAATGAAAAGGCAGGGGTAATTATTGACCCTAGCTCCAGACGCCCTATAGATTCAACCAAGGAATTCACAATGCAGCACCTAACCAGGAGTTTGTGGATATCCGGGACAACATACTGTAGGGTTAACATTCTAGTAGGAGGCTTAAGAGTTATGAGGATCCTGAGGGCATCCTCCCATCTACTCCCCTTGTATCTTCCTCTCGGGTGGGCAGGGAAAGGCCATTGCTTTTGGATCCTGACCTTGGGGGTGGATATGTGAGGGAGGCTCACCTAGCTGAAGGGACCTTGGGGAGAGGATGTCTGCAGGTGAAACATGGTACCCCCCTTTTCCCTACGGGAATGAATCCTACCCCCCCCCTTTCTTTCATAGGTTTTTGTCAGACCACATCTCTGCCACACACACACACACAATGATCCTAAAGTTTATCCAATTTAAGACTGGGACGAGGCAACTAGGAGTAATGCAGACTTCTAGTCAGTTTCACCACTGTTGCACTGAGACAAGGAAGATGCCTATGAAGGATCAGGCATGTCCATTTAATTGGTGTAATGACAGTCAGGCAAACTACTCACGCCTGCAACCTATTGGGAGGCTACAGATGCTTAAAAGCAGGCCCAAGCAGCAGAGCAGTGAGAAACTGCATGGAGAGAAGGTGGCAAACGTGTGGTGAGGAGCAGGCTGGAGTAGGACCAGCCGAGAGGACGCTATGTGTTCCCCGAGGAGGAGAGAGGTGCTGTGGGCCGTGAGAGGACCGAAACCCCTGCAATTGCCTGCCCTATGTGCTCCCAGCTGGAGCTGGGGAACACAGCACTCCTGACTACAGTGGGATTCTCCCCAAAGGATTTCCCAAATTTAGCACTGCTCGCTGGAGCTCCCAACGTCTATCTGGGTTGTTGTAAGGAATGTATGGTATCAAAGTAAGACTGACACAAGTGATCACAGTTCAGGGGTGTTTATTGAACTTTTATCAGAGGGTGTGAAAAACGCTTATCTAACCTTAAATCTACGATGGGAGCAAGCTATGACAATCAAATTATAATGATACAGTCCTAGTGGAGTCTAGTCAAATGCAAAGGGCATATACCAAAAACACCTATTGCCAATCCTTACTGCTATGCTACAAAAGAGTGTGGGATGATGTTCACAAAATGATAAGTCAGGATGGTATAGCTGTGATCTCCCTCCCCACGTTTTTCCCATGGTACAAGGCGGGTCACTTGAGCACAGCACACCCCTGGGCTTCTCCGGTACGAGGTCACAGTTCCTTTCACCAACATCGGTGTCTTCTGTGCCCAAGTCTCTCTTAGTGCAAAGTCTCTTGCCTCAGCAGACCTGATGTTTCATAAAAAATGAAGAAAAAATCCTTTTTCAATATTCACGTAGGGCGATTTACTCTGCACCCTCTATTCCCCCCCCCCCAGTTGTGCTCAGATCCTTCTCTCGCCATTAGCCTCCCTCATTCGGGTTCACTTTTGCCACAACATTCTTCTCTGGTGTGGTTCACCCGGGAACCCCCCTCTTCTGGGCTCAGACCTCCTTTTCTACAGTTGGGTCCCCTCAGCTGGGCTCAGACCAATTTTAGTTCAGACAATTGAAGACTTTCGAATGAGCACAGGATTCAACTTAACCCGCTGCATGACCACTTTGTTTTCACAGTTCAATAATTCCTCCGCTCTCAGGAGGGGGACACCAAAAAGAGACCTTTGAATGAGCACCCACGTGGCTCCAGACCACTCTGTATCTGGTACCTATTTCGGTTTCACAAAGGACACTCGTATACCACTTCTCTTTCCTCATGCAATGTTGCTGCTTGCAACCTTGAGCACAACAGTCCGGTCTGCTATTCGTGTCTCCAACTCACCGGCTGTGCTGAACTTGTTGGCATTTCATTACTGTTGGAGTCAAGGATGGTACCATGGTGGCAATCGCTTTCCCCTGCCATGGCTATCAATGCGGGAGGGCCCTGTGTACCGTTGACGCACGCTACACCAATCGTCCGCTACAATTCCCGCTTTTATGTTTCTTTTCCTTAAGGCTTCTTGAAAATCGTGGTTCTGAGTTGAAAAGGGCAATTCCCTCCTTGTTGTCCTCTCAGATCTTACTGCGTTTCTCCTCTGTTTAAACTGCCATCTCAGAAAAGCTGCTTCCTCGTCCATTTGGCCTTGCTCAGAATGTGCTTTCGTGCTCCGCCTTTTATCTGTGTGGGGAAGTGTGATTGAAATCAGGTGTGTGTAATTATCAGTAATTGCCTGACTCTGCCTGACCCTTGTTTTGGGACATGCCGGATATACGGCCCTGCTGTTAGTCAGTTGATGCTCACGAAGAACTGCACGTGAGAAAGTGTTTGTGTTTCAAAGGGGTGGGGGGGGTTAGGTATCCTACCTGGTAGGATGAGGAAAGGGTGTTCTAAGGAAGGATATACCGTATCTCACCTTCGGTGTCACACTTCCACTCCCCGAAGACCCCCTCATCCAGGTGATCCTCCCACACTGGTCCACCCCCAGGAACTGGTTCCAATAGCGATGGCCGTGTCCTGGCCACCTGGATGATGGATCCCCAGGGACTAGCGGGTGAGACACCTTCAGGTTTCTCACAGAGTAGAGAGAGCAAAACGAGAATGACACGAATATGCCCTGTGAAGCGGAGCAGCTCTGGTGAGTGCGAGACGGGGAATACTTGCACCGGGGTGCTCTTGAGCGATTGTAAGACATTTAATGTTTGAAAGTTCATAAGGGTGTTTGAAACCCGAATGAAGAAATAAGAAATAGTCAATAAGTTACCAAGTGTTTTGGGGAATACAATGAAGGAATAATGAATCATGGAAAAGGTGCCAAGTATTGTGGGAAATTCAATGGCAAATATTGAATACCAAACTAAAGAGAAGATGTGGAAATCATGTGAAAGTATAGCACAAGTGGAAAACGAATGTGCTATGTTGATGGTATGAAATTTGCTAAATGCTTCGAGAAACGAAGTGAAAGCTGTTATGAATATTTATGAACTGAATGAAAATCAAGAGTAAAAGACATGTTGTTGAACTCAGAGGGGCAAGGTGGTGGAAGAAGACATACACCAAAGAAAAAGGGGAATACATGTGGTGGCAAAGCAAAAAGACTGCCTATATACAAATGGTGATTAAGCCCCAAAGCTGCCTGAGAGAAACCACAGCAGATGGTAAATGCTAACACTGGTGCTAGGTGGAAAACCAGTGTTAATCTATGAGCATCACAAAGTGGCGAGGGTTATCCGTTGCATGACTTGCAATGGGTGTACCATGTGGTCCGACAACTGGGTCTAGGCAGAGAAAGCCAAGAAAAGCCCAAAGACAAAGGCTGTGTGATGCAAGTGCTGAAGCTTCTGTTTTGATTCGAGTCAAAATGAGTGTGAAGTGAGGCTGTCAATATAGATGAAAATCAAGAGACTTGAACCATGTGGAACTGTGTTGGACTTGGGGAAAGGGAACCCTGAGATTTCCTGCAGTTGTGCTATGCTTGGGGAAGGACAACCAAGTTAGTTTTCTTTGTGAAACTATTTGAACTTGGGGAAGCTGAACCAAGCCCGCACTGGATGCTCCGTACTTTATTTTGAACACCTTTTTCTTTTGGTGCTGCCATCCCTACACATTGTATATCTTTAGTTGTGAAGGCACGTATGGGTTTTGGACACAGACTGTTGAGTTGAACTTACTGACACATAGTATCTTTACTTTCATTATGTAGGGAAATCCCACCTTTGCATAGGGCAAGTTAGGTCTTACTCCATCCTGACATATAAAAATAAAACACCCCCCACCCTTTTCTGACTCAAACACTTTCACACAATATGGAAGACAACGGTCTAACACCAGAGCAGCTTACCTGACATGTCCCAATACAAGGGGTCCGACAAAGTCAGGCAATTGACCAGAATCGCACACCCCTGACGACCCTTTCCCTTCCCTACAGCAATAAAAGGTGGAGCACAAGACTAGCAAGGCAGACCGCCCAACGTGAGAGCTAACTCATCACGGCAGTTCAAGAGGAGGCGAAAGATGGTGACTACCGAGAGGGTGACCAGGAGAGAAGTAACCTTGCTCTTTCCGATCAAGGCCCGTGAAACGTCTGCAGATGGAAACATAAGGTCGCAAACAATAGCCAGTGTGTGTTGCAGCAGATGTGTACGGTACGCAAGACCCTCCTTCTTTGATAACCAAGCCGGGTAAGGACGCTGGTCTTGGTGGTACAAACCTTGACTCCAAGGATAAAGAAAGGCAAGCGGTTCATCACAGCTGTAGAGTCGAGGGGAAAATCGATAAGAAATCAAACTGTGTTGAAAGAAAAGTAGCCAACAGCTAATTAGAACTTTGAAAGTCTTAAAGATACGATTGAGGAACGAGGAGGAAAACCAACAGAGGAGGTTGGCACCACATAGGTGCTCAGTCTGGAAACTCTGGCCGATTACCTGATGGTAGAAACTACCAGAACCAGAAGTCCTTGGGAAGAGGCAAATAGAGTTCAAAGTGGTCAGAGAGGTCTTGAAAAATCCTCTGTACCGTTTAAAGACTTCGACTGACAGATGATTGTGAAAGAAAGAGAAATTAATCCCGCTTGGTGAATTGAGCACTTGAACAGAGTGTTGCAGAGGTTAGCAAGAGTGAACCCGGCAGAGGGATGCTAATGAGATGGGACAAAGTCTAAAGTCCCATAGTGAACTGTTTGGTGAAAGGTTGCAAGAGTGAACCCGGCGGAGGGATGCTGACAAAAAGGGGTGAAGTCCAAAGTAACGAAGTATAGTGAACTGTTTGTAGAAGTCAGCGAAAGTGAACCCGGAAGAGGGAAGCAGACCATTGGAGACAAAGCCTGAAGAACTGTTTGAAAAGACATTAAGACATTAAGACTCGTGACAGTAATAGATATTGGAAGACCAGGGGAAGTGAATTGTCCCCCTTGTCAAGTGGGTCCGAGCCCAGTCAAGGGAGATCCATTGGGGAAAAGTCATCACCCAAAGTTCGTTGAGAAGGCAATTGATAGGTTGAATACGATACGTGAGGGCTCGATGCCCAGAAGTGGGGGCCCCAGGGGTGAAGCCCTCACCCAATGTAAACTGTGGAAAATAGCTTTTTGTTTGTTGGAAGGCAAGAGACCTTTTAGTGAAAAGAGACTTTACCATTGAAGAACCTGATGGCTGGAACAGAACTGTCGTCTCGTGCTGGGAAAGCTCGAGCGTGAGCTGTGCTCCAAGGTCCCACCTTGTCCTGTGCTGAAAACATGAGGAAGGGAGACCCCTGGCAATCAAATCCTGGCTTATTATTTGAGAACACTTCTTTCTTTATTGAAACTCTATCCCACACTGTTTCTGTAATTAGTTGTAAGGACTTGGCAATAGGGTTTTCTTAGTATAGGTCATTTTTATTTTGACACAACGCCACCAGGACTAACTCATGTTTCATTTCATGGTTGATGCTTGCTCTTAGATTTAGATTAGGCGTTTTTCCACCCTGCATTCATTGTTCAATAAACACCATTGAACTTTGATCACTTGTGTCTGTTTTTACTGTTGCCACCATGAGTTATTTACATTCTTTACACTACCCAAAGGCGGAGTGCATTATTTAATTTATAAAGCGTGCAGCAGGCTGTACGCCTCAAGGTGCTGTTACAGTGAACCAGTTACTTGCTGGTGAGACAACACACATACAGTTAATAAGGTGAGGCAGTGCAAAAGCAGAGCAGTGTTTGGGATGTCATAGTAGTGATGATTGCTTTAGCCAAGTTTTAAGGGATCTCTAGAAAACCAGGGGGGGGTGGGGTGGTAAGAGTTCCATTGTTTGGCTGCGATGGATAGGAAGCTGGAGCCTCCTGCTTTTGCGCGTCTCTCTTGGAGTCGATTTGCATACATGGACCTTGTTGGCTTTGACGACTGCTTTTGTGGGTTTTCTGAGTAACATGGGGGGATGCAGTGTGAGCAACAGACATGGTCTTGAAGTTGATCTGTTTGCAGGATAGGCAGCCAGTGGACTGCTTTCCTGGTGGCTGAGATGGTGGCCCGTTAGGGGATGTTGAGAGCTGCTCGGAGTGTGTTATTTTAAATTCTTTTGAAGCTTTTGCATATTTTGAGATGATGTTCCGGCGAATAGGACATTCCAGTTGTCAAGCCTGACACCAATGATAGCACGTGCTATGGTCCGGCAACTGTCAGGGGACAGGAAGGGGCTAGATGCATTTATCAGTTTAGATGTGTAGGTAGCAGAAGAGGCAGGTTCACTTGGTGGGTCATTGAGAGGGTGGCATCTAGATGGGACACCTATTGTCTTTACTGAGGTTAAGGTAGAGCTCAGGATGTTGTCAATTTTGAAAGCTGTGTATTGGGGGTTGAGCTTATTGAGCACTGAGGGAAGTCTGATTAACCAGATCATTAAGGCACAGGTGGTTGGCTGCCATCCAGGACTGGGTGGTTGTGTAGGCTAAATCAAGGGTACTTGTGTCATCTGTGTAGTTGCCAGTGAGGGCTACGAGAATTTGTGTTTCATCAGCATAGTTAGTATATGCTATGCCGGGGAGTCCAGGATGTCAAAGAGAGGTCTGGTGAAAATGTTGTAGAGTGTGGGCGATATGCTAGATCCTTGTGGTACCGCGCAGAGGATGTGCTGGTGGGGCGCTAATGTTGTTGGCAAACACTCATGACTCTTCCCCTCTAGAAAGGAGATGACCCACGCTTCGGTGGAGAAGTTGGCTGAGGTGATGGTAGGGGATATTGTGATCTACTAGTTCAAAAGCTGCTGAAAAATCGAGGAGGAGTAGGAGGGTTGGCTTCCCCAAGTCTCTGAGCTTGTTTATTTGATTTTAGGTCGAGCAGTGCTGATTCTGTATCATGGCCTCGGCGGAAGCCGGATTGACGCATTCCTAGAATGTGATTAGTTTCCAGGTAGGGTTGGATTTGTAGGTATGCTGCGCTGTCTATGATTTTAAAGAAGGAATGGGACTGTGGTGATAGGCCAGTAATTATTGGGGGCTGTTGGGTCAAGGGATTTTTTTTTGTTTAGGATTGGGAGAACCTAGGCTTCATTGAGACTGGTGGGCACTTTGCATGTGGTAAAGAAGGCATTGATGAAGGTGGTGACTAGGGGTGCTAGGGTTTCAGCGCAGTCCTTGATAATGGTGGCTGGGCATACGTCGCCTTTGCACTTGGATAGTTTAAGTCTTTTTAGGATGGATAGGACTTCTGGATGTGTGACTGGCTGGAAGCGAAATTGTGGGAAGGTCAGGATGAAAGTAGTGGGACCTTCTTGGTGTTGTGGGGTGGCTAGTTTAGCGTGAATTTTTTTGTATTGTGTCTAATTTGTTGGTCATGGCATTTTGGATATTTTTGCACTAGATTCCGTCCTTGGTGATAGAGGAGGGCGGGGTAGAGTGTATTGAGCTCTCTGAGAAGGGTGAAGATGTCCTTTGTGTTTGAATTGGCATTGGCAATTCTAGCTACGAACGTGGTAGACTTAGTAAATATTATGACTTGTTTGCAGGTTTTAGGGGCTTTGGCGAACTCTAGTTTGGAGGCGTCCGAGTTTTTTTTTTTTTTTTTTTTTTTACCAGCATGATTCTGCTCACTGTTTTTTGTCTGAGATCTTGTAGGCCAGGGGTGTACCAGGGATTCAGGTGTCTCACAGGTTGGATTTTCGTTGGGTTGGGGGGGGGGGCAAAAGGGTCTACTGCGGATGCTAAGTAAGTGGTGTAGAGTTATGCTAAGAGATTTGGATCACTTTTGTGAGGGGGTTCTAGTTTGGGCATGTCCAGCAGGGAAGGATGCAGGCTTTAGTGAGCTTGTGTGAGCCGTGTGTTAAGGAGAGATGGTCTGTCCATGGGATCAGGGTGTTAGTCAGTGGTGATCTGGCAGTTGAGGTCTACAATCCAGTTTAGTGTGTGCCCTTGGAGTGGGTGGAGTCATTGATTTTCTGCCTGAAATTCAGGGCTTGATAATGAGGCGGCCTGCAGGTCGGAGGGATCACTGAGGCCTAGGTTGAGTTCGCTGAGGATGAGGATTTGGGATGTGGCCTTGATCTTGTCTCCTAGGTTGTGGAGGAGAAGGATCTCCTCAAAGGTTAGGATTGGGTCTGGTGGGCAGTAGAGGATGTGGATAGTGATCATGTTGATGGGTGAGGTGGTAAGTTTAAGTGAGAGGATGTCTCCATTTTCCTCTACGGAGGTGTCAAAGGACCTTATGGAGAATGGAGTCTTTGGCCAGTAGAGCAACTCCTCCTCCTCTGGTGTTTGGTCTTCCTTTGCGGTACGTAGTGTAACCTGGGGGGGTGGCTAGGGATAGAACTGGGCCCTAGACATCGTGAAGCCATGTTTCTGTAATGTCCAGGGCGTCTAGGTCATGAATCGTGAGGAGGTCATGGATGTCTAGAGCATGGGCAGATGGAGAGCATGCATTGACCAATGCACAGTTCAGTGAGGGTTCTTTAACATTTGAGTAGTTGTGGGTGAAAATTGATGGCACTTTCCCCGAGGGTAGAACAGGGTGATTGTTATTGGGAATGCAGCGGTCTGTGTCGAGTATCTTGAACAATGTTTTTACTGGCAGAGTGGTGCAAACTATATGGTCTGTGATTTTTGGCTAACTTGCCTCGATTCATGTTTAGTGGTAGTATGAGTTGTGAGGCTAGCCTAATGGGGTTGTTTGTATGGGATGAGGGGCTGTTGGGTGTTAATGTGATACAGCTAGTGAACTCTAAGGGACATATTGCGGTTGCATAGGGGTCTGTATGCACAGTGGTAACATTAGCATGGCAGGTATGGTTAGCAACATTAGATGCCGCACAGGCATAATCTTTGATAGCATTAGATGTAGTATCTGTGGTAGCATGTGTGGGGACATAATCGTGGCCAATGTGCCAATCTCTCTCTGTATAACCTCCCTCAGCAACTTCCTAGGCTCAACATACAGAATCCAGGGGTTCATTATCTAAACAATGATATTGGATTGTTCCTCCCAGCCACTCTGCCTGATTAAGGCTCTTAAACATATGGAGACTATGAAAATAGCAGTGGTGTGCAGTATAAATCTGAGACTAAGGAAACTTCTCTCCCAATCACCCTGCCCACATAAAACACATCCCTCCCACTTTGGTCGACCATTGTCTCTACCACTTCGAATAAGGTCCTCCCTCAGGCATTTAACTACTGTACCTGTAGTGTGCCTCCACAGATGCTGCAGTCAGTGTGGAAAACACTTTGTTTTGTCCTATGTTTGTCTTATTTACAACATAGGTTTCATGAAGTAGAACAATCTCTACCATCATCCTTCAGAACATTGAATAGTCATATTGTCAGTGCTTTAGGGAGTATTTTACTCCCTATTTCTTTTAAAGTTGGTAGTAAAATTAATTTTTTGGGAGTAAAAAGTAAGTCCCGTTTCGTATGGGAGTATTTTATAAGCGTGTAAACTGTGAAAGAGAAACAATTGTGTACAAATATTTCTTTGCACCTAGTTATTAATGGATGTTAAAATATATATTTTTACCTCTATGGATCAGGCAGTAACAATAGTTGTTTCTTCCTATGGCACTGTATACTACTGGTCCAAACCTAACAATGGAGCTGTGTGGGTGAAAGCAAGGGGAACAGTCACCTTTATGTGTCGGTTTACTATTTATTTTATTAGGAGTATGGTTACGGACTACTTTTCTTTTTTGGGAGCATTTGCCTATTTTTTAGGGAGTACAGGTGGCCGATTGCACCCCTTATCTGTAGGGTTGCATGTTCTCTTATTAGGGGAGTTCCACCCTTTGATGTTGAAGGTGATAATGGGAACCATGAGGAAACTAGGAGATGGAGTAGTCTTCCAGCTGACCTTTTTAGCAGCCCTATAACTTGTTACAGTGCATAATTTCACCGCAGCTAATCCTACCCTGCCTAACCATAAATCGATAAGGCCATTCTGGCACCCTGTCAATGAATCCACAGTCCATACCCTAAATCCACAAATCCTACTAAGAGTGTGCGTGTGCACATGAACAATGAAACCACAAACTATGTAGCGCATGCATCTTCGTTCATGCTACCAATGAACATTCATTATTGTATTTGGGACATAAGCAGTAAAGTTTAAGGTTCCTAAATGTGACTATTTGTCCTTTCTCTTGTTTCAGGCTATGCCTGCACTCTGGGCATTTAGAAGATCTGTACCACAATCTAGAACACAAAAGCACAATGAACAGCTTACATTCTGATCTTCAAGCCCCTTCGATTTAGTGCAGATAGCTGGAATTGCTAGTTCCTATGGAGCCAATGGCTTAGCAGGTGACCCTGCTAAGACACTGATGCTCAGTTATTCCCAATGAGATTTCTCAATCGGAGCATAGGCTATCGAAAAATGAGGGAGGACCCATAACGGCAGCCATCCAGATCATAGGCATAGCCCTTCAAAATAGGCAGACTCCATTTCCCACATCTGTTACATTTGTGGATTCCTTGCACTGTGCTTTGTCTTGATATTCAAATTGCAAGCTAGCTGGGAAGATCCATTTGAATTGTATGCCCTCCTCAAGAACCTTATTAACCATTGGTTTGAAAGATTGCCTCTTTTTCAAAGTAGTCTCAGAAGAGTCATGAAACAATTGTATTTTGGAGTCAAACCTCTACGAAAGACTATTGTGAATGGAGGCCTAGAAAAGGTTTTTCTTGAACAGTGCAGTCATTAGTTTAAAGGGACTCTCGGTCTGTCCATGTCTAGCGGTTGTTCAGAGGGTGTAGGTCCATGCTGCTCTTTCGTTCGTCAGGCAGAAAATCAATGAATAGTCTATGTAAAAGCCCTTTCAAGTGACCCCCTCTGCATCTTACATGAATATTGCTGTCTCGAGAGAGGTTTTTGGGTTTAGCTGTGATCGTATCCATGGAGACACATTGATGCAGACTCTTCCATTCTTCTGTCAACTTCATCTTCACAACTGTCTCAAAAGCCTCCTCCAGTACCTTTTACCCAGTCTCCTGGGTCAGTTACCTTGGTTCTCCGCTCGGTTGTGCTGTTCGTGATCTCCATTTTCAAATCCGCCAACTCATTAGTGTATTTTTGAAAACCTTGAGAATATGACAACTCGTCTTTTATTAACGTCACTGGAATAGGACTGATTTCTTCCACATTGGTGCGTGCTCTCTGCCATGCTAGATGCTTGGGGAGAGATGCTGGCCTGAATGTATTAATTGGTCCTTCCTCCTTTTAATGGATTTGCTGGTGACCTTGCTCATAAGGATCCAATATCTTGACTGGTATATACAGTAAGTTTAAGTCCTCCAGAGAGTTTTACAGCTTGTGAGCTGCAGAAGTGGGGATGCACCAGGCGGTTTTCATTTCCAGGGGATACTAGCTCAATCGCCTTGCTTCAAAGGAGTGCCAGTCAAGGTTTAGACGCAGCATGGCACTGACTGGGATGCTTAGGTAGGGCTTAACCAACCTGCATGGTCTGAGCACCAAGCCACTGCCAAGCTCTACTCCACCCAGCCTTCACGTCACCCAATGTAGCACTCCAGTGCTCTGTCACAGACGCACCAGATTTGACCCTCCAGGTCGCTTACTCTGAGAAAACCAACTCGGGCTCACCTCTCCACCCATGCACCACAGCTGGCTCCAGCCTACTCCGCTCCTGGACCCGCCACGACGCTGCCATTGGAGATTGGCACCAGCAGATATGCAGCTTGTTTCTCCATGAAAGGTTTTCCAGGGGGCGCCACAGCATATACATATTCTCCATGGCCCTTCTAACAGTTCGAGATTCACGGAGGCACAACACATGCTTTATCAGAATGGAGAGTCGTCATTCCCTAGAGCTCTACGCCTAGGAGGAGTCATAATGGGTGGTCCTGGCCTTGCTCATGCCACAAGTGTACCTGGCCTAAACACCTAACCAGGTGGTCCTTCCCCTTTTACAGATTTCCATGAACCGGTGAACCCTCACTTCGGTTTAACTACCTTCCGGGTGGTCCTGTCACTTCCGGGTTTAGTTCTTAGCGGTACGCCCGCCTCTGGTTGTTTTTCTGCCGAGAAAGTATCACTTCCATACCCCCTGTATGGAGCGAATGACTCCGGGCCACTGCAGTTGCTGAGGAGTCTCAACTGTCTATGCGAGTGTCCGTGCCTGTCGAACCCCATCCTGGCTCGTGCAACCAGTGGGTAATGCTCATGGCAGCTTCTGCAGCGTGACTCCTCCTCTGCTAAGACCACTCATTAACTCTGCCACGCTTTGTGGATGACCCACCACCCCCATGTGTCAGGACCCGTAGATGGAAGCTGTGGCATTCCTGGAAGTATAACGCAGCGTAGAACCTTGAGTTGTGCTCTAGTCCTCAACCAATATGGCCGCCGCTATTTTAAATACAGGCCACGCCCACCCCCCGGCGTGTTGTATCTCTGTTCATTCCTGCCGATACTTGCGCTCCTCCGATAAACCCAGTTTATCAGCCTTCTACAGTTCTGTTTCCCTCCCGGTTCGCTCTACTTCCACCTTGTCCTCCACCTTCTAAACCTTCTAACTACAATATACTTACTATCTCTCTTGGCATGCTGCCGCTCCCGATTCGTGCTGTTTACTTTACCCTCGGCAGTCTCGCCTTTCATTCTAGCGGCTCCTTACTCCGCCTCCCTCGCGGCTCTTCGCTTCCTCCCTATTCGCTAGTTATACCCACTTTTCCTGGGTAGTGGGGGCTTTCCCTTTTCCTTTTTCTTCCTATACTATTTCCTTCTTTACCTCCGGTCAGTACGGCCTCGTACTTGATATCTTCCTTCTCTACCTAGCATTGTGGAGCGTGACTTACTCCTCCCACACCTTCTCCGCGGTACTTGCAGCGCTGGGCTACCCGGAGTCTCCCGTCGTACCGGAGTCTCCCTGCAGGCCAGAGTATTCCTGTTTACCAAGTCAGCCTGGTTTTCCTAGTGTACTTCATCCCTGAGTCACACTCATTTCTACAGTTCTAAGAAGTTTATCCTGCTTACCTGAAGTACCACCTATCTCAGCATTTCTTCTTTGTTTCATCTGTACAAATACCAGCTTCAAGGACAACTACAGGGTTTTTTGACGCCGATCAGCTTTTTCCCTGTCAACTGGGGGGGCCCCCCGAGACAGGTATCCCTTCCTGTCGGGGTGGCCTCCGAGGGAGCCAGACCTTATTTACACAACAGGAAATCCAAGGAGAAGATAACCAAGGAACCTTCGAAGCCCTTACGAAAGCAGTCTTCATTTTCCAAGGACAGCGAAACGGAAGCCACAGGTGAGGAGCAGGGGGAGGAACGGGCTCAGCCTGACACCATGTCTGTGCCGCAAAGATGGTGACTCCCAGCAGTGCCGGGTATTTAAGTGCCTCCACTGGCCCGGGAAGGCACTCCCCTTCCTTCTCACTCAGGAGAGTGGAGGCAAATCATACACAGGGGGCCAGAGGGGTGGCCCGCTATGCCAGCTGTCCCTCTAGCATCCCCTGCATGGTGTGAGGGGTCAGAAAAGTGAGGTGGGCAACTTGGTTAAGGTTTTTCCCAATTAGCCATTTTATTAACTTGAAAAGATATGACAAACGCCTTACTATCCCTAACCTAAAAAGGATTTCCCTTCCTATCAAAATAACTAAAGGTAAACACTCTTAACAAAAGGAATCTGTCCCTCATAATTATACATACATCAAACTCATAAAGGTAATCAATGGCAATTCAAATATAACAGAAATAAGTTATATTTAACTTAAACCTAATAACTGTGTATCCTTGTAACCTGGGTTGGGTCTCCTTCCCCAGATTCAAAACAGGAATTTCAATCAAACTTTCAGACAAAGTTTCCTTTTCCAACCCATTTTTGATCATGAAGTTTTCACCAGGACTTCTAATCAGATGAAAACTCTTTATCTCCAAGTATAGACAAAAGTTCAACACGGTTTCGTCTCATTAGGAAAACAAATCTACTTTCACAATTCTTCTGTATCAACAACAATGTTTTTGTCTGGATGCTTGCACCATAATTCATTAAACACTTTAGTGATCTTGCCACGTCTTCTTCACCACTTTCAACCACAATGCAGTACTTCATTGATTTCTTCCTGGTCCACAAACCTGTCGGGATTCCCACTAAAAAGCCCCTATCCTGGTATACTCGCCTGCCAGGACAAAAGCTCCTAATGGTGCTACAAGTACTCTCTGGCGAGGCTTACTTCAAACCTTGGAGACATCTTTGACTTTCAACATCATAAAAATGCACAACTTCTTCAGAGAAAACATGAGACATATTTGTGATGTTTGTTCCACTGTTGTATTTGCCACAGGCAATGTAGGTTATTCTCCTCTCCTCCTGGATACATTCTACCAGGAGGGCTCCTCTCCTGCCACTCTTGTTTTCCCACTTTTACATCCAACTGCTGACAATGTTTATGTATTACTGACCCATCCTTTGCTTAGGCCCTGCTTGTTGATGGATTCTTAACTATTGCCTCCTCTTTGCTCTGGCAATAATGGTTGCAATTGGCTGACTTCAGTATTGCCCTCTCTTGGCTTTGGCAATGGTGGTTCTGGTTAGCTTGTTTCAGTATTGCCCTGTCTTGGCTTTGGCAATGTGTGTTTCTATTTGGGTTAATATTGCTCTGTCTCTGCTTTGACAATATTCTTGGCTTGGATAATAGTAATTGCAACCTTTCCTTTCTTGTCATTTGTCAACATTGTTATAACACAAATATGATTCTCTTTCATTAGCTCTGCATTCAAAATAAGTAAAGATAGCAAGCGGTCGACTACAGAGCGGTCCGGGATTACCTAGCAACGGTAAACTCACTGGATTCCCTATATGTGTTGGCTCGATCCACTGCTGCATCCAATGCTGCTGCTTCTGCTGCTTTCTGTATGACCGAAGAGTTCGGTCATTTTTCTGTGGCTGCCGCTCCTAAAGTGCTACTGTGCTCGTCGGCCACCGGAACAAGACACGCAGTCAGGATAGTCTCTCTCCATGGGGAAAGCCTTCTGTAAAAGTGCTTCCCGCAACCTCTGCACTTTCGATTTGGTAACACGAAGACACTCTCAGAACCGGCATCAGATACAGCGGCTACTCCTGCATCTTCAGTTTTCCACTCCAGTTGCTGCAACTGTGGCCTGCAACTTTGTCTGCCTCTCCGCCTTCTTGTTCTTATGGCCTGCACCTGAGGGTGCCATATATATGCAAAAGTCCCGCCCAGGTGTGGGTCAGTTGAACCACTAGACTCTGCCTTGCAGTTTTGTACCTCAGAGCCCCTCTTCCTTGTCCTGTACTTGGGGCTTGAAGTCCTCAAGGTTCTAAGTTTTATTTTCCATTCAAAGCCTCAATTTCTACTTCATGCAATTTACTCTGTTTACTGAGTACCTCATTAGGGAAGGTATTTAAAGGAGGTACGGTTTTATTCTCTTCATAACCAGACTTATAAGTATACAACACTAAGGAGTTGCAGCTGATGATATATTCTATTTTATATGTATCGCACTCATACACCAGTGTTTCAGGGTGCGACGAGGCAAGGGAGGGGAACAAGGGAGGAGAAAACAACAATCATACTAGGCCCAGTGACATTGAGAACGCGGAAGTGCAGGGCAGAGGGAAGGGGGAAAGTGCAAGGGAGAGGGGAGGAGTGGAAAGTTCTGAGCAAGGGATAAAGCAACAACAAATGGTAGTGCAGCCAGCAAGATGGCAAGTGCAAGGTTAAGGCGCAGACAAGGAGTCTTTGATAAGTACAGGTAAGGGGACTTTAGGTTACAGATACAGACCCAAGTGCAATGGTTGCCAGGAGGCAGTGCGGGTGTGTGGCTGCGTGGTCAGGGACCTGGACCCAAAAATCAGAGGGTAACCAGGTGCCCAGTGCCGAAGCAGACCGGTCAGCAGGAGAAAGGAAGAGCGAAGGCAGAAGCAAAGAGGAAGGTCTTGAGGTGCTTCCGGAACAGGAGATTGTCCTCCAGTTTCAGGGAGGCTGGGAGGTTGTTCCAGAGTGAGGCCCCAGCCGAGGAAAGAGATCTGCCCCCAACCCGTTTCTTGGAGAAGCAACTGACCCTGAGGGAGTTGGAGGAGCGAAGAGCTCGAGTACGAAGGTATTTAGGGAGGGAGAGTTGAAGGTATTGTGGAACCAGTCCCCAGAAAGCCTTGTGGACAAGGCAAAGGGTCTTGAATTTAATCCTTGCAGCCACTGGGAGCCAATGGAGAGATTTCGGGGGTGGAGAGATGCAATCCCAGGGCTTGAGGCCAAGGACAAGTCTCGCAATCCTGTTCTGGATAAGTTGCACAGGGCGGAGAGTAGAAGCAGCCAGATTAACCGGCTGTTGCAGTAGTCCAGCCTAGAGAGAACCAGAGCTCGAGTGACTGAGCTTCTGGGGGAAGGAGAGGAAAGGACGAATACCTCTTACGAGGTGTAGTTGGTAGTTTGACTCCTTAGAGACGTCTGAGAGTGAGGAGAAAAGTAGAGTGTGGAGTTGAAGATGACCCTGAGGTTCTTAGCCTCACAGGTGGGAGCAGGAAGAGGGCCAATGGAAGCCAACCAGAGAGTGACAGAAAAGGAGGGTGCAGGTGTGCTGATGAGGAGAATCTCTGTCTTACTGGAATTAAGGCAGAGATCATTGGCGGCACACCACTCCTGGATAGCAGAGATGAGATAAGAAGAGGTGGCAGAGGGAAGCCTGAAAACGAGGTGAGTGTCATCCGCATAGCACTGAAAGTTGGGGCAGAGAGCGGCAATGCGGTGGGCAAGGAGTGCCAGGTATTGGTTGAAAAGCCAGGGAGAGAGGTTAGACCACTGGGTAACACCACAGGTAGAGAGTGAGATAGAGGAAAAGCAAAGAACCCAAGTTGGACCTGGGATGGTCGATAAGAGAGGAAAGGGGTCCGTCAGGGCAGGGCCTGATGGGTGATAACCACATTATCACAGGGACGGTGGAACATGATGGCATGGTTGACCATGTCAAAGGCATAAGAGAGATTGAGTAGGATGAGGACAGAAGGGATATTAGAGTCGAGGTTGGAGAGCAGATCTTCACAGATGTTCAGGAGAGCAGTTTTCGTGCTTCTGGCAGCTCTGAAGCCAGACTGATGGTCATGGAGACAACCAACAGAATCGGTGTAAAGATTAAGCTGAGAGATGGCAAGCTTTTCCAGGAGTTTGCCCAGGAAAGGAGTGATGGCGATCGGGCGATTGTTAGCCGGGCATGAGCGGTCGGCTGTGGGTTTCTTGAGAAGAATTCCTATTCTTGCTGGAATTCTTATGTATATTATTCCCATGTTGGTCGTCATGATTTTTATCACTGACAAGGTGGATAGTTTTGGGAAGAGAGACCTTACTTTGACAGCCATTAAATATTCTGACGGCATGGAAAGTTCTTCTTTTGAAGAAGATGAATACTACATCTCTCCAAACAGAACCCTCCTATTCCCCTGGGGCCCTTCTCCTCCCAGGGGATACTCCCGACTAATAACACCCTGAGGGTTACGATCTAGTAGCGGCTGCCTTCACTTGGCCTCCTGGGAGGAGACTTCAGGTAGGGTTTCTGTGAGGATTCTGCATGATTTATCAGTGGGCTATGACCTCTGCTGACCTTTCCAGTCCATCTTCTATTTTGGCTCCTCTGCCAGCAGAGATTTTTGAAGTTGTGCTTGAAGGACACATTCTCCCATTTTTGAGCAAAGCCTTGAAGATGGGGGGGGGGCAATCGTAAATAGTGGCCCCTTTGCAGGTCCTAGTTACTTTCCAAATAGACGAGAACGGTTTGTTTTGTCTGCAAGGTCTGAGATCTACACCTGAAGGACTCCATAATTACAGTAAAATGCTGTCCACTTGCATGTGGAAGCAAGCTGCTACAGGAGCTTGCTTCTCTGCAACACTGCTCTGCCATCATTTTATTTTTAAGCAGAGTCTATTAAGTTCCACAATACAGGAGCAGAAGGTGCTACAGTTTTACATGAGATCTGACGTTTCAAATTACTCAGTGGGCAGGTGTGTTCAGATAATGTGACCTACACTACGGCATACTTTGCACTGAAAAAGAGTCCTTGACATTTCTCCCACGTAAGGGGTGTTGAAATAGAAATCTGAGCTGACACTTCCAAGTCGGGCTGCTAGTAAACGCGGTGAGCCATCTTGGGGATGGCCTAAAGCATCAGCACTGCACTAGATAAGGCGACATGTTGAGATGCCCAAACCTGCACACATTGGCATTGAGACTCGCCTTCATACCAGAGAGGGAATGGAGTTGTGTAGCTAATTTGATTTTAGGCATATCCGATCTACAGGGGAAAAAAAGAAATGAGCGTTATTGTATTGGGAAGAAGGGCCCCTTGCATATCAATGAGGCTCCTGTCCTATGTGGCTAAGTCTGTATCTTTGTTGATTCCAATGTGTCCCGCCTGCTTTGCTGCTGATTGGATTGGTGACAATCAAATAGGGCACAAGTCCACCTTTGCTAAAAACGACCATTCGGTGAACTCTGTAGATAATATACTGATCGTTCTAACCTTTGTCCCCCTTGGCACCTGACCTCCACCTACAACCAGGAACTCTGTGTTCACTTCTGCACTGTGGATCGCCAAAGATGTCCAATTTCCACACAGCAACCTTTAACGTTAGTACTCGTCATGGCTGTGTGTTTAGAGAAACCTTTGGACCTATCCTTCTCACCCCCTAGAACATCCTGGCCCAGGCGCCATTGCAAGAACTTCCTTCTCCAGTGCTGCCATTTGGCGCCTTGCATGACAGTCCAGTCTCCCTAGGACCTACGCAGTATAGTGTCAGACTGCATAGTTTTGATTATTCTTAGGGAGATCTTGTGAATTGTCTCCAGGGGCGGGATCTTGCACATGCACAGTGATTTATGTACTGCACATATCCTCAAATAATGACTTTGTGCAATCGCCATCATACGATATTTCAATATATATGACATCCATACACTTCATAAAAGCAACATAAGAAAACGCATCCAATTCATACATCAAGTTCATAACATATTTCTATTAATCGCATTAGTTAACACCATTAGTATATCCACTGCTCCAGATAAGATATTGAAGTGTGAATAATGTACTACCTATTTTTTGGGGGCGTAAAAGTGTAAGTCCGTTTTCTGAAGGGAGTATTTTTTATAAGCGAGTGAACCTGTTTTAATTGGAAATGATTTTTTTACATAATTATTTCTTTGCTCTTAGTTATTCATGCACATTAAAATATACATGTTTACTTCTTCCAATCGGGCAGTAATAATAGAAGTGTCCTCCTCTGGTTCTTCATGTTTTACTGGTCCACACATATCCATGGAGCCGTTTGGGTGAAAGCAGGGTCACAAGGTCCCAAGTGTCTGTTTCCTATTTTTTTGTAGGGAGTATTTTTACTCCCTATTTTTTTTTTTTTTGGCAAGTATTTGTCTCTTTTTTTAGACAGTAAATGTGGTTGATAGACACCTTATCTGTAGAGCGGAGTATATTGCTGTCGGGGTGGGGATGATCTTAACATGATGTATTATGCATCATAATACATCATGCTAAGATCGTGCCCACCCAGACCATGATATACTAAAAGGAATGACCAGGGATAACAGAATGCCAATTTGTCATAGAATAGGTAGCTATCAACTATGGTTATTCTATTACACTGAGGGTTCTGAGTAACCTCTCATTCACAGAGAGTAAAGCTAGAGGTGTCTGTGATAACCCCACCAGGCCGTAGGTGAAAGGCACCCATCATTGAAAGCTGCTGATCTGTAATTTCATGTGGCGAATGGCCTTGCCTGTGTCCCTTTTCCAACCCCTGCACTGTGCCTTAATGACCAGCATCACAGGGGAGGTAGATTGGAAGCATGAGGGACTATATTAATAAAGAGTCATTGAAACACTTGACGCTTACTTGCACGGCACTTAGAGAGCAAAGAGACTGCCTTTTGGTTGAGTCTATGTCAATATTTAGTGCTCGATGTGTAGACGATTGGTGGAATATACTGGTGGAAGGAGAGAAAACCCACATCACCCTGGCTTTAGTCAAACTTTTGTTGGTCATTTTTAAGAAAATAGACGATGGTGACCTGTGTGGACTAACCGACCAACCACTTAGAAGAGATTGAATCGTATGAAAATTAAGCGGAACAATGAATTGCTGACCTTTTTTGCTAAATTTTAATTTGTTTCTATGTGGTTACATTTTTGGTTAACGGTTTCCTATATTGTAAACCATTTTGTGCCAATAAAAAAAAGTGACTTCCTCTGAAAAAAATAACTTGCATTTTATATAGTGCTACGAACTCTCATGCATCTGTGCGCTGGTTATTACCCATGGTGTGTGGTGCTCATTTATCGACCTCGGAAGGTTGAAAGGCCGAGTTTGGCCCTGCCCGGATTCGAACCTTCGTTGGCAGGCTCTGTACAGATGTCAAAGCGAGTGTTCTTCTCGCTGTGCTGTCTGACCGTAGTAGTAAGTTTATTTTGAGAATACAAAATGTACCCATAAACCACATAATTACAAATCAAAAGATAAAACGCAAACCGCATTAAGACCATAAAAATATTCAAAAAATTCAAAAGATGAACTCTTCAAGCAGATTTCAATACGAATTTTCTCGCAGATAATGCATTCTTTAAAAATGACAATAAAGCCCGGCCACACGAACGGAGTCCGCCCATAACAGATAGTACAGAGCAGGCTCGTAACGGCGAAATCCCTGTCCCTGCAAAACTAGTTTCAACTATATACAAGATACACAATACCAGTGCCCTTATTTGGTGGTGCTGAGAAAAAATGGCTCGGTATTTCATTACTGCCACTTTATTGCCAAATTCCAAGTATGGGTGTAAATTGGAGGAACGCTTGCTGGATGTTTCCCCTCCCCTTTACTTCCATGACCTAGAGGATTTGCTGCTGGCAGTAAACTCGGTATACAGTGTTTATATCGAATCTTTTTATAGCAAACATTTTTATAGGGAATGCATTTAGGGTGGGTAAAGGGTTAAATATTTTTGGGAAACGGTCGGGATGGGTTTTTAGGAGTGGGAAATGGGGTTTTGCCGCACTCCCCTCCTCCCCGCTCTCCCTCAAAAAGTGCATTCTCCATCACATGTTTCGTTCTAAAATATTCTAAATATGTGCATTCATTATAAATGACTTTGGTATAAAGACATGCAACCAGTAAACCCTACACATACCCTATGGAATCCAGGAACATCTGTAGTCTGGCAGCTTAACCACGACTGTGAGAGCTAGGAACGGTAAACAAGGCTTATTTGCCCGGGATACTGTATAGACGTTTATGAATGCCTGAAGTTCCCTCTTCCCCTCAGTATCCTGGACAGGAAAGGAAATATCTAGCATTGATGTATCCCTCAGCTGTGATCCCATAGTTTATTACACTTCCATAATCCTCTAGCGTGATGTCACAGCATGAGGATATAGGTTTGGAAATGGAAATCGTTGCAAATGGTTTCCTATGGAACCCAGACACCCTGTTAAGGTAGATGAAAGCAACCTTATATGGCAGGGATGTATCCGCAGTGACGACCTTGCAGGCAGTGAATGGCCTTTAGATTAGCAGCAGCAGCTCATGCTTTGGCAGTAGGCAGCGGGTGTGATTTTAATTTGTAGTAGCTTGCACTGGTGCCATGGTCTAGAAGAACATGTGATGTAGTGACTGGCTGAATGTTGTCCTGGCTTTGAAGGCCTACACACTGAACCTACATTCCAACGCCAGCATTGAGCCATTCATTCTCATTAGAGGCCTGAACCCTTAGCCCCCCCCCCACCACCTGTGGATGAAAGTGGGAAATGCCAATCTTACAAGCAGCAGTAGGACCATAGGAGAGCAGCAATCTCCCACCCCCGCTAGATATTGAGAGTTTGGATTGGGGTCAGAGAACTGTAGCATGTGCCCTAGTGAATGCCTAGGTTCCGCCCAGCAGAGCAGACCATCCCTAACTACAAGAACAGTGTTATGTTGGAAAGTGGGGAGTGGTTGTCCTTTAAAGCTGTTGGGAAGCTCAGATCACCTAGGACACTGGGGATCTACAACCTGTGGCTCTCCAGATGGTTTGGACTACAGCTCACATGATCCCTCACCAGACTATATTGCTGGGGTTTATGGGAGGAGTTGTCCAAAACATCCGGAGCGCTAAAGGTTGTAGACACCTACACCAGGAGAAGTGTTGCTGTCTTGGCCAATACCAACCCGGGACACATGACCCCAGAAAAGGGACAAAGTCACTAGGGCCCACTTTTTCCCAGACACCTAAAGTGTGCCACACCGCTAAGACAATTGTTCCCCACATAAACCATTTCCTTTACTATTGACGAATGTACGGCACGCACACCAGTTCCTGAGCCATCCGAGGCACGGTGAGTGCGCCCAGCCCCCAGTCCTACAGTCTTGCCCTGAAATGCAGTTTACACTGGGCACTTTCATTATGGAACGCGAGGCACGCGTTGGCCTCTTCCTCCCCTGCCTGTTCCGGGTTCGCCACGTCCCGCCTCCCACCCGACCCGATTGGCTCCCCATGCTTTCCCACAGCACAGGCCTAGTGACCTGGCTGCAGGCACGGCACGGCAGTTCCTGAGCCACCCGAGGCACGGTGAGTGCACCCAGGCTCCCCACCCCACAGTCTTGCCCTGAAATGCTGTTTACACTGGGCATTTCCATTATGGAACGTGAGGCGCGCGTTGGCCTCTTTCTTCCCTGCCTGTTCCGCCATGTGCCGCCTCCTGTCCCTCCCGCCCGACCTGATTGGGCTGTTTCAATCTCATAACACCCCACCCCTGGGCAGCCCCCTCGGCTAAGGGGCCCAAGGCAAAGGGCGGCTCCTACAGTGACTGCTCCAAGACGTGTCTGCAGGTGTCAGCAGGGGAAGGCAATGAACCCAACAGACACCAACAAAAACTGTAAGTGTGGCATGGGTCGGGAGTAGAGCAATTACTCTACTCCAGAAAGCCTGCACCACTCTACCTTACTTTCCATAACGTAAACTGCCATAAACTTACACCATGCGTATTTAGAGAGACTTGTGACCACCAGCCTTAATCTATTCATGGATGGACTGTAAATGTTGCCTTGCATCACATACTAACATACTTGCCAATGTTAACAAGTGGCACACCTAGAGAGAACTGTGAAGATTAGCCTGCGTCACATTTACACAGGTGTAATGATGTTGGCTTGCGCCACACTTAGACGGAATTATGAAGGCTAGCAACCGCCACACTTGGATAGAACTGTGAACTCCCGGCTGCGTCGCACCAAGACAGGATTGTGAATGTTAGCACGTGCCACACATGGATAGTATTGGGAATGTCAGCATGTGCCACACTTAGATGGGATTGTGAACACTAGCCTAAGTAGCATATAGCTAGGACTGCAAATGTTAGCAGGTGCCACACATAGAAGGAATTATGAAGGTTAGCAAGTGCTATACTTAGAACTGTCAACATTATCCTGCATCGCATCTAGATAGAAATGTGGATGTTAGCAGGTGCCACACCTAGATGCAATTCGAATGATTAGCATGTCCCACACTTAGATGGAACTGTGAACACTGGCCTGCGCCGCATCTAGACAGGATTGTGAATGATAGCATGTGCCACACATAGATGGAATTATGAATGTTAGCAAGAGCCACACTTGGAACTGTGAACATTAGCCTGAGTCGCTTCTTGATGGGATTGTGAAGGTTAGCAGGTGCCACACTTGCGTGGAATCATGAAGGTTAGCAGGTGCCACACTTGCGCGGAATCATGAAGGTTAGCAAGTGCCACACTTAGACAGAATTGTGAATGTTAGCATGTTAAATGTCATATTACCCACTAACCAAAAAAAAGCTCAACATTTCTGTATACTTATCTCACTCAAAAAACTCGCACAACCATCTCTCGCACAACAACCCGCACGTACTTCACAATAAGCCACACCAACAGCACATGAGGACTGATATCGACCCGATACTCGCACCAAAGCTCAGCACCCGGTGTATACCGAGTTGAAGCTGCCAACAGAACACCACTCCTCTCACTATCCTACTCCCTCTTCACCTTACTAACCCATCCCACCTTCTCATTTGCAGATCCGCCAGAGCGCCTGGAAACCAACTCTGTTGGTGACGGTGCGCGGTACAAATACATTTAACATTGATTTCCCCTGCCTCCACTGCACCCACATCCCCTCTCTTCTGCGACACTCTAGTCTTAGCCATTGGCATTTTGGATGCTTGTTGCTTAGCGGTGCAAGCACCATATTCCTGCCACATCCCCAGCGCTTCTGCAGATCTCCTAACGATTCTCACTCCAAAGTGGCCTTGCAAAGCTTCCATACGTGCCTTTTGCCTGGGAGTCTGTGCCAGCAGCAAAGCACCTCAGAGTGGCCATCCTTTGACCAGCTGGAGCGCAGTGTCTGTGAAGCAGAGCTGCCAGGCGCTCCCGGTTCAGTCAAACTACTGACTTGTAGCAGAGCAGACCAGTGTACATTCCGCTATGTATCCATCTTGCAGTATGCGTGTACAGACATCCGTCGTGGGAATGCTTCTGCTACGTATCCATCGGGCAGCATGTGTGTACAGGCACCCTTCGTGGGAATGCAGCATGCGTGTACAGGCACCCTTCGTGGGAATGCTTCCTCTACGTATCCATCTGGCAGTATGGGTGTACAGGCGCCCTTCGTGGGAATGCTTCCGCTATGTATCATCTGGCAGTATGCGTGTAAGGGCGCCCTTCGTGGGAATGCTTCCGCTATGTATTTGACAGTATGCGGGTACAGGCGCCCTTCGTGGGAATGCTTCCGCTATGTATCCATCTGGTAGTATGCGGGTACAGGCACCCTTCATGGGAATGCTTCCGCTATGTATCATCTGGCAGTATGCGTGTACAGGCACCCTTCATGGGAATGCTTCCGCTATGTATCACCTGGCAGTATGCGGGTACAGGCACCCTTCGTGGGAATGCAGCATGCGTGTACAGGCACCCTTCGTGGGAATGCTTCCTCTACGTATCCATCTGGCAGTATGGGTGTACAGGCGCCCTTCGTGGGAATGCTTCCGCTATGTATCATCTGGCAGTATGCGTGTACAGGCGCCCTTCGTGGGAATGCTTCCGCTATGTATTTGGCAGTATGCGGGTACAGGCGCCCTTCGTGGGAATGCTTCCGCTATGTATCCATCTGATAGTATGCGGGTACAGGCACCCTTTATGGGAATGCTTCCGCTATGTATCATCTGGCAGTATGCGTGTACAGGCGCCCTTCGTGGGAATGCTTCCGCTATGTATCTGACAGTATGCGGGTACAGGCGCCCTTCGTGGGAATGCTTCCGCTATGTATCCATCTGGCAGTATGCGTGTACAGGCACCCTTCGTGGGAATGCTTCCGCTATTTATCCATCTGGCAGTATGCGTGTACAGGCACACTTCTTGGGAATGCTTCCGCTATGTATCCATCTGACAGTATGCGGGTACAGGCGCCCTTTGTGGGAATGCTTCCGCTAAGTATCATCTGGCAGTATGCGGGTACAGGCGCCCTTCGTGGGAATGCTTCCGCTATGTATCCATCTGGCAGTATGCGGGTACAGGCACCCTTCGTGGGAATGCTTCCGCTATTTATCCATCTGGCAGTATGCGTGTACAGGCACACTTCTTGGGAATGCTTCCGCTATGTATCCATCTGACAGTATGCGGGTACAGGCGCCCTTTGTGGGAATGCTTCCGCTATGTATCCATCTGGCAGTATGCGGGTACAGGCACCCTTCGTGGGAATGCTTCCGCTATCTATCCATCTGGCAGTATGCGTGTACAGGCACACTTCTTGGGAATGCTTCCGCTATGTATCCATCTGACAGTATGCGGGTACAGGCGCCCTTCGTGGGAATGCTTCTGCTATGTATCATCTGGCAGTATGCGGGTACAGGCGCCCTTCGTGGGAATGCTGCCGCTATGTATCCATCTGGCAGTATGTGTGTACAGACGCCCTTCGTGGGAATGCTTCCGCTATGTATCATCTGGCAGTATGCGGGTACAGGCGCCCTTTGTGGAAATGCTTCCGCTACGTATCCATCTGGCAGCATGCGTGTAAAGGCGCCCTTCATGGGAATGCTTCCGCTATGTGTCATCTGGCAGTATGCGTGTACAGGCACCCTTCGTGGGAATGCTTCCGCTATGTATCCATCTGGCAGTATGGGTGTACAGGCTCCCTTGGGAATGCTTCCGCTATGTATCATCTGGCAGTATGGGTGTACAGGCACCCTTCGTAGGAATGCTTCCGCTATCTGTAAATGTTATTGCAAGTCATTTCTGAAGGAAATTGACACCCCTTAATCTTGAAATGAATAGAAATGCAAATCAAATACTGTTATTTATTTATTTGTTTTAAGCAGTCTATTTATTTATTTATTTGCGTTGTTTCCCCACTACAGTGTGCATTGGGCCTGGCATAAATCCGGCCCATTTTGTGTCTCCTCCCACACCCCCCCCTCCTGATCGTCCGTTGGGAACATCTTAAAAAATGTCCATACTGGAAAGGATTGGTGCGATGCCATCCTTGGACACAATGGGAGCGCATGGAGAAGGTGCATCACCATCCTGACAGGGTGTCTAATATCTTTAAAATAGTCACTGAGCCCCACTATTTAGTACCAATATAGGTGTGCGGGATAGAGATGTGTGCATGCCTATGTAGTGTGTTCCATGATGGCCCATGTTGAGGGACACATGTCGGTATTGACAGCAATGCTGTAGATGAATTTAAAATAAATGGATGTGGGCTCATTACCACCGCCAACATTCTCCGTTACGTTGGGGTTTGTGTTGGATACACACCCATGTTGGGTAAGGTTTGAGGCCATTGTCTGGTTTGAACGATCGAAGTCCATGTTAAATGTCGTGGCCTCCTATTTACAAGGCAGCAACATTGTAATGTTCTCGTTTCAGGCACCACAGGGAATAGGGATAGCTTGAATTACTTTCACATGTTTAGGCTATGGGAACAAGCCAAATTACTGGTTCACATAAAACAAAAAAGGGAAATGTAAGCTTACTCCGTATCCAGTTATTTTAATAGTGCTAAACAGAGCTATTAGTCGATTACCATAGGATCCTTGTTAACCTAAAAATCTCCGAATGTGCGAGTGTCTGGTGGGTGGGGGTGGAATGCTATCCACATGCATGTGCGGTATATGACGGGCTGGTTATGGGCACAGGTGACGTAAGCTGTGGGTGGCGCGGGCATTAGTGGGTGCATGTGGTAATATGAGCGTTTGTGCTCATGCACAGAAATACAGGTGTTGGGTGTTAATGTTGTGGTGTATGGATATTTGACTTTTTCTATTGTTGATCGGCATGTGTTGGGTTTTTAGTGGGCCTGAGTGCATCAAGGATAGTTTTACTTCTTGCCAGGTGTACTGTTTGACCTTCCTGTGCGGGTGGTTGCACTCGTTTGGTTTGCCTTGATGATAGCGAAAGGCGGTCTGCGCACGCCTTCCCTCCCACTGGAGCCTAGGTGTGACCCCACCTGGGGGACTTGTAGTGTTCTTTGTGGATAGGGCTGTCTAGTTTGGCATGCAGCACACAGACATGGCCTTTTCGCAGTGGTGACCTGTGGTTCTCTCTGCTGGTTGTCACGAATGCCTGGTATGATTATTTTGTTAGTTTACTCGTGTGCGCTTTATTTGTGCACTTTTCCTTGATATGTTGTCCACTAAATTATTTATTTGGTGGCGAAATTATTTATTCTATTTGGCTGCCACCCTCGGCTCGCCCCCCTC
The DNA here is from genome assembly GCF_040938575.1 of Ambystoma mexicanum. Taxonomy (NCBI): domain Eukaryota; kingdom Metazoa; phylum Chordata; class Amphibia; order Caudata; family Ambystomatidae; genus Ambystoma; species Ambystoma mexicanum. Next base: position 1,450,254,381 of record NC_090934.1, on the reverse strand, counting down.
GAAAACCAAGTGCACGAACAAAGTGCAGACAGATAAAGGAACGCATTATGGTTTCTGGAGTGCTTGGTTCTGTTATGGGTTGTCCACTCGCTTACAGGTGTGCGTGTAGCATGTGTGATGTTGTTCTATGTTGTGTGGTAGTAAGTTGCTATGGTTCTGTTGTTTGTAAGGAAGGTAAACTAGTGACTGGCGGAATGTCCTCCTGGCCTGCTAGCCATTGGTGAAGGCCGATGAGATGTTGCTGCGAGTGTGTGACTGACTGCTCAGGACAACGCAGACTGCTTCGGGTGTGAATGTGTGGTGTGGGGTCTGGGCTGGAGTGCACAAGGGGATGGCCTGTGTATGGTTTCCCTATGTATGTAGACGAGAATGACCCTCGCACAACTGCTGCCATCTTTCCAATTACTACAGCCTCTATGCTGGTCTGTTCCTTATGGCAGAGGATCTGACTTGCTCGGACTTGGGCTTGCATCAGGGGGTGCCTGGTCCCCAGGTGACGACAAACTCTTGCACACCTTAAACTGCAGTTGCCCAGTTCCATATCTGATATTGTGCTAGAGGCTAAAGTGTCCTTGTTTCATGCTGAAAGTTTAAAGAAAAAAGGTTATGGATGTTTCTCATGGTATCCAGTGATAACGAAAAGATGATAACGAACATTTTTAACAAATCATTTTTAGCGAAAAGCGCCTGTGTCGACGCCCATTTTCGAGTTTCGAAAAACAAACTGTAATACTCCGCAGCTTCCACTAGATGTCGGCCTATGCACAGCATGTGAATCTAAGCAGATACAAGCATCAGAAATACGATTACGGTGAGTAATGTATCCCATATATATATATATATATATATATATTTAGATCACATGCTGTGCATAGGCCGACATCTAGTGGAAGCTGCGGAGTATTACAGTTTGTTTTTCGAAACTGGAAAATGGGCGTCGACACAGGGCGTCCCAGTAATGCTATCCCTAGTGTGACGTCCACTGTACCCATGATCCCTCACACGTCTAGGACCCTCAGATTGTTTTTTTCCACCATGCTGGTCGGAAGCACTGAGCAGAGTTCCCTGACGTAGTCAGATTTTGCAAATATTGTTACATATTTCCCCGTTTATTCCACCTATACATCGAGTCTCCGAACATCGACACTCGACGCCGGATCGGAGAAAATTCAACCGTCGGACTACAGCGACGGATTTGGGCCTCGGAAGGCCTCTGGCCTCGGCCCGGGCCTCGGAAGTCCTCTGGACTCGGCCCTGCAAGTAGGGAGAGTGGGGGGTGGCACATATCCTACACTCTGATTAATATAGGTACATTACTTATATTCCTACACTCCCAGCCCGCTGCCACAGGGTGCGTATGGAGGATACCCTTTTCAATTTTGTCCCAAGTGCAACCGCAAGTATCCTTGGGTTGTCAGACACGCCACGTGTTACCTCTGCTTGCCGAGGGACCACCCCGAGGCGAATTGCAGAGCGTGCAGTCGGTTTAAACCGAAGACCCTTAAGGACCGTTCGACAAAGCGTTGGGCCCACCACGCCAGGCGACAAGAGGCCATGGCCGCGGAGGGTGCCTTCAGCGATGGCAGCGACGCCGAACTTTCGGACGGCAAGGGCAATGTGGCGTCGATGGACAGCCAAGCGCAAGTCCACGACCTCGGAAGGTTGTCCGGCAGGGCAGCTATGGGGAAGACCCCCGGCGACACGAGCGCTACCCACACCACTTCCAGCAAACAAAGGTCCAACCGAGACTCAACGCGCACGTCGAGTTCTCGGAAAGAGGCACGAAGAGAAAGGTCCACCGAGTCAGTGTCCTCTGGGTGTTCGCGTTCGAGATCGCCGCATGACACCAGGCAACCCTCCACTGTTGCTAAGAGTGCCTCGCTCCCCTTAGTGACTGAGGTTCGGTCGTCGGAGGACGACGCCGACCTCTACCCCCAGGCCGCACTCAAGGAGTCGGCGTCTGCAGGCAGCGCGAAGGCTGCTACCGAATCCCTTACACTATCTAGAGACAGGGACTCTACCCCCGAATTTCGGCGCCAGGCACCGAAAAGCTCTGATAGGGCCCAAAAATCGGGGAAACACTCTTCCACCTGCGGGGAGGGGGGAAAACAACGAAGTAAGCAGTCCCAGCCTACTTCCACTCCTAAACTACATTCTTCTCCACCTAAACAGATGGACAAGTCTCAGTCTCTTGTCCCTAAGGCCCCTGTTCAAACCAGTAGGTCTAGTCAGGATAAAACAGGGAAAGCACTCCAGGAAAGAGTTATTCCCAGTTCAAGGGAATGGTCCAGTGATGACATAGACAGAGTAATGTCAAGGATGTCATCATTGGCAGATTTCTACGCCAAAAACCCGGAACACTTTCTCTCTTATACCCCAGAAGGGTCGACTCCATCAGGCTCTAAGGATCCAATACCCCCAAGTAAGAAGTCCCGGGTTGAAGCACCAACTCAGTCTTCAGACCCCTTCTATATACAGCCCTATTCTCAATATCAGGAAGATCCATACTTTGGTGAGGATCCAGACGTGGGCATGTTCGAAGAACAAACTGGGACAGGCTATTATGGGGATGATGAGGACCAAGAGGAGGAGGAGGCGGAGGAGGAGGAGGACGACGACCCAGATACATACAGGGTAGATTCCCCGGTAGAGAAAGAGACCGCGGTTACCGACTCCCCTGTCGACAACCAGCCTCTCCTGAATGAGGTCCTGTCCAGAGCGGCAAAGCCTTCCACATTGACACCCAAGGTGCTCAGGAAGAGAGGGACTTTGCAGAGGAACTGGTGGGCGAAAGGATACCTGTTGCTCAGGCCATCCCTATCCTTAAATCAATACAAAGGAGGATAGACCCTTCCCTTGTTAACCCCAATCTCACTAGGGCAGTAAACCCCAGAATTGAAAAGCTTTTCAGGGCAGCCCATTCTGACCCACTGTACATAAGGGGACATCTCAAACCGGACTCCCTGGTTGTTACAAACACCCGTAAGAGGGCGGGAACACCCTTGCCATCGTCCGAAGCTCCCCCCCGGCAAGGAGAGCAAGAAGATTTATGGCTTGGGCAGGAAAGTAGCCTCCACTTCCGCCTACCAGGCAAGGATTGCCACCTCCACCACCCTGCTGGCTAGTTACAACTGCCACCAGTGGGAAGAAGTCACGGCTCTCATAGACTCCGCCCCAGAACCCTTAAAAAGCCAATTGGCACGAGTTTCGGCAGAGGGGAGAGCCGTGTCAGGTTGCATTTTAAAATCAACCTTTGATGCCGCGGATAACGCCGGCAGATTAATTGCTGAAAGCACGGTCATCAAGAGGCATGCTTGGCTACGGCAGCCTGGTTTCAAGGCCGAGACCCAAGCATCATTGATAGATGAGCCGGTGGAGCCGGATCTATTGTTTGTGAAGGCGGTCGAGGACGCGCTGAAGAATGCCAAAGACGAGTACGAGACACTCCAGTCCCTAGGGCAACTAACCAAAAAACCCCCTAACCAGGGAGGGAATGGCAATTTTCGTCAGCCTCGCGGACAAAACTCCCAAAGAGGCTCAAACTATTCCCAAGGCCAGGGTACTACATGGAACACTAACCAGCAGTCTACCCAGAGTTATGGCAGGGGTAACGAAAGAGGTCGTGGTAGGGGTAGAGGCAGTCCCAATAAAGGAGGGGGCACGCCTCCACCAAAACAGTGACGCTCCGTTCAGGGTCCCTTCTCACGCATCCCCAGTAGGGGGATGCATTTCCATCTTCACTCAAGCTTGGGAAGGGATCACATCAGACAGATGGGTGCTGTCCACAGTGTCCGCAGGATACTGCATAGAACTCCTAGAGCGTCCCCGAAACCACCCTCCACGACAAAGAATACACTCCTTAGACCACCAGAAGATCCTACTTCAGGAAAGCTCTGAAGACCACCCTGTTCTAACGTCTCTGTCCTTATTGTGTTCCCTGAGCTCGCAGCTTTCCTACCAGTGCCATGATGCCTCTGGGCGACTGTGCGCTATACAAATATATATATAACATAACATACTCGAAGAGATCGAAAATCTTCTCGCAAAGGACGCGATAGAACTCGTCCCGGGACACCAGGTAAACAAGGGTATTTATTCAATTTACTTCCTTGTGCCAAAAAAAGATTTGACAATGCGCCCAGTATTGGACTTACGGCCTGCAAACAAGTATGTCAAGCCCCAAAAATTTCGCATGACTACTCTCCAAGAGGTAATTCCCCTCCTAAAAAAGGGGGATTACATGGCAACATTGGATAAGAAAGATGCCTATTTTCATATTTCCATGTTCCCAGCGCACAGAAAATATCTGCGCTTCAAGGTGGACAGTCAGCACTACCAGTTCAAGGTACTGCCCTTCGGGATAGCCTCGGCTCCAAGGGTATTCACCCAGGTACTGGCGGTGGCGGCGGCACACCTACGCAGGGAGGCAATCCCAGTGTACCCTTATCTGGACGACTGGCTCATCACGGGGGAGACCCCAGTAATTTGCAGGACAAACATGAACTATCGACCTCCTCTTCGAATTGGGCTTCTCCATAAATGAGAAAAAAATCAAGTCTGGTGCCCAGCACCTCCAAGGAGTTCCTAGGAGCTGTTCTAAATACTGAAGAGGGGTTGGCTTTTCCTTCAGAGGAAAGAATTCGGAATATACTACTGTAAATTCCGCAATATCAAACCGGTCGCCAAATAACAGTACGCAAAGCAATGCGTTTGCTGGGCATGATGGCGTCATGTATTTACCTGGTCCCCCACGCGCGCCTGCGCATGCGTCCCATGCAAGAATGGTTGGCGAAACTGTGGTCTCGGGCAAGTGGTCAGTGGGACGATCTAGTGGTCGTTTCGCCAACACTTGTACAAAGCCTCCAATGGTGGACAAGAGACAATCTATCCAAGGGGAAACCCTTTTACGATCCCGAGATACAGGCGGTAGTCACGACGGACGCATGCCTGACAGAATGGGGAACTCACCATCTCCCATTCTATCCAGCCTCGCCGAGGGTAGAGGGCAGGAGCCCCCCCTCCCATCCCTGAAGCTGCCTCACGCACATGGAGTGCACTGCAGCACCATCGCCGGCACTATCGAAGGGCCTGCCTGACCCTGTCCTCTAAGGTGCCTGACTCCCGCATGCCGGGCGCCGCGCGGCACGAAAGCGAGGCCGATCCTCGTTTGATGCAGTGTAAAACTGCTTTCATCCGCCGGTAGGCGGAACCACCGGCGGCCAGCACGAAGGCCACACAAAGGCCTGTTCCTGCGCCTGTTGCGCGCATGGGAGTGCGGCGTGGCCACCCCCCCTGCTCAATTTAAACCTCCCCGACCGCCCTCCGCAAAGTCCGAGGCAAGCTATCGGAACCAAGTATCCTAATTATCTCTATTCATACAAGGTGAACCTACTGTAAGTACTTTGCCCCTATCCTTGTTCCAATTACTGACATTGCAATGTTATGATTCTCCCTCAGCCGGCCCATTCCGGTTCTCCTTTTACTACGTGGACCATCATTTCAAGGAGTATAATCACGCATACCAGTACCGGGATATTACTGTAGCCATGCTCTCTGAGCCACTATTATCTGAATGTGTTTCCGGCCTCCCTTGAAACTCTCGAACTATAGCATATCATAAGTATTTTGTGCCTCTTGGTCACTAGTAGATCACCTTATAACTGTATTGTGCCTTAAGGTCTCTTACAGACCATTTCAATTGTGTAGTGCCTTAAGGTCTCTTACAGACCACTTCAATTGTGTAGTGCCTTATGGTCGCCTACAGACCATTTCAATTGTGTTGTGCCGTAAGGGCGCATCAAATTATATTGTACCATGCCTGACTTAGGTCACGTCTAATCTAGGCTTACCATTGCCCTGGCCAACAGCCTGTGATTACACTAATCTAGGGCTGCCCTGACCTTTGCATTGGGTTATCCCTATCTAGGTGCCCAGGCTTCCAGCCATACCATAGCATCCTCACTCCCTTCCATTATCTCACCAATCCCACTCAAGGAGACCCTATCCTGTCCCTGTCAACTAGCTCATAGGGAACCCATTCTGGCAGTCAGCACCACCATCATGCACATCAACGTGCGCCTTCTATTGCACTACCTCCTTACCACACATCTTGCCCTATTCACGCAACCACCCAAGTCAACCACTCCTACCTTTGAGGTTAATAACCTGGCCTGCCCTTACCCACTTGACCTAGCGTCACCCACCATGACTTTGACACCCTCAACGAGTCCTTCAGCAACTACCGTTGACGCTCACCACCCCTGCAACCAGATTAACCAATACCTTAATGACCCAGCTCTCTGGCTCAAACACTTTGCCACGAAACCAACTCCTAACCAACCCTGCCCCCTCACTTTCAGGAACAAGAGACTAGGCACCAGATTCCGCATTCGTCCTTCCCGCACCAACACCACTAAGCAAGCCCCACGCACACCACCCAGTCCGCCCTCGCCCACCGCCACTTGCAAAACTAAGACCACAGGGGTTAAATTGCCTGTGTTCAAGGGTGCCCTCATCAATGCTAGATCTCTCACAGCACACGCTCTTGACATAGCCGACCTTATCACCACTGCTGACCTTGACTTCATTGCCATATCTGAAACCTGGCTACATGCCGCCTCTGGCCCTTCTCTATCCTTGGCCTTACCGCCTGACTATGGCATCACATGCTGTGACCGCTCCTCTGCCCATACTAGAGGTGGCGGCGTGGCATTCATCCACAAAAACTCCCTTGACCTAAGAGTGGTATCCGAATCCAAACTTGAATGAGCTGAACTGCTGACAATCAAATTACTACTAACACCTAACCAAACGGCCACCCTCCACCTTATCTACAGACCACCAGGGCCGGCACCCACCTTTGTCAGTGAAATTTCCACTCTTCTTCTTGACAAAACAAAAAACAACTCCCAAACAATAATCTTAGGTGACTTCAATCTTGGTCGCGGCGACCCTATGGATCCTGTAGCAACTGATCTGGAGTATGCTCTTACTGACCTTGGCCTCACCTTGTACATACATGAACCGACCCATATCAAAGGCAGGACCATCGATTGGTTAGCCGGTTCCAACTGCAACATCCAGGTCCTCAATAACTCCCCATGCTTATGGTCTGACCATCACATTATAACATTTAACATCGAAGCTTCCCCGCGAGCCCTAACACTCATAGCCCCAGCCCTCCCCACCCGCAATAAAAAAAATATAACAAGAGAACAACTTCTCCCACTGTTACTCCCCTCTCTTAATGCGGCGACCAACGCCTGCTCTGATCCCACCTCCCTAGCAGACATCTACAACCAAACGATGCTCACGGCTATTGACACCATAGCACCAATTAAAACCAGGAAGGCTAAACCACAAGCACATCTCAACTCTTGGTTCACTCCACAGCTAAGAATCCTCCGCAAAGCCAAACGCTGTGCGGAAAACCGTTGGAAAAGCCACCCTTCTGATGAGCATAAAGACGGCTTCCTTCTCGCCTCCCTCATTTATAAAGACGCCATCATCATTGCTAAAAAAGAATCGCTTAATAATCGTATCATGCAAGCCGACTCTAATTCCAAGGAACTCTTCAGAGTCCTAAAAGAGCTCGAAACCCCAGTCTCCCCGCCAGACACTTGCACGAAAGACAGCAAATGGTGTGCTAACATTCAAGCAGCCCTCCTAAACAAAATCTCTATGCTCCAATCTAAAATAACTGAAAAGCAGGACTGCCTGAGGCGGGACAACCGCTCTTTCTCCCCTACTAGACCCACCTTCTCCAACTCTGCCAACACCAAACCTTTCACCTTCGCACCGCTCACTGTCACCGAAGTAGAAAACATCCTCAGGATGAAACCATCCAACTGCCAAGGTGACCCGTGCCCAGCTCCCATCATTAAGGACTCCGCCCATGACCTAGCCCCATTCATTACAACCTTCATTAACTCATCCTTCGAAACAGGTATTGTCCCAGACAACCTTAAAGACGCCTGGGTGATCCCGCTACTAAAAAAACCTTCCCTTGACCCAAGCATACCCACAAACTTCCGACCTATTACTACAGTACCATTTCTGCTGAAGATACTGGACCGGGCAGCTTACCTGCAGATCCAAAACTACCTTGAATCAAACAATCTGTTAGGTCTACGACAATCTGGATTTTGGCCCAGACATGGGACCGAAACGGCTCTATTAGACCTAAAAACCCAGATCGAAGTCCTGAAGGACAAGGGCAAATTAGCAATGCTATTACTCCTCGACCTCTCCGCCGCATTTGATTTGGTTAACCACCAGATCCTTTGCAGGCACCTCCACTCTGCTGCCAACTTCTCTCCCTCCGCAGCGGCCTGGATCAAATCCTTCCTGAGCAACAGATCTATGAGGGTCTTTGCACCTTCCGCTGCCGCAGCTCCCTCCCCTATTCATTGCGGTGTTCCTCAGGGTTCTTGCGTGTCACCTACTCTTTACAATATCTTTACGAAACCACTCTTTGATGTGCTTGATCATCTGGGTGTCTCCTACACCAACTATGCGGACGACACCCAGATACTCATTCCCATTTCTGGTGACTATCTTGCTGACACCAAGGCCCTCAATGACGTCTACTTGGTCATCCAAGCCTGGATGGCCCAGCACCAGCTATGTCTGAACGACGATAAGACGGAGCTACTTATCCTGGGTACTTCACAACGTCTGAGCAAACTTGAGCCATCCTATCAGTCATTCAACATAGACGGCAACTCCATACAAGTCTCGAAAGACACCAAAACACTAGGCTTTTACCTAGATTCCACCTTATCCTTGTCAAGACAAACTAATGCAGTCAGGTCCACCTCCGCCTACACGTGCAAACTCATTTCAGCCTGCAGACCATTCCTCACCACCCACAATAGCGTCACACTAGCGAGAACACTTATCATGGCAAAAATAGATTACTGCAGTGCTCTATATTTAGGCACCAGCCAAGAAAACCTATCCAAACTCCAAACCACCCAGAACAATGCAATTCGAGCGGCCCTGAACATCCCTCGTAACCACCACATCTCAGAAGCCAGAACTAGCCTTATGTGGTTACCCGTGAAGCAGAGAATTTCCCTAAAAACGCTTGCCCTCACGCACAAATGCCTAGCCAACAAGGCTCCGATCTATCTCTGCAGTCGGCTTTCGCGCCACTCCACTGCCCGTCCACTAAGAATTGCTCAGACTCACTGCCTTACTATCCCCAGGTTTAAGCTCCAAAAAGCGGGAGGCACTAGCTTCCCTGTCCTAGCCTCCAAACTTTGGAACACCCTCCCCGCTGCCATCAGAGCTGAAGACTCCTTCAACACCTTCAAGAATAAAACCAAATCTTGGCTCTTTGACCAGCAATAGTCGTGTTAGACATCTGTCCTACTTACCCAGCCCACCTGTTCCCTTACATGATTTCCGATCTGCTACCCTCCCAACTACCTCAGGGATACTCCCTATGCGGAGCCTAGGGATACTGTACCCTGTTGTAATATTTGTAATTATGAACATTGTATTATGCTGTTTTGTTATACTTTTATTGTAATTTATTTCCCTGTATGTTCTTTTCTTGCAACCTTGTACAAATTGCGCCCTGATGCCCCCGGGCCTGATGGTCTGCGCGTTATAAATAAACAAATACAAATACAAATACAGCTCAGGGTCTCTGGTCTCACGTTTTCAGAGCACTTCAAGCGTTTCAGCCCCACCTACTGAACCTGTCGGTGCAGATCCGGACGGACAGCACGACAGCCATGTTCTACCTGAACAAGCAAGGAGGGACTCGTTCGCCAAATCTGTCCAGACTTGCCCAGAAAATTTGGATATGGGCACTCAGACGGAACATCTTTCTGTCATCTCAACATGTTCCAGGGGATCTCAATTGTCTAGCAGACGCTTTGAGCAGAGATCCCCTTCCGGAGGAACACGAATGGTGTCTACACAGAGAAATCGTAGAAGATCTCTTATCTCAATGGGGTTTCCCCACTATAGACCTATTCCCCACAAGCGAAAACAGACAGTGCCCAGGATTCGTATCCAGGTTTCCCCAACCAGACTCCCTGGGGAACGCCCTGTGGATGAACTGGTCAGGGATGTTTGCGTACGCTTTTCCACCAACTCCTCTCCAGGAAGGTGGTGAACAAGATGAACAGAGAGTCGTTGACGCTCGTCCTAGTTGCTCCCATGTGGGCGAGACAACCGTGGTTTCCACACCTACGCAGACTTTCGGTGTGCGATCCCATCAAACTCCCGGGCAGGTACAATATTTTGTCCCAGCACCAAGGTCAGAAGGTGCATCCTCTACCCAACTCCATGAACCTAGCAGCATGGCTCCTGAGGTCATAGAGTTTGGACACCTCAATTTACCACAGAGATGTATGGACATCCTAAAAGAGTCTAGGAAACCGAACACGAGGCATTGCTACTTCGACAAATGGAAGAGATTCGTTATCTGGTGCCAGAATAAACAAATCAACACAGTTGATTGCACTCCTTCCACAATTGTGACATACATGCTCCACCTGCTGGACGCAGGTTTGGTTTTCAACTCACTAAAGGTACACCTGGCAGCACTGTCAGCGTACACCACCTCACTTAGCAAGGTGTCGTGGTGGAAGGTACCCGTGGTTAAAGCCTTCATGGAGGGAGTAAAGAGACTTCATCCCCCTATATCTAACCCACCACCAGGATGGGACCTGAACGTGGTGCTATCTAAACTCATGGGCCCCCCATTCGAGCCCATGCATAAGACAAGTCTCAAATACCTGACCTATAAGACTGCCTTCTTAGTAGCCATTACATCCATAAGAAGGGTCAGTGAAATTCAGGCTCTGTCAGTGCAGGATCCTTTCTTTACTATTCATAAGGATATGCAAACAAAGGGGGGTCTGGGAATCTCTCTACCAGCACGAACACAGCCCAATGACCTGTTCTTGGGTGAATAACCCCTGGGAGAGACTCTACCAAGTCTTTAGCTCACTGTCCTTTTCACAGAGAAGAAATTTCCCCGCATATCAGCCTTTGTCCTGCCCAGGGGCAGTCCAGCGCCGAAATGCTAGGCAATTCTCCTCTGAACAAGAGTACCATCAGTAACCCCATACACGTGTTTCAGCCTTGTTGGGCATCATCAGTGAGGTGAAACTGTTGCCTCTCTAAGAACAGTGAGCAAGGGGTCCACGTCTGGATTGCCCTGTTAACTTAGGGTGAAACCCAAAGTTAATGTATGCAAACAAAGGGGGGTCTGGGAATCTCTCTACCAGCAGTTATTCACCCAAGAACAGGTCATTGGGCTGTGTTCGTGCTGGTAGAGAGATTCCCAGACACCCCTTTGTTTGCATACATTAACTTTGGGTTTCACCCTAAGTTAACAGGGCAATCCAGACGTGGACCCCTTGCTCACTGTTCTTAGAGAGGCAACAGTTTCACCTCACTGATGATGCCCAACAAGGCTGAAACACGTGTATGGGGTTACTGATGGTACTCTTGTTCAGAGGAGAATTGCCTAGCATTTCGGCGCTGGACTGCCCCTGGGCAGGACAAAGGCTGATATGCGGGGAAATTTCTTCTCTGTGAAAAGGACAGTGAGCTAAAGACTTGGTAGAGTCTCTCCCAGGGGTTATTCACCCAAGAACAGGTCATTGGGCTGTGTTCGTGCTGGTAGAGAGATTCCCAGACCCCCCTTTGTTTGTATTCATAAGGATAAGCTGGTTTTACGGAAACAGCCTAGGTTCTCACCTAAGTTTATTTCTAAATTCCATCTAAACCAGTCCATCGAGCTTTCGGCTTTCTTCCAAAGCCCACAAAGCTCGGCTGAGGTTAAACTACACACCCTAGATGTGCGTAGGGCGGTCCTTTACTACGTAAACAAGACCAGACCGCTTAGGAAAACAGATCAACTGTTTGTCTCCTTAGCCACAGGCAAAGAGGGAGATTGTGTCTCTAAGGGTGCCATCTCCAAGTGGATTGTCAACTGTATCCAGTTGTGTTACTCTCTTTCTGACAAAACTTTGCCTTTTACGCCCAGAGCCCACTCGACAAGAGGCATTGGGGCCACTCTGGCTTTCATTGCAAATGTTCCCCTTGACACCATTTGCAAAGCAGCTACTTGGAGCTCTATTCACCCTTTTACTCAGCACTACTGCATTGACACCCATTCCAAGACAGATACTCAAGTGGGACAAGCGGTTCTAAGACATTTGCTCATGACCCTTCTCAAATCCCACCTCCTTCTAACACTGCTCACTAATCTATGCACAGCATGTGATCTAAGCAGATTCCACAAGCCTCAGAAGGGATACATTACTCACCGTAATCGTATTTCTGATGCTTGTATCTGCTTAGATTCACATGCGACCCACCCTTCCTCCCCTCTGAGAGAAGGCGCATGGATGCTTGTAATCTTATCTATCTTCTATCTGCTTGGATCATCTGTACTCACGCTACTCCTCATGCTACCTCATGTCAGGAAAAATGAAATCTGAGGGTCCTAGACGCGTGAGGGATCATGGGTACAGTGGACGTCACACTAGGGATAGTATTACTGGCACGCCCTGTGTTGACGCCCATTTTCGAGTTTCGAAAAACAAACTGTAATACTCCGCAGCTTCCACTAGATGTCGGCCTATGCACAGCATGTGAATCTAAGCAGATAGAAGCATCAGAAATACGATTACGGTGAGTAATGTAATATATATATATATTTAGTTAAGGGGTAAAATGGGAGGCAGGTGGTTTTAGAGTGGGGTTGGGGACCCCCACAAATTAAAACAAATATAACAATCGGTATTTTTTCGTTAAAAATGTTTTTATTATTTATTGATTTGTTACGTTAATATCCCAGTGAAGCGTTTTTCATGCGTTCACTTGCGTGTTAGGGAAGTTGCACATGCAATTGACAGAAAATCATCATCATCATCATCATCATCCTCCTCCTCTTCTGTCGCAGACCCCGTTCCTTAAATGGGGCGCATCTGCACACTGAGCTAGGACTGCAGGAGCCGAGTGTTGCTTTTGGCTGCTGTTCAGGCATTCGTGTACTAATCTATGACAACTGAGGCAGGGAAAAAGCAGGGGGAAGTGTGGGCGTGTTCGCAGTGTTATGACCATGAGAAGTAGACCTGCAAGGACTATCTTGCTGTCCTGGTACTATTGGACCAGCATCAGATTGTATGTTTTTTTTTTTACTTTGGTTTTTATTTTCATTTTAACAATCAATAACAGTGTTTCGTACAACCATATCAAACAAAATTACCCCCCTTCGCTCTGCCCCTCATCTCTCAATCCGTGCGTTCCGGAAACAAACGTTCAAACAATAATAGAACCCCTCAGGAATGGTTACACAATGATAATTGTTACATTGAGTGGTCTAGAGTGTATTTGATTGGCTCCCCTCTATCGGGTGAACCCAGCGAACCGCATCGGTACTTTCCCAGCTTCTCCATCAGTCTCCATTACCCTCCATCCTGGACAGCAACAGCCCCCATTCCTCTAGGAAAGACTCTCCATAGTCATTCACAATGGACGTCTGCCTCTATATTTCAAGCATGTTGCACAGTATACATTCCCATTCCCATTCTCGCCTTGTGGACAATCTCCCAACCTTCCATTGGTGGGCCACTGCCAGAAGATGCATATTCGGGACATTCCCACCACATGTGAGCGAGGGACCCCACCAATCCACAACCCCTGCGGCACATGGGTGATGCGTCTCCGAACATTCTTGACATTTTCAGCGGATCCCTATGCCACCCGTGCAACATCTTAAAGTTATGTACGATGGCAGAGGTGAATAGATTGTCATGGAATGTCACCCAGAAGATTTTAGCCCAGTCCTCCTCCGTAATGTCACCCCCGCTAGTTCCACCCAATGACTCTTAGAAGTCTATCTCCCCACCTCTGGAGTAGAAGTCAGCAAAGTCTATATGCTAGAGAGAGCCCGCTTTCAGGTGGTGGTACCTTCCAGTCATTTCTCAAACTGAGTTAGGCCTCTGGAGAGGCGTGTGTCCCACTTCGAGTCAGTAAACATCCCCTTCAGCCTCAAATATTCAAAGATCGAAATCCTGTCCCAGCCCAGCCCCTCTTGAATTTCCTCATAGCCCCTAAAGTGACCCTCTCCAAATAACTGCCCACCCTCTGCAGGTCTCTCATCCGACCACTGCTGGGCGAAGCTCATGCCCTGCTTCGTCAGATAGAACAGGGGGGGACCTCAGACTGAAGGTAAGGGCCTGGTCGAAAGAGATTTGTTTGGACGATTGTTCTTCCACAAAGCCAACAAGACACCCAGTGTGGGGTACTCTTTCGCGTCTCTTGGAATGTCCCCAGGCAGAGGCCATAAGTAATCCCTCACTTTCAATAGATGCATTTGCAAATCCCCAAGTAAGACCAGTAGGTCCTAAGGCTCTCCCTTGAGTGGTCCAGCAGGGCCCTCAGCTGGGCTGCTTTATAGAAGCCAAAGCCCCACTGGTCCCGTGGAGTGTCAGGGTAACCCACTTCACTTGCTGCCTTTTGTCCAGCCAGATTAATCTGGATAATACCCCCTTCAGTTCCCCGAAGAAGGCTTACAGGAGTTTCAACGAAAGGGCAGTAAACAGAGTAACCTGGGGAGGACATTCAATTTCACCGCCACCATCCGCCCATACCACGATCGGGTCAGAGGCCTCCATCTCTTGAGGTCCTCTTTAACATTAAGTAGTATCAGGTCAAAGCTGGCTTTCGCAAGGTCCGATAGATACCTTGTCAGTGTTACCCCCTAGCACTTGGTTCAGGCTTGTTCGACCCTCATCCCTGAGTATCCGGTATGGCTTCCTGAAACCGGGCATCCTGGACCCACAGGCATAATGGTGGATTTATCTACATTGATTTTCAGGCCCAAGAGGCACCCATCGCTCCACATTTGTCTCAGGAACTTTGGGAACGAGGAGCCCACCTCTGTGAGGTAAGCCAAGATATCGTCTGCAATAAGGGATAATTTGAACTCTACCTCCCCCACACCTAATGCCCTTGATCCCCTGATTGGCTCTGACCGTGATTGCTAGTGGCTTCATTGTGAGGGAGTACAGCATCCGCGATAGGGGGCATCTTTGTCTCGTCCCACGCGCCAAGCAGAATGCCTCAGACATGATTCTGTTGGCCCTCACAGGCGCGGTCCGCTGTGTGTACATCGCCTCCACCCATTTCAAAAATCCCTGCCCAAGGCCCATTCTCTTCAGTACCAATTTCATAAAGGGCCATTCCACCCTGTCAAAAGCTTTCTCGGAGTCCACCGAGACAAGGCACGCATCGCTCCCCTGGGTCTGGGCTTGGTACAGTAGGTTAATTGTTTTCCGGATGTTATCGGCGCCCTGTCTACCCTTTATAAAACCCACTTGATCCTCATGAATCAGGGATGGCATGATACTCTCCAGTCTGGCACCAAGGATTTTAGCCAGGATCTTAACGTCTCTATTTAGTAGGGATATGTGGCGATAAGAGGCACACCTTTCCGGATCTCTTCCCTCTCTGTGTATTGTCACAATTACTGCTTCCAGCATTGAGTGCGGCAAGGGATCCCACTCCAAAACTGTGTTAAATACCTGTGCCATTTAAGGGGCCAGCGTGTATCTAAACCGCCTATAATATTGCACTGAGAAGCCATCACTCCCCGGGGCTGTGCTCGACTTCAGCCCTTTAATAGACTGAACAACCTCCTCCTCCGAGAAGGGCTCTCCCAGGCGGGCCGCTTCCCCTTGTTGTATCCTTGGTAAAGCTGGAGTGTCCAAGAATGTCGCAATTTGCCCCTAGTCACCTTCAAATTCTGATGTTTAGAGCCTTTGATAGAACCTGGCAAATTCCTTTCCCATCCCTGAAGATCGTGCACTGCTACCCCCATCCTCGCCTCTTCTAGTCCCAATTTGCTTCTTTTTCCTCTCCTCCCTCAGTCTCTATGCTAGTATTTTATCCGCCATCTCCCCTCGCTCATGGTATTTTTGCTGTAGGAACGGTAATTTCTTTTCACTGTTGTGAACTAGGATCACCTTGAGCTTGGCCCTTTGGAGCCTCAGTTCTGCCGCGCTAGACCGTGTGAGACATGTCTCCCCAGGTCCACCCGGTTGCAGGTCTCAGATCTTACACCACAGCTCCCCTTCATCTTTCTCACTCTTTCTTTTTATGGGAGCCTATTCTGGTAAGCACCCCCCAAATCGTGGCCTTAAAACCCTCCCAAAGGGTTTGCACCCCCCACCTCCCCAATATCATTAAAATCTAAGTAGTCCGTGACCTCAGTTAGTATAGATTGGGAGACCTCTCTGTTTTAACAAAATCATTACAACGCCACCTTCCGTAGGTCTTCGGCTTATGGGCGCATCCCATCATGCACACCACCATGTCATGGTCCAACCACGGGACTGGTGATACCACTGAATCCTTTACCTGAGTCTTCAACGCTACATCCACTAGTATTAGAGCGATGCGTGAGTAAGAGTTGTGAACCGCTGAGAAAAATGTGAAAGGTCGCCTCGCCACCCCCACTCACAGGGAGACGAGGCCCAGGTCCCGTTTGATGTTACCAAATCTCCTTTGGGCAACCCTGCCATGGTCCCGCACCCCCTCACAGCACAGTCTCTTGCGGTCTCTCGTTGGGTCCAGGACATATTAAAATCTACCCCACCACCAGGCGGCCCTCCACAAATGTAATCCGTTCAACCTTGACCCCTTCCCAGAAGTCTGCCTGCCCCGTGTTGGGGGCGTATATGGAGCACAGGGTAATCCTGTCACCTTTCAGGCTTCCCTTGATGAACAGATGGTGCCCGCCCGGATCTCCCTGTGTCTCGTCCACAACCGGTCCCAGGTGGGCTGACACAATAATCGCCACCCCTCCCTTTTTTCTTTATACCTGAAGGCATGAGCGCCCCCCCCCCACCTGTTCCGGCCCATATCTTGGTTCCTTGCCCCTCTGCCAGTGTCCCTCCTGGACCATGAGGATGTACAGTTTGGCTTGTCTAAATTCCTGTAGGGTCAAAGATCGCTTGCCAGGCGAATTTAGCCCTCTAACATTGAGGGAGCCAATCACCAGCTCATCATCTACAGACATCTCTCCAGTTCCATTCCTTTCACTTGTGCCATCCGTCCCTTTTGAGATCTTCCACCTTGAGATGGAACTGACCACTGAGCCACTGAAAAAACGTCAAGCCATGTAAACTCCCTCCGGGTGGACCCCAGACTGCCCGTCCACTCCCTCTCCTCCTCCACCCCCCCACCCCTGAGCATCCGACCCAGACACTTTCACTACTACGTCAGCATAGGATCACCAGAAGGTCCTGCGTCAGCAGGACGCTCTTAAACAGCCCCTTATTGTTACTGAGCCCTCCTATTCCCCCCCCCCCCCAAGCAGTACCACAACAGCATTGCCGCCCCCGAGTTGCCAGGGCATGCCTTTTTACCTTCTCGATTCACTCTAGGCCTCCCCCTCACAATCCCCCTCCAAACCAGCCCACCATCTGCTCTTGCTTTCCACAGCAGCATTTGCCAACCCCATCCCCCTCCTGTGGGCAGGTCATGGGCCCGAGGGGGCCCCTCAGTGGAGTATTTAGCTTCTTATACACTTGTGTATGGGCGTGTTATAAATGCCATATCATATCATACTTACGGGCCCCCACCATCTTGCATCTATTTCTGCTCCAGCGCTCTCTCCTGGGCTGTTGCCGGAGCCGTGAGTCCCCTAGGAGTTCATCTGAAGCTCTGTGTATATCGTCCTCCATCGCCAGCCGGTATTCTTGGCCGTTGTTTTCAAAGTTCAGAGAAATTGGGAATCCCGCAGCGGTAGCGCACTCCTTTTTCTGTCAGCCACTTGGTGAGAAGGCTGGACATCCTTCTCCTCGTGAGCATGAGAGCTAAGAGGTCCTGGAAGATGGTCACCCGGGCTTCCCCGTAGTTGATTCGGACTCCCTCCGGGCTCACTCCAAGATCCTTGTTCTCTGTTCATAATGGGGAAAGCGTACCAGCACTGAGCGCGGCCCTTTTGAGCCGCCTCCTGCTCGTTGCACCCGGTCAATGGTCGGTTCATCCATGGGATAATCACCGAAGAGTATGCATACCACCGCCCTGATGGCCCTTCTGATGTCGCCCTCCATCTCCCCCGCCTTTTCCGGAAAGCCAAAGAAGCACATGTTGTTGCAGCGTTCCCTATTCTCAACATCGTCCAGTTTGAGTGTGGTCTCTGCCACCCTGCTCTCCAGTTCTGCCAGCCTCACTCCCGTTTAGAGCTCCAAGGTGTCCACTGAGGCCTTATTGGCTTCGAGCTGTTAAATCTTATCCTCCACTGAGAGGAGTCTCTGGTATATTTTATCCAACATCTGGTTCAGGGCTGATCTGATGCCCCTGATCTCCATTAGGGCCACTACGTCCGATTTCGTGGCCGCTGGGTCTCCTTCCATGTCGGCTGGCCGTGGGGCAGTGCCCGCCTCTGCCTGATTGGCCGGGTGTCTCGCGAAGACTGCAGAGCACCTCACTTCCCGCCGGTGGCTCACTTTTTATGCCACCTCTGCAGCCTTCAACTCTGGCGATGTGGGGTGGCCCCACCTTCCTTTATAATGATGCACTGTCTTCTCCCGGGGTTAGAGTTCTAGGTTCTGGGGTAATCACACTTGTCCACCCCTTTGCCTTCTCTTCCCGCAAAACCAGGTAGCCCCTGCTCCTCTTCTCTAGCCCCCCGGAGGTGGGGTGAATGCCGTTCTCCCGTGCGAGGGGAGGGTGGGCTGACTGCCCGTATCTCATGGTGTACCCCTTCCTCAAGGCCTTTCCTCACTCCTTCCATGCTGGGGGACCTGCAGTGGTCTGTGGGGAACCCTAGTCTGTGTCATGCCTTGTGCCTCCACTTTGGGCCCTTCAACATGTGGGGGCCCCACAGTCACATGCCCCCTAGGTGGAGCCTCACCTTACTTTGTGGGGCCACCCAACCGGGCGGTCTCCTTCCCTCTGCCCTCGGGGCCTCCAGTCCAGAGATCCTCCCCTGGACCTCCGCTCCCTTCTGGGGCTGCGCCTCAGGTCACTGTGGAGTTAACTGGGTTGTCAGGGCTGCTCCTGCTCCTCAGTGCAGGGCGCCTCCTTGGCTGTGTCTGGGGCTGCTGACCCGAGGTGGGGATTGTGGTAGGTGTGGGGGGCGTGGCACCTCATGACCCCAGCAGGCCCCCAACTCTCTCCCTCTTGCACTGCTGCAGCCTGGGCCTGTCGTGTGCTGTTGCTGCTCACCTCATCCCTCCCGCTGCAGAAGCTGTCGCAGCTATCTTAGCCGTTTGGCACAGACTTAGCCCAAAGTTGGAGCGGGGCCATCCCGGACCTTCCTGTCCTGATGGGCACCTCATGTTTCACCTCTTGAGGGGCAAAGGGTGCGCTCGGGTACCCTTTTCGTCCCGCTGGCTCAGCCCAGTGGAAGGATTATACTTAAGCATTTCAAAAGATTTGACACAGACCTCAGTGTAGCGTTATATAGGCATACAGTACACAACATTAGTACATTCAAAGGAGAGTCGCACTCTGGGGAACAATCCCGGGGTACTCTAAAATTCTCCGGAGGATCGTGTCTCTGGGGCGGCGTTTTCCACCACCCACTCAGTTCTCACTGTAGCCAGCGAGTTAGTGGGGGGCCTTCGGGTAAGTCCCGGGAACTTCTCTGCATAGTCCATGAATGGGGCCCACTTATTTCGGAAGGAGTTCAGATTTCCTGAGTGGATCTGTGATCTTTTCAGCCACTACAATGTCCAAACATTTTGACCACCATATTGGAATTGAGGGGCCCTCTGGATTTTTCCAATGCCTGGCCAGGGCAATCTTGGCTGCTGTCAGGAGGCAAGTGCATAGGCACGTTATTTTATTTGACATGTGAGTGGAAATGTCCCCCCGCCGGTGTCTCCCAGCAGGATGATCCCCGGATCCCATGGGATTGCCAGCCCTGTACTTGATTTTATCTGTTCTAGCACCCCCCCCCCCTCCTCCGCCAGTAGTTTTCGCCTTCGGGCAGGTCCATAGGAGGTGGAACAACGTTCCCTCAGTGGTGCAACCCCTCCAGCAGCCCGGTGGGAGGTCTGGGTTGGATCTGTGTAGTTGTTCTGGTGTGACGTAATATGTATAACAAACTTTGTAACCTCCCTCTTGGTTTATGACACATTGTGTGATTTTATGTAGTCTGGTCCAAATCTTCCCCCAGTCTTCAATCTCTAGTGTGCGCTCCAGGTCCCTCTCCCAGTTGAGTATATATTTTTCTTTGGTGGTAGGTACAGAGTGGAGACTTCCCCTGCGGGGGGGGGGGGGAAATGTTGGTGTCAGTTCTTATTTTCTTTTGTGAAAACTCTCTTTATTGAATTTTACAACAGCATGAAAAAGAAAACATTCCCCTCCCCCTCCTTCCCCCGAGGCATCGTACCATCCCTTTGTAAAAATCGTACTGTCCAGGCTCACCCTCCCCATTTATTGCAGTTCTAACAGTCTCAGGCGCTGCAGACACTACATCACCCTAAATTCATCCTTAAGGAAAGTCATTATATCCCCCCACTCCACGGCAAAGCTCTGGACCTTGTTGTCCAAAGCGTATGATGCCCATTCCAGGGCCACAATTTACCAAATCTTTCGTAGCCAGTCTTGGAACATGGGAACATCAGGACTTTTCCATCTTTGGGCTATTCACATCATAGCTGCCAATGTCAGTATCACTTTAGCTTTTTCCCTTGTCCTGGGTTCTCCCACCCCGGTGACGCACCTGACGCCTAGGAGGATCTGGGCCGGTGTTCTTCTACCACCCGGACCGAAGGTCTGTTCTTGCGCCTGCCCGACCCCCCTCCAGAATGGTTCAATTTTGGGGCAGTCTTACCAGACATGTACTGCCGTCCCTATCATCCCGGAACCCCTCCAGCACTTCCCTGAGGTTCCCCGATATATTCTCTGGAGGCGGGCTGGCGTATAATGCCACTTGATGTCATGATCTCTGCTTCCAAAAGGTCAGGGTTTTCCCAACTCCCTTGGAAGCAGATCCATAACCCAGGTTCCGAGTGCCAACCAGTCTCAATTGGGACCTTTTGGACCCAGTCCTGGCGCCAGTGGCACCAGGCTCATAAATATGCCCAGTCCCAGCGCTGCAAGCGCCGGGCTCATAATGCTTGGGTGGACTTACCTGCAGCAGACCATGCTGCTTACTTGCCTGCCAGTTGAGCCTCTGATCCTCTTCTGTTTGGAACTACTTTTCCTGTTGGGTGGGGCAGGAGCCACTCCCTAGATTCAGAACACTGGAACTCTTCTGGAAAGCAGGAACTCTTTTCTTACTTAGGCGTGGCTGTGGAAGGAGACACCTAAGCACTACAGGAGGCTATTTAAACCACACCCGATGGATGAATCTTGCTTTGCGTTATTCTGCATCCTCTGCAGCAGAACGCTCATCGTGTCTTCTGCATCTGATCCTGGGCCTAAGGAAAAAGGCTTACCATCCTGAATCCAGTCTTCAGCAACACCTATAAAGACAAGAAAGAACAGGTTAGCATTACGGTCTTCAGTGACAGCTCTTCACTTACCTGGTCCATCGGCTGTCACCAACGCCTCGCGCTGCATTCCGGCATCTGAAAGACAAAAGCTTACCTACTCTTCGTGCGCTCCGGAGGTCTTCACACTGCATACCGGCATCTGAAAGACAAAAGCTTACCAACTCTTCGCACGCTCCGGAGGCCTTCGGCGCTGCATCCCGCATCTGAAAGACAAAACAAGGTGCGTTTAAAGACATTGGGGAACTTTAATACTCACGTGCCATTACTCCTTTCCACATCTAACCCAGTGGGTATTCCGGCACCCTGCAGCCGCTCTGAACTTGTACCTGCAAAATAAAAAGACAGTTAAAGCGCATCGTGAAGCAGGCAACAAGCGCTTACTTACGTGCTTCCAGGTGCTTCTATTCATCACACGGGCTCCATCTTCAACTCACTTCAGCCCGTCATCCGCCATCGCCGGAACCCTGCAAAACAAGAGACATCATTACTAAAGACTTTAAAGACATTAGAATTACTCGAAACTTACCGTTCGTGCAGTAAACGACGGACAGCAGTCCTCTGAAGTCAAGAGGCCTGCTCCCCTTATCCAGTGAAGAAACTGGTTACAGCACCCTGCCCCGAGGCAGATGGAGAGCACAGCGTTCACTTACCTAAGGTGAGAGTGTTAACCTTTGGGGTTCTACAGGAGAAGAGAAAGGGAAGAAGAGAGAGACATTCAATAACCAAGTTCCTTAATCCCATATTTTCTATCTGCAGACATCTTACCCTTCGAGTCAGACATACAGTGCACAGAGGTCCAGCCCAAAGAGCCAGCCGTGTGTTACACATCACCTTTGAACATACGGTATACGCCCAGTCAAGACCGGCGCCTCTACGGGAATCAGGTGAGCGTTACACCCGATCAATACCTTATACCATATTTCTTGAGTTGGGAAGCTTTCGCAAATTTGGGTACTTTCCTCCACAATCTTTCCCAATCTGCCCTATTAAATTCCCTTCCCAGGAACCGGTCCCAATTTTGCATATATGGCCATCTATTTTCTCCCCCCCCCCCTTCTAGGATCTTATATAGATTAGATATTAGACCCTTTATTCCGTCATTGGTCAGGAGGAAGCTCTCAAAGTAGGTCGGCTCGCTGGTGGCTCCCGTTCTAATCTCTGGTTGTAATACCCAATGCCATATTTATACCTTAGTCTCTCTCCCTCATGTATAGCAAACTCCCGCTTAAAATCCTCAAAAGACAATATCTCCCCGCTTCGGAACATATTGCACAATTTCCTACAGCTCCCCTCCTGCCATTGCCTAAATGCCCCCTTCTCCATTCCCGGGGTAAATTCCCCATTGCCAAAAATAGGAGTAAAGGGTGATGGTAATGAAGTGATTCCCCTGGATCCCGCTAACCTATTCCATACGTCCGCCATAAGTTTGGTGATGGAGCTCTCATATAAGTGCCTAGGTCTATGCCTTTTTGGCAGCCATAACACCTCCGCCAGGTCGCGATGGGCCACTGCTCTATCAATCCTCACCCACATCTTGTCTTGGTCATTTTCCTCGCCCCTCAGCCACTCCCTGATGACCCGCAATTGTGCCGCTTCTTAATACTGCCTAAAATTTGGAAGCGCCAGCCCTCCCACCCCCCTCCCCCCGGGTGCCATAAGCAAGCGTTGTCCCACCCTGGCCCTCTTCATTTCCCATAGGAATTCATTAGTCAGCGTTGATTGATTGATTTGTTTATTTATAGAGCGCCTTACACCAACCGTTCCCAGCTCCTTGAAAAACCATGGTGGAATTGGCTGGGGAATTGCCTGGAAAAAATACAACAGTCGCGGGAGTGTAACCATCTTAATCGCGGCTATCCGCCCGAACCATGAGACCCTAAGGGTTTTCCATCTCTGGTAGTTTCTCTTAATTTCCCTCAGCAGCGAGGGGTAATTAGCCGAATACCAACCAGTCAAGTGTGCTGTTATCCTTACCCCCAGATACCGCACTCCCCCCGGACTCCAAATAAAAGGAGTGTTCGCCCTCAACCCGTCCCGCTCCGGAGCCTTCAGCGTTAGATTTAAGAGTTCGGATTTACTAGCATTAATCTTTAACCTGAGGCCTCCCCAAACTTCCTCAACAGGTTCGTGATTGCTTGGATCGAAGCAGCCTGGGACGTCAAAGCAAGTAGCATATCATCAGCAAATGCTACAACCTTCTGCTGCTCTCCTCCGAAGGGGAAGCCCCGTATTTCTTCCGCCTCCCTAATTGCCTGTAAAAGAGGCTCTAGGTATAATGCATAAAGTAGGGGAGATAGCGGGCAGCCTTGTTTTGTTCCCCTCTGCAAGTGTACCAACCGCGATACTGTCCCGTTAACCACTAACCTAATGGAGGGGGCCTGGTAGTTGGCTTGGACCATCGTCAAAAATTCCTCCCAGAATCCCATTTTCTCCATCACCCGAAACAGAAAAGACCACTCCACGCGGTCAAATGCCTTTTCAGCATCCAAAGCCAATAGGACCGCGGGAGTGTTTGTTTTCTGCGCTTTCTCTACTAGGTGGGCAACCCGCCTAATATCTGACGTTCGTCTGCCCTTGACGAAACTTGCTTGATCAGGGTGTATCAACTGAGGGAGGTAGATTTCAAGTCTGTTCGCGAGAATCTTCCTATATATATTAGCGTCCATGTTTATTAATGCTATGGGTCTGTAGGACGTTTTTTCCTCTGGATCCTTATTTGGCTTAAGTATCAGAGTTCGCTTAGCTTCCTCCATGGACGGAGCAATCCTGCCCGTCTGTCGGAGTCGGAATGTGTTAAAAAGTGAGGTCAAATGCGGGGCCAGCTGTGAGATAAACATCTTGTAAAAGGCTGCAGTATACCCATCCGGGCACAGGGCCTTATTTGCCGGTAAAGCCCTAATTGCCCCTCGCACTTCCTTTTCTGTAATTTCCTAATTAAGGAACTCACGGGCCTCCCTCCCAATGCTCGGCAACTGCACCCTCCCCAGGAATCCATCCTGCAGCTTACTCTGGGGATTCTGTGATGTATATAGGGACTCGTAATACTCTGCCAATACTTCCTGCAGGTCCCCGTCCCTCGTAACCCTCTCTCCTGAGGTGGTCTTTAGTGCTGTAATGGCATTTCTCGATCTCGCCCCCCCCCCCTAAGGAGGTGCGCCAGAAGTGCGTCCGCTTTATTCGCCTTGGCGTAGTATTTCTGCCGTACAGCCAAGAGCGCCTCTTCCGCTTTATTGTTTCAGAGGATTTCTAGCTGCCCTGCTGCTCTCCTAAAGTCCCTCATAGCCGCCCTAGACGGAGTCTCTCCTACTTTCTGCCTGGCCGCCTCCACCTCTGCTTCCAGTTGTACTTCTAGTGCCTTCATTTGTTTTACACGGTCAGCGGCTAATGCTATAAGATCCCCCTAAGAGTGGCCTTGAAGGCGTCCCATCTTACATCCTCTCAGGTATACTCTTAACTATTAATAGCAAAGAAAATCTTTGATTTTTCTCCTCGATTTCCCTCTGAATTTCTGGGTCCCTTAGGAGGGGTCCCAGGAATTTCCAGCCCCAGAGTCCCTTGTTCCTGCGACCCATGTCCAAAATAACTGCCACTGTTTTATGATCTGCGATCCCTATTGGGCCCATGCTCACTTCCCGAATTCTACCCACTAGCCCCGCTGAGACCTATATACAATCAATTCTCGACTGAGATCCGTGGACCCCCGATATGAAAGTGTGGCCTTCCTCCTCCCCCTTCAGCTCCCTCCACGAGTCTCTTAAACCCATCTTGTCTATTCTATCTTTCAGGTCCTGTCACATAACCACATCCTCCCCTCTTACCTGTCTGCCGGTCCTATCTCTCTCTCTCTGTCCCAGGCAATATTAAGATCTCCCATCAATACTATCTGGCCCCCGGCTCGTTCTTCCAGTACCTTCAATACTCGCCACAAAAATTGTTCCTGTCCCGCGTTTGGTGCGTAAGCAACTACTATCGTGTAGGGGACCTCCTGATACTTCCCCTTTATCACCAGGTACCTTGCCTCCTTATCCCTTTATTACCTCCTCGACTCTGAAACCAACTGTATTTCTGATGGCCAACGCGACCCCCTTCGATTTGCTTTTGACTAGATGCGTGCAGGATCTGGTCAAAACCCCAAAGCTTCAACCTCACCTGGTCTTTGTATAACAGGTGCGTTTCCTGCAGCCCCATGATGTCTGGCCCCTCTTTCCTAATAAAGAGCTCCAACTTGTTCCTCTTGAGGGGGGTATTCAGCCCCCTCACATTATGAGTTATCCACTTGAGGGTGTACTCCCCGTTGTGTTCCTTAGTCTGCGCCACAGCCCTATCACCCTTCCCTTTGTTAAGTATCTTATTGCCCCAATTCCCGATGTCTTCTCCGCCCCTCCTCCGCCTCTCGCCTAAACCCCCCCCTCCCCAAAGTAGACGATTCGCTCTCATCCACTTATCCCTCCTAACTAGGGCATTCCCGCCCTTTCCGTTCCCAAAATGTTTGCCCCCCATCACCCCTGCAGCCCCATCTCTCCCATTATCGGCCCACCACCCCTTCCTACTCAGCTTCATGCCTGAGGCTCGTTTAGGTCCCCTTCGCTTCTTCTCTGAGCGTCTCTTTTCGCGGCGTTCCTCCCTCTTTCGTTCTTTTTCCGTTTCTCTCCAACCATTCTCCACTCCCACGGTCTTGGCCTGGCCCCGTTGCTTGGACCTTGAGTGTCCGGGCCTGAGGGGTTCTCCGCCATCTTGATGTGAAGCAAATCCACCCCCTCCTGTACCGAGGTTATCCTTTTCTGGCGCCCCTCCCACTCGAAGACCAGGCCAAATGGAAAGGTCCATTTATACTGGATGTCCTTCTCGTTCAGTGTCTTGAGCAATGGGCCTATCTGTCTCCTCTTAATAAGAGTGCTGGCCGCCAGGTCCTGGAAAAGCGCAATCTTCTACCCTTTAAACATGATGGGTTCCCTCTTCCTTGCCTCTCTGAGAACTGCTTCCTTCTGCGCGTATCTGCCAAAGGCAGCCAATACGTCTCGAGGCCTTGCCGTTTGCCCTTTGACCATCCGCCCTGTTCTGTGGACTCTATCTAACTCAATCGTCTCAGAGTTTTCCTCACCCAAAATTTCTGCGAAGATCTCTTGAACAGTCCTTTTCAAGTCTTTATCTGATATGGATTCTGGTAACATTTTAACCCTAATATTGATCCTTCAGGATCTATTTTCCATATCCTCCATCTGGATCTCCAAATTCCGAGTCGCCGTGTCTAATCTTTCGATGGCTTCGCTATTGTCCATAGTTTCCTTATCCACTTCTTGAAGGCCTCTTTCAAGGACATCCGTCCTCTCTCCTAGCTGTCGCATCTCCTGCCTTATCTCCCCCAGTGCTTCATTTAGGTCTGCCCGCATAATCTGGAATTGCTCTTGAAACGTCTTGGCCAGGTTAGTCTGCAGGGCGTGCAGTTCCCCTAGAAATTCCTGCCTTGACAAGAGAGACGAGTCGTCCGAATGTCCAGGGACCGTGCCCTCTCTAGTCTCTTCCTGGCTGCTCCTGAGTCCATCTTTCAAGGTCTGTGCGGGCCACATAGCATGGAGGGTGTCCAGATTGTCTCCTTGAGGCTGGGCCAGTTTACTCCCTTTTCCTTTAGATTTCGCAGCCATCCTCCCCGCCTTGATCTCCAACTCTTCCTACTCCGCACCGCGTTGTCTCCTCCTTGGGGGGCGCACTTCTTTCCCCTCCTGCAGAGTGCCACCAGATGTAGGGCTTGGGCCCTGCTCTGTCCCCTTTATTCGTCTTCCCCCAGTGCGCTTCTCAAGCCGCCCCCTCCTCTTCAAGCGCTCTGCACCCGCCGGGGTGTCTCTTCTTACAGGCCCACTCCAGCCTCTACTGCAGTCTCACCAAAATTGCTGTGTCGTGTTCCTGATAGAGTAGTGGCAATGCTCACCGCCTATCGTGGTCCGGACCCTCGCCCCTGACTAAGTGTGACACAGTCGATCACCCACAATGTTTTAGGGTCTGCTTCTCTTTGTCCTCTCCGTAAGCCCACGGGCCTGGGGCGCCTCCGTGAAGCCCAGCAGGAAAATTCCTCCGATCCACATGCGCAAACCTTCTCCCTGTCTGCAGTGCGTCTTCCCTTCCCCGCTCCTGGGCGGGGGTGCAGAGACAGCGCTCTGTCTGTTTAGCCGACGCTACTGGCTCCTCCTGCCGGGTGTCTACCTCCTCTCCCGCGGCTTTCCCACGTCCGCTCACTTTCCTCAACTTTGTCCCGCACAGGACAGCCGTTTCGCCTGCTGCTCTCTGCCCGGGTGTCTCCGCCCCGCTCCCGGCTCTCACCTCCTGCCGTGGACGCTACTGGCTCCTCCTGCCGGGTGTCTACGGTCCTTTGTGTGCCCCCCGGTGCTCTTCCAGCCCTCCTCTCAATGAGGCATCCCCCGCCAAGTCAAATGATGCAAAAACTTGGACGGGTACCACCGTCCTGCTCCTGGACCACCTCCTCTCCCGCGGCTTTCCCACGTCCGCTCACTTTCCTCAACTTTGCTCCTCCTGCCGGGTGTCTACGGTCCTTTGTGTGCCCCCCGGAGCCCTTCCAGCCCTCCTCTCAATGAGGCATCCCCCGCCAAGTCAAATGATGCAAAAACTTGGACGGGTACCGCTCACTTTCCTCAACTTTGTCCCGCACGGGACAGCCGTTTCGCCTGCTGCTCTCTGCCCGGGTGTCTCCGCCCCGCTCCCGGCTCTCACCTCCTGCCGTGGATCGCCTCGGGCGAGACGCCGGTACTCTGCCTGGCCGAAGATGCCTCCTCCGCTGCCTGCACTCCCCACGCCCACCAGGGGCCGCGACTCCTGTCCTGCTGCGGGACACCTCACAGCCGGCAGGCAGCCCTGCCCCGGCGTCCGCGGTCGACGCGCCCTTTCAGCTCCACAATACGGTTGATCGGGCTCCCGCTGGCCCTATTCACCACTCCTGGCTCCCGCGGCGTCCCCACGGCCCGGGCGACCGTTGTTCTTCCCGCCTCGGGCAGATGCGCCACTCTCCCACTCCCCGATCGGGCAGGTCCTTTTCATCGGGTCTCGCTCTGCTCCGTTCGCCTCCTCCTGGCGGGGCGTGTTTTCCTCCGGGCCTTTTCGTCCTGCTATTTATCCAATATATGGGGTGGTGGGCACCTCATACCACTCGGGGGGGACCGCAGAGCGCTGTGAGCACATCTACTCAGTGCTGGCGGCCATCTTGGAATCCGTTGGTGTCAGTTCTAATGGTGTTCGGTCCCTGGCACCCCTTTCCCTAATTATCCTTTATGAGATCCAGTGACGGAGTTGCGCGTAATGAAACCGTTCCCCCTCTGTAATTTTAAGTTTTCTTTTGCAGTCTTCGATTGAGAGTGGGGTGCCCCCCTCCAAGAGGTCAGATATTTTCCAGAGACCCCTCATTATCCAGGAGGCGAAACTCTGCGGGTGGAGCCCCGGCGAAAACTCTGGGTTGTTCCAAATTGGTGTGAGTGGGCCTAGTGTCCCCCTAAATCCCAATTTACGTGCTGCCGCTTTCCAGTTTGCCACTGTGTTTTGCGTTGCTTGGAGAGTGCCCGGTTTTGTTTTTGTTCTCTGTGATGGGATGCTACGGGGGGGGCTTGCACCAGGCTTCTTCTATCAGTTTCCAGTATGGTTGGTCTATGGTCTGGGTCCATGTAAATGTGTGAGCTAGTAGTGGCGCCCACATCTGGACACGCCTGGAACTCCCAGTCGTCCTGAACCCTGCCCATGGAGCATAACCCTCCTCGCTATTCGGGGTTTCTTTCCACCCCAGACAAATTTTAGTATGGCTCTCTGCAGGGAGTTCAGTTCAACTTCTGGGATATGTGTCGGGAGTGCTGCGCATTGATAATAGTCTAGGTAACAGATTAATTTTTACAGCTGCTATTCTGCCCAGCCAAGAAATCTGTTTTTTCAAGAGCCCCAGGTCATTCCGATTGTGGGAAGTTAATTTGGTAAATGTGTGTGGGGTTTTTGTGGATCTGGACCCCCAGATATCAGATCGCGGTGTCCGCTTAGGGAAGCGGCAGTAGGGAGCTAAGGGCTTCCCTACGATTCTTTGTGAAATTAATTGCTAATGCTGAGGATTTGTCGTAATTTACTGTAAATCCTGAGGCTCTCCCGAATGCATCTATCTCTTCCCACAGGGGATCCAGAGATGTGCCTGTTTGGGATATAATTAAAAGTATGGCATCCGCATACATTGCAGCTTTATATTCCCTTTCCCCTACTTTAAGTCTCCTTATTCCTGGGTTTGTCGGATCCGCTCCGCGAAAGGTTCCATAGACATTGCAAACACCAGGGGAGATAGTGGGCAGCCCGGACGTGTACCTCTGGAGATTTGAATCTGCTCCGATCTGATACTGGTCACCCGGAGTTGAGTGTTTGGGTTTTGATAGTTTGCCATTGTCCATTTCACAAAATGTGGGCCCAGTCCCAGGTGTGTAAGTGCATTTCTGATGTAGCCCCAGTCCACTAGATCGAATGCTTTGTGAGCATCCAGTCAGATGACCAGTAGCTTCTCCCCCATTCTGTTGGTAACTTCAATGAGGTTGAGCGTGCCTCTGATGTTGTCAAATGTCCCTCGTCCTGGTATGAAACCTGTCTGATCCCGGTCTATAATGTCTGGGAGATGTTTTTTTCATTCTGGACGCCAGGACCTTAGAGTATATCTTTCCATCATAGTTCATCAGTGTTCTAGGCCTATACGAGGCTGATTGTTCAGGGTCTTTCCCTGGCTTGTGCACTAGAATGGTGAGTGATTCCACCATTGATTTGGTGACCCTTCCAGTTGATAAGAGTTGAATAAGGGTGTGAGTTGTGGTGTCAGTATGTGTGCATATGTTTTGTAAAATTTGGCTGTGGCCTGTCGGGGCAGGGGCTCCGCTTTTCAGGGATTTGATGGCTTCAGATATTACTTCCACGGATATTGGGGCTTCTAGGGATTCTAGATGGGCCTTAGGTATTGGGACTGATTTTCAGGGGGGATTGGTGGGCCTGCCATGACTTTGCTGTGGTGGTTTACTATTGTTTCCATCTTTTCCTTGTCAGTGAATCGCGGTTTGCCATCCTCCCCCCACAAGCCGAACTATATTACTTTTATGTACCTTCTTGAGTTTGTATACCAGAAATTGCTTTGCTGCTTTTATCGTAGTAAACTGCTTCGTATATGCTGGGGATTTAGCTGAGCGATCCGCCCAGTAGATTTCAAGGGCTATTTTGTTTTTTTCAGTTCTCTGTTTTTAAAGTTGGACAGGTTTTTAGCTCCCTCTCCAGTGCTGCTACTTTCGTCTCGAAGTTTGATGCTTGGATTTTCGAGACTCGATTCTGTTCGGCGCTGGCGCTGATAAGTGTCCCTCTGACTACCGGTTTCATGGAGTCCCAGATTGTCTCTATGGCCTTGTCTATTGTTGTGTTTTCCTCAAAATAATTTGATAGTGACTTCCCTACCTCGGCCTTGATAGTTTTGTCTAGCAAGATGGCGTCATTTAGCTTCCACTATCTCGGAGGGGAGAGAGGGGACCCTCTTATTCTTAGGTCTGCTGATACTGGGGCATGGTCGGATATCATACGTGTATGGATTTCGATTTTCCAATGACCAGCATTAGGTCGATCCGCAAGAAGCCTTTGTGTGCGGTTAGAGTAAAAGGTGTAGTCGCTCGTCCCCATATTTCCTAGTCTCCATGCATCTACAGTTTGTTTCCCTGAGGAGGTTGGCTAGGCATAGGGCTCGGGCAAAATCTGATTTAGATGGGGGAAGAGTTTTATCTTTTAATGGGTCTGGGACCAAATTAAAGTCTCACCCTATGAGGAGGTATTCTGTTGAGAATACTAGTAGGATCGGAATTAAATCATTTGAATCTAATTCGCCGCTCGTCCACTGGAAGCAGGCGAGTCTCCTGGGGAATTATGTCCCTTGCCAGTGTATTAAGCCTGCTTTCTACTGATCTGCGCTTCCCTGGGAAATTGAGGCCCTGGACGTTCCACGTGAGCATTCGGATTTCACTTTCGTTATCCGACCCCATGGGGCTCCAGGGTGGAGTTAGCTGCGAATGGCTTCACGAAAAGCCCTTCCTTCAGGTCCCAATGTACCCACATCAGATAGTGTGTGACTGCCATGTCTGTAGATGTCTGTGTTGCATTAGTCTCAGATTCTTGGGAGGCTAGGATTGTGGATCCTGCTCAATTCCGCCCCCCCTATCACTTTTAGGCATGGGAACAGCCTCACCCAACGGGGTAACCGGCTGTGCCCCATCACCGAACATTTTGAGGCCAACAGGGCCTAGCACGCTATTAGCGGGACAGCACAATGTGAATCGGTCACTAGTGTCAACATATGAATTCTTCTCGGTATGCACCTTCTTGTGGTTGTTATTGGAGTGCTATGGGGGTGCCCTCCCACTACTGAGGGTTCACTCACCATTTGGGCCATTTCACCAAGATGTTCAGTAGATGAGGCTTCAGGTAACTAGAACTGAGAGAGGGCCATACGGAGGGCAACTAAATTTCAACCGGGAGTCCTCGCTATTCCCGTTCAGTCTGGGCTGGTGATTTCCGGGGACCCGGTAGCCTCCATCTTCTTTTGACTCTTGTCCAGGTGTTAGCTGGAGGTTTTTTAATCTGTTCCTGTGATGGCGCTTCCGTTTCGGAGTCTCCACTTTCTGCTCCTGCTCCCATGAATTTCTCGGTTTCTTTTGGTGTGCGGATTTTCCTTCGTGTTCCTTCCCAGGTAAAATTCAGGGCGGTCGGGAAGCCCCGGCGGTACTGGACTTTACTTTCCTGACACCATTCTGTGAGATTTTGTAATGCCTTCCTCTTCTGCTAGGTGGAGTTAGCTAGATCTTCGTATAGTAGGATATTCGCCCCTCCTAAATGGGATCTGTTTAGAGGACCTGGCTTCTCTCATTATTTCTTCTTTTACTTTGAAGAAGTGAATCCTGGCTAGGACATCTGGAGGGGATGCAGAGGATTGCCTCGGGACAGTTCTGTGGACTCTATCAATTTCCAGGCGGGAGCTGTCTGGGAGAGTCCAGCTAAATCTGAATAGGTCCCCTGTGAAGGCCTCAAGCTCGGGGTCAATGATTGCTGTAGGGATGCCTCTGAGACGAATATTGTTTCTGTGATCGGTTTTTCGCGTCTTCCTGCTTTGCCTCCAGAGCTTCACATCTGGCTTCTAGAGCTACCATCCCATCTAAACCCCTTTCCACCTCAAATGCTTGGTCACACAGGTTGTTTTCAATGTATCCTGTATGTTTCTCTACCTCTTCCACCCTCTTGTCTAGGGTTGTGATCTTCATGACCTCATCCATTCCTTTCTGGATTTCCTTTAAGGCTGAGAGTAGGTCTTTCAGATCCGATATTTGTGGCGGATTGGGCTAGTTCCGAGGCGTCGGGGGAGGTAGTTGTCTCTGCCAGAGGGGCCATGTTTTGTTCGCTTTTCTTCAATTTCTCCTGGTAAAAATTTCTCTTGGTTAGAATTGCTCATAAGTGTTGCAATGTCCGTTTGCTTCATTGATTTCCCACTCTGCCATATATTCCGACGAGGGGTTTAGGATTGGGCGCAGTGGTGATGGGCCTCTTGTTACCTAGTCTTCACTAATCTTCCGTCCTACGAGGGACCTCCGGATGCACTGCTCCCCAGCGCACGTGCTTTCACCCTTGTGTGGGCCCCAGGTGTATGGCCGCGGGTCCCCATTCGCTGCCTTTCTGTGCAAGTATGCTGGTTGTAGAAGAGTGTGTCCACCCCCCCCCCCCCACACCTCCGGGGATGAGCAAGCAGTCCCTACTTGCTAGATGGAGCACCCTCTCTTGAAAGGGCGCTGGGGGTTCCTGTGCCCCACAGGGGCCTGGAGTGTGATGTAGGTGCCGTAGTCTGGTCCGAGGCATGTGGGGCGCTGGAGGCAGTCCTGAGGCTTGCCCCGGGTAGCGGGATGTGCTATGCGTTGGTGGCCTGCAGTTCTTTAGCTAGTTGTGCTGTGGGGGGGGGCCTTATCCTCCCCCTGTGGTATGTGGTCTGAGTGGGGTTGAGTCAGGCGACCACAGGGGAGCAGTGCCTGCCCCTGATGCTTGCAGCACCTACAGTTTGTCAATTTCACCCCCCTCGCTGTAGACTTTACCGTGGGGAGGCCCTCCAGCTCCAGTGCCTCCAGGTAGCCGTGCTCTGGCGTTAAGCGCGGGCACCCCTGCCGAGCATTTGTGCCCTTGCCTGCAAGTTAAGAGTGTGTTCACTTCTTAGCTGGTGGGGGGGTGTTTCCAGATGGATGGGGGCTAGTTCTCTGGGCTCCGGAGGGTTGGGTTAGTGCAGGGCACTCTTAAGGGGTCCAAGATGATCCCAGGCTTGCTGCGTTCCTGGGGGGTGATTTAATTGGTGCTGCTGGGGATCCGAGAGATGGACTGACCATCTAGGTGGTGCGGCGCAGGTGTTTGAGGCTGCGCAGTGTACTCCTCCTCCCCTAGGATAAGTCCGGAGGGGGCGGGGGGGACGAGGAAGCGTTATTGCGGGGAGTCCACACTGAGTAGTCCGCTTTCTGCCCGGGGTCCACAGGGGAGCTGAAGTCTCTCTCCCCCTGCGTCTGCCGCATTGCTCAGTGTCCTCTCAGTGTTGCGGAGCACTTATCCTCTCCGTCCGACAGAGGGGAGGTTCCGCTCTCGTAGAGTCCTTGCTGTTTCCAGGGGTTCTTGGGCAGGGTTTTGATCCTCCGCCTGCTCGGTGAGCCGCGGGAGTGACCGCTGTTTGGGTCTTGGTGGGAGGAGGCGTCCCTTACCCCGGCGGCTGTGCGTACCCTTGGCCGTCCACCCAGAGTATGCCCGGTTGGGGATGCTTTGTGGGAGGTCGCCCGATCGCTGCTGGGCTCCTCCGCTCGGCAGGTTGGTGGCATTGCTTCCCTTATAGTGCTTCCAAGTACCTCTTTAGGGGACCCACGCGCCGGATGATGTCAAAGACCGCGGGGATGCAATTGTTTGACTCAGTAGCTTTCTGTCACAGGAACGCAGTTTCAACGGCGAGGCAGAGATTGTTGCTGTTGCGTGTTGCTGTGGGGCTGATCCAGGACGCTAGTGCCGAGTTCCCGCCCGCTCTAGCGCTGCTAGGCCTCCGGACCTTGGGTAATGTTGTGACTCCTCCTCACCCCCACGGGCAACGAGCTCCAGGACGGAGTGGGCGCCATTTTCTCAGAGGTAACAGGCTGTGTTCAAGGGGTTCCTCCAAGCCGTTCAGAGTGAAGGCAGTGTTTGTTGGCCCTGGGATTTGGGCATTTCGTGCTCCGTTCTTTCCTCACTGACTGGTCGAATTTCTGGGTGAAAATGGAGGCTGCTGCCTGTGGAAAGTTGTTCGGACGATGGGGGCCAGCCAGGAGCTTTACGGAGACATGCTGCTCGAGTTGGCTCCAAGTCACGTCCCTCGATTGAATGTTTTTTATTAAAAAAAAAATGTTTAACCCTCTGCATCAATGCAGTAGGTATTCCAATATATCGGTTTCAGAAAAAATAAAGTGAAACAAAATAACTGCTAACCCAATCCAATCCTCTTCAGTATCTAACACATCCATGAGGTCTTTAAAAAAAATCGAAATTCCCCATTTTATAACAGAATTGAGGCTACAATACAATCCTTCTCTCTTTATAAACGGCTAAAATGGTTCCTTATACGCATATTTCACCATGCCATTTATTAAAAGATTCCACAAATATCCAAACCCTTTCTTATTGAAAACTCAGAAGACCTAATGTTTGTAGTATTTGTCATCTTCTTCACAAATCTCAAGTAAGTTTCCTGGGCTGTAAGTAATCTATAGGTTCCTCCCTTAGTAGTGTATTTGTTTTTTGCAGATTGGAAATACCACACTTTAGCTCGACGCATGTCGGGGGGTGGGTGGGTGGGGGGGGGGGAGAAGGAGCTGGGCCCGGTCGCTAATGCTTCGCTGATGTCGTTTTTGCTTCCAGGAAAAACTCAATCAAGGTGTTCATCATAGAGTTTAACATTATTTGATCAATATGCTTAAGCATTCTCAAGAGACCAGCCCGGGGGTCCTAGGCGCACCCACTGCACTCATTTCACGAATTATTTTAGTTATACCCTTCTATTAGCTGGCTAATTTTGGGCAGTGCCACCAGACGTGTAGCTACATTGCTAACCCCCCTGCACCTCTGCCAGCAAGGACCGTAGCGATCCTTATCGCATTGTTTGGTTTTCTTAGGAATCAAAAACCATCTTGATAAATATGGAGTGTTACTCTGCGTATTGAGCCTTGATATAAATGTTTTTGGCCTTTTTCAGAATGTTACCCCAATCATTGTCGGTTATTTTTTCGACCAACTCTTTACCCCATGCTTCAATGTATGAAAGAAAGGCGATCTCTGTATTTGCAGTGAACCATTTGTAAATATATCAGAAACCCGACCTTCTGAAAGTTCTTGAGGCAAAGAAGATCTTTTCAAATGCAGTGAGTTGCCTAGTAACTCCCACCCTGTTAACTTCTTTAATGCCCAGCTTCCCAACCAATAATACCAGAGGTTTTCCTCATCCCCCACACCAAATGTCTCCTCACAGGAAACCAAGGACCTTGTCTCCCCCTTATCAGAGAGGTGAGGGAGGTATTCACAACCCTGAAAAGCATGCATCTATAGTCTGAGTTACAGTAAAGAGGAGTGGTACATGCTGGAAAGGAGGTTCTCGTCAATGCTGTTGGAATCCTGTCCCAAATTTGTGTCCCAGTTCTTGGGGAAATTCATTCCTACATTGCCCTCAGCATCTCTATTGGAGGTCCAAATCCTGTGTCTAACCGGCTTGCCTGTCGGCTCCTACTTAATCTGCTTCTAAGGCTTCAAGGAATGTGAGTCTATCCATTCTTTGAATACCCCCAGTAGTATTTTAGACTATTTGGCAATGGTAAGCTACCCATGTCCTATATAAAGTTGTGCTGGAAAATGTCTAGGGTGTCCCCTTCCCGGCTGTTGACAACACCTCCTTTTGTAGTTTCAAGATGAATGTTCCTGGGACAGAAATGTGAGGCGGACATGCAGATAGTTTTTCCACAAGTAGCCATTTTATTACATAATAAAGGTGAGTTAAACGTCTCAATTTTCCTAGCCGAGCGAGGATTTCCACACTTGTCCAACTAAGATTAAAGGAAAACATTCTACAAAGGGATCTGTCCCGCACACCTATACATACAACAAATCATCCAGGTATTATATGGCCAAAATAACAGCTAGATTTCAAACATAAACTTTGCAAATATGTATCCTCGTAACCAGGGTCGCATCCCCTTCCCCAGGATTGAACCAGGATTCCCAAAGCAAAAATTAAAATCAAGAAAGTACCTTTCAATAACCAAGTTTTGCTTCAACCACAATACAAAGTTCTTTTCACGCTGTAAGTTTTTCTTCTGGCACATTAACTGTCTTATTGGTTAACAGAATTTGTCACTCCTCATGATACTTGGCAAAGTTCCACAGTTCTTGCTCACAGTTCATGCTTGAAAACAAAAGACTTATCTTTGTATTTTCGGTCATGCTTCAATATAATTTCTCTTCTTCGAAAAACACTATTTCCACATTTCTTCATAAACAACAATGTTCTTTCAGGATGGTTTTACCACAGTTCATCACCACCGTAAATCGTTTTGCCACTTTCTTGCTACCAAAAACCTTCACCACATTGGTGCACTTCAATGATCTTCTTCCTGGTCCACTAATCTGCCAGGACTAACCACTAATAGTGCCTTTCCTGGTGTACTCGCCTGCCAGGATAAGACTCCTACCACTACTACAAGTACTTTGTGGCGAGGGTGCCTCAAAAGTTCCACATTTCAATCCTTAATGTGGAAAAGTTAACTCAACAACTTTTTCATAAATAAGTCATAACACATTAACAATATTTCTGCTTGTTTCATTTGCTCCAGGCAGTGCAGATTATATTCCTCTCCCCCTTGGTAACAGTTATAAGTAAGGCTTCTGTTTGCCATCTGTTATTTTCAATTGCCCTTCTTTGACAATGCTGGTATTCTTTAATTTCCCTTCTTTCACTTTGACAATACTGATTACAATTCTTCTTCAAGTGCTCTTTCCTTTACAGCACATTCACTGTGTTTGAAATAGTCTTTCCTTTTGGCTTTGACAATGCTGGCGTGGTGGACATACTAAAAAGCCTTAGGCCAGATGAAGGGAATCATTCCCCTGGCACAATAAGCCTGATAGAGAGAGAGAGAGAGCGAGAACAGGGGAAGGAAGCCATATCACCTTGTCTTGTGTATAGTGACGCCAAGCACAAGAAATCCCAGAGAAGGCAGTCCCTGCCACTGTGAAAGTTTTGACCCCAAGAACCAAGAGAGAAGGAAGGCTTGTGCCCCCCCACCCTCCAACCTCCCCACTCTTGGTTGTGAGGAATGCCTCGAACAGTGAAACCCAAGAAACACTTCTGGGAATTCATATTTTGCTTCAAGTGGAACTTTTGGGATTATCATTTTAATACTTTCATCCTGACGAGATGATTGCCTTCTGAGAGAAGGGAGCCATTCTCTCAGCCTGCTAAACCTAAGGAGAACTTGGTTTTTGGAACCTGCTCTCCAGAAGAAGGGAGTCAGTCTTGTGGATCAAGAACCCTTTTGTTTGTTGGAGTTAGAATTTGGTGTAAGGGACAGAGGGAGGTTTCTGAACACAGGACATTGGACTTCATTAGTTTCGGACCTGACGGGATCCTTAGTATTTATGTTGAGGCAGGGAAACCCCTCTTAGAGTTAGGAATAGGTCGGCTTTCCTTTTCTTTGATAGCTAAATAAAGCTGAGTTGTTTGAACATGCAACCTGTGTCCCTGTCTCCTCCTTCGGCACTCTTACAGATCAACCAGTTTTTTGGTGATTTCTTCGAAGGCTTATTTGAACATCTTCAAATTCCAATTCTTCAGCACCTTTTGGATCTTTTAGCAAGCTCTCAAACTTTTAAGGTTTTCCCATCTGTGCCTGTTTTCTAAGTCTTCAATTGTTGGAACTGGTAGACCTAGCCTTTCTTTTAGCCCCAACTATCTATGCTTGTATGCGCAGTGCAAAATTTGCACAAGCCATTGACTAGTGATATTGGACTCTTGGCGAGTAAGAACTAGTGTGCTGTGTGTATGTATAGAATAAAGGCGTTGACTGACTTTTTATGGTTGGTTCAGCAACGTCTAATTGTGTGCCGAGCTGCTGCAGACCTTGTAAAATGTTTTGTTGGACTGTTTTATATCCGATTTTATGATCTGTCTCTTGTTTCAGTGCTTGTGAGTTTATCCTTGAGGATATAAACAGTCCACATTGCCCTTCTTAATTATGGGCGCGCAGAATGATGAACCCTCATCAGGGTCATTGAAATCCTCACAGGATATCTTTTCTTGCCATTGCTTCATTTTGTTGTCTAGTCCAGATGCTGGAGACCAAATGTATGCAGTGATGTTATCGAATAGATAGCAAAGAATGCATTTTTAAACAAACCCAAAACATATTTTAAAAAAATAATGAATTTTAGAAAACTATATATATGTGGTTGGGAGTAGTTTTTGGGGGTGGGGGGGAAGTATTAAAACAAAAAGGGAGGGTATTGGGGGCAATCCCCCAAAAACATTTAGGGAGAAACGTTATTTTTTTTTAGATGTTTTTCTCTTAGTTCAAAATTCCTTCTTTGTTTTAAAATCACATGTAACAGAGACCAAAATGCCGATCGTTTTCCTCCTGACAATTTGCAGGCTACTAATGTGCTTCTGTACTCGCAGCCATCTAAGATGCTCTGTTTTGGTAAGGCCTCAAATGATCCTTGTTGACCCCACTTTGTCAGTCGTGGTATGTTACCTGAAGTAGGCCAATGTTGCATTATTAAAGAAGGTATATAAACAACTGGCTATTTTCCTTGTTTGTTTAGGGGGAGAGCACCAATACTGAGTAGATGGTATTCGGAGCTGGCCACTGAAAACACGACTGGGGGCAGGGGTCATTCAAGGGTGTATTCTGAAAGTGTTGAAGGTGTCAGCATTGCAATATGAATAGCCCCAGTGTCAAAGCACTGTGCCTTCTTATTGTAGCATAGGAAAATGAGAATGCTTTGGTTCTTCCCGGGTCAAGATGCATTCAACTTGATGATGAGTTCCCACTAAAGAGAGCATCAAATCTTCAGTGTGGTTGACTTCCCTTCCTGCTGTGCTTCTGGCTTGGCGCTTGCCTCCCCTCCATTGTGTTGCTGTACTCCTTCCATCCCCCAGAGTGGACTTCCCAGATGGGATTCCACTCTGTGCGGTGTAAGGGTGTCGGAGAAGGATGCTGACACAATGGTGGCATGATTTTGGTTGTGGACATTTATTTTGAAGTGAGAAAGATCCTTACTATCCCTAAGTTCTAAGAGGGGTTCCCTGCCTCAAAACGATACTAAAAGGGTCTGTCAAAACATCCGACAAAGTAAATTCCATCGTCCCATATTAAAACCTACTTCTGTCCCTACCACTACAACTAAAAAGGTAACTAACAGAAAGTTTCTTCTTTAAGGAGAATGGCTCCCTTATCCTGCTTCTTGGATGGGGTTCGACGAAATGTTCCTTCATAACAAATATACCAGGGGGAATGACCACTTTCCCGGGCCTGCAGGTGTCCGACAGTCTTTACACAATGTTCTCTCAGGGAGAATGGCTCCCTTCAGCTGTGGCTCTGTACAATTTCCAATAGAGCAAGGGGGTATGACACCCTTCCCCTGGTACAAGTTGGTACAGTTCACAACAAGGTGAGGGGGGCTAAGGGGGCAATTACTCCCTTCCTCTGGTGTAGCTTAATACAGTGCCTTTTTATTTTTTACTGCTTCTAGTTTGCCATTCACTTTGTCTTTGTGATTTGTTTTCAATAATGTCCCAAATCTTATTAGGATCCCAGAATCTTCTCTGGGTTCTAGTGGTGCCCTCTTGACCACTATGACTAGGAGGAATCCCCTGTGAGTTTCGATCATTCACGTTGCTGCCCCAGACCCTTCTCTTGTAACTAGTGAAAGTATCTTGGCCTCTATAATGATGAAGACTTCCTCTGTGCTTTGGTTTACTTCTGTTAGGGTCCCAGACCATTCTTGTTTGGCCAGTTGCTTCCTCTTCCCCAATATTGTGCTGGACAGGGTACCAGACGATTCCCTGTTGGCCAGTGGGCTTCCCTTCCCCACTCGGGAAGAGGGGGAAGGAGACTTTAGTCCCTTCAGTAGTCTGTCGGCGATATGCCGTGTACAAAGCCAGGTAGGGATTTCTTGCGCACCTCATTCCTGTGGCCCCTCTGGATCTCCCATACCACCTTTAACTGTGTTTGGGCTTCAGTACGTCACTGGGCTTCCAGGGATGGCCGCCCGACTCTGTTGGCGTTCTGCATGAGTCCCCTCCTGTGTAACTCTGAGGACTCGGGTGGCTGACTGCCGGCATCCTCGGTCCCATTGCTCCTCAGCTCTGCAACCATATTTTGGATTTCCCGCGACAAATCCTCTCCTCGTCTGTTGCTTCTCCCAGCAGTTGCTGCTGCTGTGCTCCGGATCTGGGTTTGACGACTTTGCTAGTCCATTGCAAGTTTTTAGAGAATGTAGCCCATGCTTGAGGGGGTGTGCTGTGAAAGCCCCTTACAGGTTGATCTCTATGCTTCATCGGGGCCACCTTTTCTTAGTACTTGTATGGCGCGCAGTCTCTGATTTGTCTGTGTTCTCCCTTGTCTTGATGTTTTCAAGGCCATTTGTTTCTTTTGCAACACATTAGTATATGGTTCTGGTTTCATCAGGAATTTTGGGGATGGAAGGATGGGATAGAGAATATGGAGGTGTTTTCTTATTGCTTGGGCTATAACCCCACCATCAGGTCTTCCTGCATCAAAACCCCCCTAGGGGGACTGTATGGTAGCAGCCTCACCTCCGTAACCTCATGAGAAGGGGCAACCCCTTGGGGAGAAGTGATGACACCTTCTGAACCGTCACAGCGGCTACTGGTCCTAGTCTGTTTGGGGGTCACCATCGAGGCAGCGTATTGAGAGTGGCCATCTTGATATGTACCAGGGTTCACTCAGTGGAAATCCTCCATCCAATTCAGCGTCTGGGTTGGCAAATTAGTTGCAACCTCAGTTATCAACCATCATTTCACCTTTTAGTTCAGGATTGGCTGTGCGGCCGCATCAGGGCTCCTGACCTCTAAACCCAAGTGGCCATATTGGCCGCATGTATGTGCTTTAATGCAGTGCTTTGATCCGTTTTTAGAAGTCCTCTCTGATTGAAAGGCTGGTACTGCGTGCAAAGGGGGACTACCTGTTGCTGGGGCTCGTATATGCAGGTATGGGAACTGCCCTGTAAATATTGACCAAGCAGAGGAATTTACTTTGTTGTATTTGGACATATTTGTTATATGTACATGTATTACCGGATGAGCAATACTGTACAGCCTAAATAGTTTTATGTGCTTATTGTGACATACTGGAAGGAAGTCTACTTGGAAGGCACCCTGTTATGCAAACTGTTGTTGCCTTTTGTAACTTCCTGGTATGTGGCATGTTGGCATTCCCGCAGGTCTGCTTAAAGCTTTAGTACAGATTCCTTGTGCTAGTTGGACCTAAATGTCCAGGGACAAATGGGAGCAAAAGGTGTGCAGGCTGTCAGGCAAATGGGCACAGCATGTGCACTTTGTGGAATGGTCTCTAGTCATTATAACTGGATGTGCCAGGTTTTTATTTCAGGGTCGACTTATTTGCTGCTTGATGTGTATTGATGTGTGACACTTTGTAGAGCATGCAGATTCAAATTCCATATAAGATGGTAGCTTTTGCTGTAGATGCAAAAAAAGTTATCGAGCGCGTTTGTTGGCTCCAGGACCTCTGCATACAGCCAGCAGGCCAAGCCTACAATCCTGGCAGTGTAATTTCAACCCTTCATCCTTCCAAATGTGATAAATTAGGTGTGATTAAATTGGGTCACATGGTACGTAGGAGTCTAGGGACGGACAAGGTGGCATTGTGTTAAACGTTCTTTTATTTCCCAGAACCCTGAACTGTGACTATGGCTAATGTTCAACTCTTAAAAGGAAGTGTCAAAAGGTGCTCGTCTGAATGTCTTTAGAAAAAACAAGGAAAATCATCCATCCAGAAACCTAGACTAACCTAAGCTCTGTCCCTACCACTATTAACAAAATCAAAGGTGCACTTGGGCCCTTGTACCTCGCATCCGAGTGTTGGCTGGTTTCTGACCCCACCCTAGTATGCCTTTTTCAACAGTGCTTCTTGCTCCTGGTGCACTCTTATCAGTCTGACCGTCTTT
The DNA here is from genome assembly GCF_040938575.1 of Ambystoma mexicanum. Lineage (NCBI taxonomy): Eukaryota > Metazoa > Chordata > Amphibia > Caudata > Ambystomatidae > Ambystoma > Ambystoma mexicanum. Next base: position 1,450,211,605 of record NC_090934.1, on the reverse strand, counting down.
TAATCAGCTTTTCTTCTACACGGTTCTTTTAAATCCACAACAAATGTCTCTGGTCCTCTTTCTCTTCCTTTTTGTGACCTGGCTGGTCCGTGTCCTTCGCCCTGTAGCAAGGATATCACTGACATTCTTTACCAAGACATTTCCATGCTGTCTTGCTCTCGAAGCATCTCTTGGGTTCCCCGCTGCCTTGGGGTTTGGTCTCACACCCTGCTTTGGGGGATTGTTTTTATCTCCCCTCACCTAGTGGTCTGGTTTCTTTCACCCCGCCTTGGGATCTTGCTTCTTTCACCCCCCCCCCCCCCCCCGTGCAGTATGGTTCCCTGTGCCCTAACTGGAGTCTTGCTCTGCTCACTCACATATCTCAATATATGTTATGTTAGAACCCAATTAACCCTGGTAACCACCAGAAAGAATCAAGTCCCTTCTATTAATGAACTCCCTCAAATAGAATATTTTGAGCATTTGCCACTAGCCCTCACCACATGCGAGACCAGCTTGGAGGTCCATTGGAGCCTTGTAGCGGAAGAAGAGGGGAAGAGGCATAAAAAAATAGCAAAAGGTGTAACCTTCCAAGTAGCAACCGGCTAACTGCGAACAACCTGCACTTCCTTCTAGGAGTGATCAATGCTGCCGCCATTCACTGAAGGATTGCTCATGATTCCAAATGCGGACATCCTGCGTTAGAATCCAGCACAATGTATTAAAACGTGATACTGGGAACCGATGGGCCTTGCAACCCTCTGTGATCTATGGCAAGAGGGGGAGGCACTAGACTTCAAGAGGCTAATGGAAGATACGAGGGTGCACAAAGGCCAATACATTACCTATACAAGAATCATCAAACGGGTGCGGGAAAGGTGGCCTGCCGAAGTGCTAGCGGAGCAACCTGATATGGTCATTGAGACGATGTATGACATATCGAAGGGTGGGCACGAAATATCCCGCATATAGAAATTGATGACTAGGGTGGGTAAGGAGGTGCTCCAACTGAGGCGAGACTGGGAGGAGGAGGTGGGAGAACCTATGCTGGATGGACAATGGGATAGAGTTCACAGGTATCACAAGACGGTGTCCCGTAACGCAAGGCTACAGCAGATCCAGTTATGAGTCACTCATAGGGCATACATGACCCCTAGCAGGATTGCCAGGTTTGGATGCTCAGCAATACAAAAAATGCCCATGGTACGGGGAGATGGAAGCTGGGTTGATGCACATGTTTTGGGCTTGCCCGGAGGTGAGTAGATTCTGGACAGAGGTTAAGCTACGCCTAGCTGAAAAGGGTATCGCACTGGAAGTGGAGTCAGTCTGGGCATGCATGCTGGGGGTTTTTGCCAGACCACGTAACCTGAAGCACATTAGTAAGATGAAAGACCTGGCCTACATCCTGGCCAAACTGAGAATCGCAATGGGCTGGAAGGCTGCCCAACGGCCCAGAATAGAGATGTGGTGGGCTGGCCACCTGAAGTGGGCAGATGCAGAGACGGCAGCTTGATATGAAACAATCAGTAGAGGAGGGGATGAAGAAGCTGGACCCCTGATAGCGTGGAGGCAACTGGTGGCCACAATGGTGGGAACCCCCCAGGTGGATCTTGGTGAAGATGACATGAGGGGGACTATTGAGGATGAGCACAGAGATATGCAAGCTAGTGGCATTGAAGCAGGAGCTCGAGTTAAGGGAGTGGGAGGGGGGAGGACGGCGATGCACAACGAGCGAAAATAATGAAGCAAAATTCATATGCAAATGTCCTCAATGTTTGTAATGTTTGGTGTGGCGTTAAGAAAAATAATAAAAATTGTTTTTAAAAAAAAAACTCAATCCACCGTCTTTTTGTTTAAATGCCTACTGTAAAATCTTGATTCTTGCTTCAGGGGATTCTTCCCCCGCCAAAACCCCCCTCAGAGAACTTACTCCCATCTCCTCTGACCTCCCTGTTAGGGAGTCTATTCATCTAGCACACCATTAGAGCTGGACAATCCATTGGGACCGGCATCTCCCCACATTTACCAAGTTTTGTTCACATCTGGCCGCAAGTCCTCCACCATTGCTTAATCAAGGATTCCTAATATTCTCATGATGTTATCCGGAGTAGCATCAAATATCACGAAGCTTGTGACTGCATATCCCTTAAACTAAGCCATTCTACTCTGATCTTTCACCACAGTTGATCTGGCAGGGTGTGGATATTAAGCCTTATTTCCAGTTTGTCGAAGGATCATATCTCAAATACCCTTCCTGCCAAGTCTTCCAATTTGCTTTCAACAGAAGTGTTATCACACAGCTGCTTGTCTTAAGATGTGCATCATCGTGTAAGTCATTAAGTGATCTGAGCAGAGCCTTTTTCTGTACTATTCTATTCTACAAAGAGTCTTCTACCTGCTGCTCTGCTTGCCCCTTCTCAGCAAGTGTCTTGCCAGGTTTAATCTCCCCTCTGCCCACTTTCTAGATCTTCTTTTCATAGTGAAGTCTCTTCCACTATGGCCACAGCTTTTCAGAAATATTGGGTCTTGTTCTTTTCACAAGCCCTGATCCACGGCTGCTACGGCAAAGTCGGATAACCTCCTTCACCAAGCATCTCAACTCAAGCCTAAGATTTTGGAGAACCATACAATTCCCCTAATAATGCTGTCTCTCTGCTACTACCTTGGCCTGTCACATATTTCCAGCATTTACCACTATCCATTTGTAATCCAGGTTCCACTGTGCACTCGTCTCAAGTGCTGTAACTCCTGATCCGCCACTTCATCAGATCCTGTCTGGTACTCCCAGCTGGCGATTTGCTGACATAGCTGCTGGTAGCTATGGGTGCTGTTCTGAGACCAGAGAGTGCATCTCTGATGTAGCTGACAGGATGGTACTCATACAATGCCAGACGTGTTTCTTCAGATTTTTCACCACACATGCAGGCTTTATCACAGTGAGCACACAGAAATCGTGGACATCTTGGACCGATCTAGCTCCTCCCTAAAAAATGCGACCACTATGGGCAAGGCTTGTATTGAGCAGTATTGCAATGTGATTTGTGATACACCACTAGAGGTCTGCTAATTAGTTTCACATTTTTATTTTTTTATTTTTTATTGTGCATATTGGCCAAAACACATTTCGACTTTTTACACAAAAAACCAGCATCATAAAAACATAAGTGTCATTTCATAACAATCAACAAAGAGAAAGAGAAAAATTAAAACAAGTATAAACTGCATAAAACGTACTCGACTATCAAGTAAAAGTTAATGACGCTAGCCAGTTATAATACAACAAAATAAATTGAGAAAATATGAACATGGTTTCAATAGCTAAACATCGTAATCTATATCAAGAATATTAAAAAAATAACAGTGGACAGATAGTGAGAGAGTATCAGGCCTCCTTACTCAAATATCTGACGCACACTTATATTGCCGGCCAAATAAGAACATGATCAACCAATTTTAAATCGTTGAGGCGACTAACCACTTTCACCGTCAAAAATGCTTCATTGCCTGAAATAATCCTCTCCTATAGGTCGTCGGGAACCAGCCATTCCACGGTACCAACAAAAACTCTGCAATCTCCCCCGTCTTAGTTCGTCCAGCCCTGAACAGGCTAAGAGAAGATGTTTTGCTGTATGTTTGACATTCAACTCACAAAGCTGACATGTATCCGATGGGTAGCTAGTCTTATCCCGAATATGTTAGTTTCAAATTTGTTTAGCACTTTGGGTGGTCCAAGTACCCACTTTCAAGAAAATGCAAATTATATTGCCCTTTCTTCCATTTAGGTGTGGTTCCACCCACACCCTCAGTTCAAGCTAGCTTTAAAATGGTCTGGTGAATTGTGGAAGTAATTCTCTTATCCCTTCACTTCAGTGACCACTGAGACAGTCTGCAGTTGCATTCCTCCTAATGCTGGAAGTAGTTTCTTATGTAAATAACACACTGTGCCCATGTTTTCCAGTAGTGTTAAAGTTGTTAGTTTTCATGATTCTCATAGTGTTTTATTTTCCTATTAACTAGAAGGAGGGACGTCAAATGGGAAGTGTGAGGAGTCCGAAATGAAATGCAGACTCAAGTTAGACATGGTTTTGGCTAAAGCCTTTTATTTAAAAGAAAAGGGGGTGGGGAAATGCCTTATTGTCCCTGCTCTAGAGGTGTTTTAGTACCTAAAACGAATCTGCTAGTGTCAGAATGTCCAAAACAAAGCAGTGCCATGTCCAAAGTACTATTCTCACCTTTGCATTCTAAGAAAATGAATTCTAAGGTGAAAAGGGTAATGTCTTTGGCCTGAAGTGCTTTAGAAATGTTCAAAAAGGAAAGATGTATAGCTTCAACAAAACGTCTTTCAAGGATAAGGATCCTTGTTCTAGAGGGTGCTGCCCTTCCCCTGGATGATTCTTCATGGTCTTTATTTATTCACATTTAACAGTGCTCTGTGTTTCTCTTTATTCAACAACAAAAGTTATCCACAAAACTATTGTCTTTCTCTTGTCAGGATAACTGGCGTACTCTCCTGCCGGGTTTCAACTCCTTATTCTCTGGATTCACACAGCCCTTTTGGGCTGATCGTGATGTAGCCTAATCAGCTTGTTCTTGCCTGGTATACTGGTATACTTCCTTCACACTCTTGTGACTGCCTGGGATACTTTCCTGCCAGGAGTTCTTCTAATCCCACACTTATAACTGGCCGGGATAATCTCCTTGCTGAATGACTTTCTCTTTCTGTAAAATGTTCTTTCTCTCTTTCTCTCTCTTTCTCTCTCTTTCTCTCTCTTTCTCTCTCTTTCTCTCTCTCTCTCTCTCTTTCTCTCTCTCTCTCTCTCTCTCTCTCTCTCTCTCTCTCTCTCTCTCTCTCTCTCTTCCTAGCGCTGTCTCTGTCTCTCTCTCTCTTTCCCTGTTATTTCCAATTATTTGAATTTGGCTTGGCCACCAATACGCCCCAGTGGTCCCCTCTGTGCCTGGGTTGACTCGCCAGCTCTTGCAGGCGTTCCTAATGCCTGCCGCGGCCAGCCGGTGCTGTCTTTTGGTGCTTTATCTCTCGCAACCGTTTTCCTTCGGCATTCCTGCTCCTCCTGGCTTCATATCTGCTTCTTAATGGACTCTGGTAAGTGAAACGCTGCCTCTTGATACCTGTGAATGCCCAGGAGTCCTCCGATGACTTCTGGCATTCCTGCAGCATCACTTCCGCTCGGAGCGGCTTTCCTTCCCTCTGTTCTCGAGCTTGTTGGCTCCACTGAGCTTCTCTCTGCCTGTCGTCCTCCCGGTTCGCATAGAGAGCACCAACTCTCTCCCGTCGGCAGTCTTCCTAAGATTCTGCTATTAGGAGTCCCCTTAGGGCATGTTATCAATAAGTTACCAGTAGTAGTCCAAGAAGGAGCGGACAGTATGCAAGAAGTAACGCTGTTTATTACAGCTGAGCAAGCACAAATCAAACCGCAAAGTGGAACATAACTGGTTGATGGGAGTTGACAAACACGATCACAGAAAACAATACTTTTATACAGAAAATACAATATGTATACAGTTAGAAACAGTTGTACTTCAAACTTCACGTCTTCACCATTCTCACAAAGCTGACTGGTTAGAATATGTTATGCCCTATAGCTAGGCATAGGTTATTTAGACATGATTGGAGCAAAACAGACCTGCCCTCTCCTGTTTCAGTCCCTCCAGTGTGGCACCACATTGCCTCCCCTCCACCACGCAAACTATTTGCTATTGGTAGTTGTATAATTGTGCTGACCTCTGGATCTTTATCCGTCTACCATTGTTCAGCACCATAGAAGAAGCAACATGATACACCCTGAATTAGTGGGAAGGTAGACCTTCACACGGCACCTGCTTGATGAGGAAACCTTGCAAGCATTGTTTTTGGTACACTGTGAACTTGTTGCTTTTCAGGGATGCCAAAACTTAACATTTCATTGGCTCTTCTTGGAGCACCCCTTCATTCCACATCCTTGTCCCTATACTCACTGGCCAAGGGACGATTTGAAACAGCCGTTGGTGCTATGCAAGTGCCTCCCCGGATAAGGTTGATTTCCCAGCCGCCACCAGTAACCGTGTGACTGGCTCGCTGACCTTGATTGTATCGTCCGGTGCTGTTCCCTGTGAGGGTAGTCTGGAGACAAGCAGCTGAGATTAGGCTACCCCCACCCCTCTGTTGCAGTTTGGTCGCTATGTGTCCTGGTTTCTTGGAACAGGGTAACCTCTGGACAAGCCAGACCAATCAGGGTAGCTATGGCAGGCGGTCAAGACTAAATCTCAGGAGGGGTGAGGATGACTGAAGGACCTCAATGAGCACACAGAGCAAGGACACTTACAAATTACTCCAGACAGGTGTTATATCAAAAATATATACATATTTATTACAAGGCCTTTGTAACATAGACCATAGCAAAAGAATCAGAGTATCACACTCAATACAATATATATACAAGACCATGGCGGTCTAAAGGGGTGACTGCACGAAATATGTCGACAACCTAGAGGGGAAGGAAACAGTGCAGGTAATCTTTAGGGCCAGTTCAACATCAATAATTCAACTAACTAAGAGGCAGTCCAGGCCCTACGAAGAGAGGAGCCTTGTGCTCAATAGTACATGCACGCGCTTGTGCCAATGGGCGGAATAGGGTCTCTAGCAGCTCATGAAGGTGGATGAGGCGATGCAGAACAAGTTCCCACTATTCAAGAAGGACCTCTACTTGAGGGCAGAGGCAGTTCGAGAGTGCGTGATGGAGTCACTATTTTGCAATAGCTGTGGAAAGGAGAGGGCCCACCGGTTGGGGTAAGGAGTACTCACCGGTCCCCGACGCAAGCAGACCCATACTTCGCCAGTTCAGTCCACTTCGCTGGCAGGTTCGAATGCGGCAAAAAGGACGTCTCAGCATCTTTCAGTTCCTGAGATACAGCGATGATTCCCAAATGGGACAGTGGCAATTTCTCCACTCGGGTGGATGAATCGACCCAATTTCACTGCAGCAGGCTTCAGGAGCCAGAGGGTCACAAATGCAGCGAACTTGCAAAGGACGTTGCCGCGGCAGGGAAACGCGGTTACCGCGCTTACTCCGGTCCTGGCGCACTCGTCTCACTTCAGACCTGGGAACGCCAAGTGTACGAAATTCGGTGTGAGGGTGCCGGGGAGACAGAGCTAGCAGTATACCAAGTTTCAAGGTTGGCGCAGGGACACTTCGAGAAAGCTTACTTGTAGGGTTTGTTGAAGGTGCCGAGAATAGTTTGTCCCACTATTCCAATGGGTCGAAACGTCTTCGCAGACCTTCAAGGACGACCAGATGCAGAGGGGTCCCATGGGACGACAGCGGGCTCAGGGTGCCAAACCATCCAGCGGGTCACCAGCGGTTCCTCGACTCAGCTTCGTAGTTGCAGGATACTTGGATCCTATCCTTTGTTCGGTGGGAACTCAGGAGATCGACATGGTAGTTGTGTTTTCAGCCTCCTCTTATCCAAAGTTCCCTTCGCGCCAAAACGGAGAAGACCCAATGGGAGATCTGCTCACAAACACACTCCATACGTGAACCAATCACGGACCACGGTGGTCCCAAGCATTCATGGCACTCCAGACTCTCTGCCACCCAGGATGTGTATTGGAATCAGACATTCCAGCCCACATCCTGGAGGGCCACACACAAGGCATGCAGAAGCCCACAAAAGCATTGGGATTCGCGGGAAAGTGCATTACCAAATAAGGACTGACCCGGATTGACTCGACCTGGGGAAGGTGAATGGGTAAGAAGGCCAAAGGACAGGACAAAGAACCTCGTGACATGGCCATTTTGGAGCCAGGCCACCTATTTGTGCCAAACGCGGTTAACATGGCAGGAAAGGGTTACAAATAATGCGAAAAGATAGCTGCCACCAGTCCTGTCCATGACACATCTGTGCAGTTCATAAAAAGTCCAGCGAGAGTATCTAGGGCCTTTGGAAATGACTATAGACCCAAGTGTGTTGTATGGTAAGATACATTGCACACTTACATGTTGCACAAAAGCTGCAACATGAGGAAAGGACTAAGGGAAACAAAGTCTGCCAGGACTGACTGTCTTAAGGGCACGTCAGGTTCCCCATAAAAAGTGAGTGAAAGCCCAGAGGAGTGCAGCTGAAGGCTGTACTTCTCTGGCAAAGTCAGTCAATGGTGTCTAAATAGCAGCAAAATGTTTGGGGGTTGACACATGGACGGAAAATTACATTTATGAAATCTTTCCTAACAGTAGGTGTGCCCCTCTGCCTGGTGCTGAATCAGCACTTTTATTACATTTCCCCACCTTCGTCCGATCAACACTTTCCCTATAATTTTTTTACATCTTTTCTTGGGCATCCAGAGCCGTGTGACCCTGTCCATGTCCCCTCCCTCGTATCTATCCAATGTGGACCAGATTATTATGCAATCCTGTACATCTAAAGAGCATGCTACCCAGAAAGCATTGCTGCTAACCTCTCTGGTACTTAGGCAAAGAGTGAGTCCAGCCAACTGTTTGAGGCGGTGTCATGCATTTCTTTTACCATCTTCTCATGTACTGTACGGATCTCCTTGACTGCTTCCGTGAGTGTCCCGTTGGCAGCATTGTTGGTGGTTATCGCCGTACAGCAGCTGCTCCTAATTCTATTACAGACTCCGCCCTCTATTGTAGTCATTAGATCAAGAATGAACCAGTTCTGGAGGGCCTGAAGGCGCAAGGCATGGAGCTCGCCAACTATAGCACCTCGTAGCTGGTAATCTGCAGCCACTTGGCATTTGCGGCTAATTGTACCCTGGGAAGTAGTAAGGCCGTAAAGAAGACTGGTGCCTTGTTGAAAAGTCTCAAGTGATGTGTGATCGTTTCCAAACTCTGTGGTGATTTTGCCTAAATGTAGTTACTACTCCGTTTCCTTCTAACCACTTGCCATTTTTGCCTTCCACCTCTTTCCGTTCTCTTCTGTCGCAGTGTAGGCAGATCGTTGAAAGGTGGTAGGTCCGCCTGGAGCTGGATCAATGCAGGGTTATGGAGGGGCACAAGTGCGCACACCCCTGCCAAATCTGGAGGCAGCTGGGCATAGGCTCTAGATCCACAGGCCCACCAGTAGTCCATTATTGCCACCCCTTTCTGCAATGCCAGGATGCTCATCTTCCCGCAGCCAGTGTTCATCCCCATTACGATCGTCCTTGTTGCTCTGAAACACAAGGAAAGCTGTGTGTGGTTTTGTATACACTGGTCGAGGTCTCATCAAAACATTTACATTGGCATTCCATATTACTCTGCAGTCATTTATTTTCTTCACCACTCCTTCATAGCCCACTAGCCCTTCTGCGCGGCTCTGACCATCCCCCCACTCCAATTTCTCATCTTGAAACAAACACCAAACCCCCAATCTGCATCAGAGGTCTAATGTGGCACCACGGGATATCATGTCCAGTTGGGTTCTTGCAATATAGCCTCTTGTGAGCAGTGGCCAACTGCTCCCCCCCCTTTTGTTGCGCCCATTCTGTAATATGTTCTAGTATTACATGCTTCATTGCCTCTTCTCTGATTGTGCTTTCATGCTGTGTATAATTGTCTGCATTTCCCCTTCGTCTATCCATTGTACTTCTACTGCATGCCCTTGAGACAGGTCCCGAATCCTACATGACAGGTGCACTAGGCATCCCCCTTTCTCTACTGTTATCTCTTATGGCAAGAATTGTTTTGGTATCCCTGTGACGTGCGGGATTAATGAGCACACATAGCAACTGCAATTGGTGTTCTCTCGCCCAACCCGTTTCATCTCATACCAGACATTTCCAGATGCAGTGTCTCCCCTCTCACCAATGGAGAACTTCTCAGCACTAAATCTGCTTCTTAGTACGTGTCTTTCCCATTGTCGGTGGACACACCTCCACTTTCTTTATGCAGCAAAACCGAGGGAAAGAAGAGAAGAGAAAAGAACGAAACGATCCTATTCTCACCGCTTTCATCTCGTGTTTATATTTCCTCCCATTCCGCCTACTTCTGGCATGTTCTGTTTTTTTACTTGTGGGCTTATAGCTGAAAATAATGTCAATGACTGTTGGGTAATACATGCCATTAAGTTGGTCCCCTCTCTTCCTCTTCCGAGGGGGTATTGCTGTTGTCTTTGTGGACGTCGGAAATGTAAATCTATGCCCTGCTTTCCTTCAATCTTCACTGTTGTCGGTGTCGCATACACTACTTCATAAGGGCCACTGAATTTCGGTTCCTGCCACTTCCATGCGAAATTTTGGATGAGTATTTTGTCTCCCGGTTGGAGGGATTCCGCTCTTGGGAATTCTTCTTCGCTGTGTGCACTTGTCTGTTGCTTGGCGTTGGTCGGTCGACTTTTTGAACCTGGCGGGAGACATATTTGAGGGCATTTGTTATTTCAGTTCGATACGTTTGCCGCTCTTCTCTCAAAACCTGTGTCGTGCTATTAGCACCACACACCGTGGGAAATAAGCAGCGCTCAGATACCTGAGGGTTCGTAGCGCAATATAAATATACAAACAAATGAGCTTCTGAAATGAACATGCTGGAGGAACAGGCGCATGCATCCTCCGTTACAATTTTGTGCAGAGTCAAAGTATCCGCACCTGGCGAGTTGTGAAGAGCAAAGAGCACTAATGGGAGGCAATACAGACAGTTTTTGCACAGTGACGTGGTTAGCTTTTCAAAGTGTTCTTTAAGCAATCTGTTTAATCTTTCAACAAATCCGTTTGCTTGTCGTCGGTACACACTGCATAGACTGTTTTATTTATTTATTTATTTATTTTTTCTCCCAGGAGGTGCATAATCTCCTAAAAAGGTAGTTGGTGAAGTGTTGCCCATTATCAAACCTTAACCCGTCATATACCTCCAATCTTGAAAACACCTCCTGCACTAGGACTTTGCGGCTGACTTTGCTTTGTTTTTAGCACACAGCCCTGCCTCAGTCCAACGTGAAAAAGGACAGACAACTACAAGAATGTACCTGAGGTACATCTGTCTTGCATGCCAACATAGTTGATATGCAAGTGCCGAAATTGTATTAAGTCCTGTTCACCTGGTTGGGTGGCACATTTTATTATAGCCACCTCCACTGGTAATTTCAATGCTTCTATCAGCCGCCCTAGCAGTATGGAATGGCATGTTGTACTGGGGACCCGGCGCTTCTTCTGAACCCCTTACTTTCCCATAGTGCTAATCCTGAATGTATGGTGGATGTGATGTAAGCAGAGTCTGAAATCATGTTGGCTGCGTGCCCTTCCATCATGTTCAACCCGCTGATCATGGCCACTAGCTCTGCTGCCTGTGCTGAATAATGCGATGGTAATCTCTGCAGTGATAGAACTACATATTCCCCATTCCTGTAGCACACTATCGCAGACCCAGTGTGTCTCCTTCCTGTGTTGCGTCAATAAAAACCATGTATGCTCCCTCTATTTCGTTGTCTTTTTTTCCTTATGTTCTCATCCATCCCGTCCATATGGGCTACAGTCATGCGTGTAATCCCCTTTCTCTGCAGGTTCTACTACAAATGCCGCTGGGTTCACCACCCTGCACCTCACTATCTCAATGGCTGGGTTTACTTGTATAATTTCATATCGGGAAGCCCTTTGTGTTGTCAGTTTATTCTTCGATTTCTCAAATACGGCGACTAGTGAATGCGCCACGTACAGTACTACTGGACAATCCACAGTAATTGTTGCTGCCTTCTTCATTGCAAACACTGCAGCTGCAAGCGCTTGTATTACTGGGTCTAGAACACCACTGTAGTAAGCCAATGGCTGGTGCCCTTGTGGCTTTTTTTTTTATTTGCGCGAGGACCCCCCGTCATCACTGAGCCATCTGAATGGGAAAACAAGTTAAATGTTTTGTTTGTAATTGGGAGTGGTGAACACTGGCGCATTGGCCAATGCATCTTTTAGTTTTTTGAAATTCTCATTCATCTCTGATGTCCACTTTATTTTCCTTTTTCTCCTTGTGCGCTTCTTTAAGGGCCTGCATTAAGGACTTTGTGTATGTGGAGTAATATCGAAGACCCATGCCCTGCAGTAATTGCATAACCCCAGGAACTGCTGCCTCTTTTTTACTGTGTGTGTGCTGTCATGTGAATTGCTTCTACCCTCTCCTGTGTTACCTTGCGTCCCTCTATGGATATTTGCCCCAATTATACAACCTCCTCCTCCTGGCAGTATCCCTAGTTTATCCTAGTATCGTCAAGAGGTGTACCAAATCGGTCCTACACTGCTCAGTTTAGCTGCACACCAACCAATTATCAACATATTGTATGACTGTGCTTGATACTTGTAGGTTACTTAGGTCCATCTGTATCACTCGATTGAATGTACTATGTGATTCACAGTACCCTTGGGGCAGCCTAGTGTGTTCAAATTGGGTTCCCCGATATGTAAATGCTGTCAAATATCTAGAATCTGTGTGTAGTGGGATGCAAAAGAAGGCCTTCAGGTCGATGACAGTGAAGTACTTTGCCTTTGTTGGAATATTGCCCAGTATTGTAGCAGGGTTTAGTACCAGGTGAAATTCGGCTTCAACCATGTTGTCAAAGGGGCGTTAATCTTGTATAAATGTGTTTCAATTATTTGAAGAAAAACAAATCTTGCCTAGCACTCCCACCCAAGCCTTTGGCACTTAAGAGTGGAGGGGATGATTACTGCTGCACTCTGTCCTTTAGTCCCTTTGAACAGGCAGTGAACAGAGAAAGGATTGTGGAGAGAGCCCTGTGGTAAGAAATAAATACATTGAAAGGCGGTAATTTAAATAGCTAGTTTTGCTGCACAAGTGTCAATTTAACAAGCAAACCTGAATTGCATAGCAAATTGCTATACAACACTGCGTATTGTATGCCTTGTCTTTATGGATCACTATCTCTTCAAGCTGTAGCACTACTACGGTCCCTTTTGTGTCTTCCTTCTGGCACTGGGGCCAGAACAGAAATTCTGACACCAACAGGAACACCTTCCCTTGTATCCCCGAGATCCATGCCAGAAATATATCGACCCCATACTGTAAAGACCGGTAGGGGGGTGTCTGTACTTCCGCTCTCTATATGGTAGAGGAGAGGCACAGCAGACCCCAGCCAAGATTCTCTATTACGGTAGCAATGGACGAGCAATCAAGACCTAGCTTCTCAGGAGGTGATGCAGGCTGGTTCATAAGTACAGTGTAGTCCCCGAACCCCCAGAAAGGAATGTCCACACACTCTATTACTGAAAACAGCCTTTATATAATTAATATTCAAAGGTATGTACACGATCACAATAACGCACTTTGTACTTGGAAGTCAATAATCATAAATATATACACGTCTAGAGTGGTAACACTAATGTTATCAAATCTCATTAAAGTGCATCAACTGTACGGTTAAAATGTCACACAGATCAATAACTATTGAACCAGCAATAGAGATAGGCAGGAACGTAAGATGGTTGAAACAATAGGCAGAATGCTGACCCCTACCACTAGGCACAGTTCTGTGTGGAGATCCCCCCCCCACCTGGGCAACCTGTAAATAAAGATATATAGCACAAGCCCAGTCCATATATTGTCCGATAGTCTTCTTCCTATTAAGGTTTTACCCCCCCCCCCCAATGTACCTGGTGGAGTAGAGTTCTCCGACGATGCGTCGACCGATCCTTCTTGAGTGCCTCCCTTTCAGGCGGGAGCCACGGATCGTCGAGAGGTGTCGGGGAACTTGGCGTTCGGTGTCAGGGAATCGACGGCCCTTCTTGAGTGCCCTCCCTTTAAGGCGGGAGTCACGGGTCGTCGAACGTCCGACGGTGAACAGGGTGAACTACGGCAGGGAAGTGACAGCTTCGTTCCTAGCGGTGCTCGTCGACGACGGTGTGTTGGCGTCCTGCAAGGAAGAGGCGTGCGGGGCACCTCTGTGAGATAGTTCTGGACCGCAAAGAGATGATGAAGAACTGTGGCCCAGCAAGGGCGTCGAGTCGTCGGCGTCTCTGCGGTCTGTAGGTGGCGGGGGAACCCACCGGTGGATGCTCCTCGGCCCGTCGACGGTCGGGCCTTCTCCAGCGGGAGACAAGCGGATGCCGATGCAGACGAGAGTGTCCGATGATCAATGGAAGTTCTTAGGCAAACGGGAGCACGGCGGCTCCGGTCGGCGACGGCGGTCGTCGACAGTGGCGGACAACAGTCCGGGTGCTTCTCCTTGGAGTTCCGCAGCAGTCCCCGTATCGGGTCGGCAGCCTGTCGAAGGTCTGTCTACCAGGGAGCGTTGGCCTGTCTACCAGGGAGCGTTGGCAAAGATCCGCTGTGCACGATGGTCCCTCGTAGCTCGGGAAGAGGGCGCCTTACCAGGTCCTCTCTGGGTCAGTCCTTGGAGGCACAGCAGTTTTCAGATTGTGAAGGAGAGCAGCAGCAATTCTTCTCGTCCAGCAGGGCTTCAAGGTCAAGCGTCAGTTAATCCAGTTACTCGTCGTAGTGGACTTCAGCTTCTGAACACGATTCCTAGCAGTGAGAGGTCCCCAGATATACTGTTGATCTCCCATTCATTCTGCTGGGTCACACTCAAGCACCCAATCACGACTACGGGCATTCAGGCAGGCAGGCAGCCAGGCAGCCAATCAGGCACACAAGGTATTCAGGCCATTCACTTCTCTCCAGACACTCACAACAAGTTATGTGTATTGGGACAAGTACCGAGCCATTCAACACTCCAAGCTGCATTCATACCGGTTTCGGGCAGGGTTGTCTCAGTCATTGTGTCAACCACCAGATACTAGACACCCACAACACAGAATTCATATTCGTCACACACTCTATTCACCCAGGTCCCACCCCCAGGAGGTACCCACAACATACATCACCGGGAAGTCTCCAGCTATTCTGACTGGGCCTTCACAACACCACCATATATGGCACTTCCATCCAACAGCCAGTCAGGGGGAAGGGACAGAGTCGGGGCTTCCCAGGACTTTGGGAAAACAAGGTAATGGGTAATAGAAAGCAGGAGGCCACTGGGGCCATCTTGTTTTCCATCAGGAATCAACTGATCCCAATGGCAGGGCCGGGGTATCCCAAAATGGAGGATACTCTGCGCACCTGTCAAATTCAGCATGGAGCTGCCACCAGCCCATACCGTGCTCTGTGGGCAACCCACAGGTGCCCAAAAACATACACTAGGGGCACAGGGTTGTACCCCCACCCATGGGTGCCATAAGGGTATCCCACGGGTCCGTTCACCAAACCAAAAGAAAGAGAGCTGCACCGCCAGGAGCCCCCACATGAACTCCTGCGCGGAAAACACGACAGAACACACGAAAAGTAGAAAAGGACAAGGATACGGAGGCCCTGTTCCTCCGATGCATTTCCAGCATCACACATACAAGAACATGCTGGGGTACATAGGTTGGCCTCGTAGCGTGCTTTGGGAATGTGCTGCTAAAAGGAGTGCAGCTCTTGTGTGCAATAGACGCCTGACCTCAAGCCCACCATCCCCTTTAATGTGAAGGATAGCGTGGCATTCAGTTTGCTCAATAAGTCTCTACCTAGTATGTTAATGGGAGTGTCTTTGGAGTACAACAGGGGTGCTACAATGTACTGCATCCCAGTTGGTGGTAAATCTTGTGTTCCTGGAAATGTCACTACTGGCCCAGAAAAGCCCTTTGTGTCCATTACTTTATTTGATAGCGGGAATCCCCCCTAGGACTGGGCACACTCAAACTCCCTCCTTGGCAGGCGAAGAACGATGGTCTGGAGGTTTGCCCAGAGCAATGCCAGAGGTTAAGATGAATTCAAAACTTTCCAGCCATCACCCCTTTTTGTTTTGCTTGGTCACCCCGAGTGTGACGGGTATGCCCAGACATGGGTCCCGTGCCTTCTGGGGCTAAAGACCCAAGCTACTCCTCACTGATGAGGCCCAATGAGGCTGAAACATATTTGGGGATGCTTGTGGACTCATGCAGAAGTGATGTGACCTAGCAGTTCAGGCTGGACTGCCCCTTTTGGGGTGGGTGGGACCAACCCTGATGTGCATATGGTCTTTCCTCTTTTGTAATGGCTTGGCAGGCAAGAAACTATCATCTGGAGGGTTGTCCAGAGCATGCCAGAGGTTAAGATTAATTCGGAACCTTTCAGCCATCACCTCTTTTGTTTAGCAAGTGTCATATAGGACAACACTATTTTATCAATCCCTTTATCAGCCCAAGACCGAGGTTGTAAGGAATATTCAACTTACCTTGGGTCGAAGAGCACAAACCATCCCATGAAATGATGACCACTTTACTACTTTTTTTTTTTTAACCCCCAATTCACATGTCTCATCTTTGTATCTGGCCATCAAAGGTAAACGCTAAATATTTGAAATCTTTAGGACATTTCACTTGATTACTAGGTTTTATAGACTATGCCAGCAGGGCTATATCAGCTGTTCATGGGCCAGAAGCCTGCTAGTGTAGGCTTGCGGTCATTAACATACCAGTATAGATTGATGACCGGTTATGAAGGTATTCGATCCCAGGTTCATGGCTCGGGTGATTGATTTAAAATAAAAAGCTAGTTGCATATCCTATCCAGCATTGTATGGGCTTCTTTAATGATCGTTTGCCTAGGGTCGTCCTTCGGTTATTCATGAAGATGTCCGTGCAAGAATGAGCCATTTGCAAGCTCTTGGCATTCCAAGGTCTTGAGCATCGCACTGTGGATTTGAAAGAACTTTGACACAATTTAAAGGGTTGCAAAATGATCCGTTCAATGGCCATCATCCCCTCTGTGGGGTATTGATGTAGAGGTGATATCGGTCATGCAGTGAGGTACCTTTGTCATTGATGAATTCATTCAGGCAATTTACTCATCACACACGTGTTGACATGCTTGAAAACAAACTACTACACAAGTGTACCGACACAGTTTAATAGGAACTCTAATGTCCGTCTATTCCAGATATGATTGGTCTGCATTGCAGAGATTTTTCACTTCACTAGTTCACTTTTGGCAACAGTTGTGGCGCTGATATTATTGCGTACTCTTGACTAAATATTTTCTGAAGGTTATTGATCCTACCTCTTTCCCGGTCATCTTAACGAGCAATTCAAATCCCCCCTTTTGATATTCGCGTGTCGCAGAGGATGTTGATAATCAAATGTAACCTGCTCCAATATTTGTCGTCATGATTGTCGGGTTCCATTGTCCACAACTACTGCCACAGTCCTGTTTGCTTTTTTTTTTTATCCAATCAGAATGGAAATAGAAATGCTGCAGTGCTTTTCTTGAAATGACATGCTTAACTGGTTTTGATTGGACACAGTGGTTCACAATCGGTCACTTTACAAAATTATGCCCGTTTCAAGTCTGTCAGATTGACTTTACTTTTTGGCCGAAGTTCTCAATTCTTATACGGAATAAGCCGTTTGAACTTCTCTCATCTGACTCTTCAGCCAGGAATATTTTCAGGTTTTGTAGCTAGCGTCCAGAGAAGACCAGCTGCCCTGCATTTGTTGCTTTTTCTTACCTCCACCAACTGGGCTGCCATTTTTTTGTCACATCTGTTTCTTTTGAAGTGAAATGACAAGAGTCTATGTGACCCCATTCTCTTAGTAGATGGGATGTTGAATAGCTTTGAAATGTCCGCATTGAGGATACATTATTCAAAGTTATGCAATTTCAGTGTTTGGAAATCTTACTTCTGGCTGAGTTTGCTAATCATTTGCAGTGGTCACCAAAGTACCCCGTTGGATCTCAAATTGGAATGGGTGGCGTATCCCTCGCAACCTCTGCGCAGCCACCTGTAAAAGAGAGAATTTTGTAAATGAGTTGATGACTCTGGTTTGTCAACGCCGGTGGCCAGTGACTACTCAATGTTGCGCATGTACGTCCTCTCAGATCTGTTGTTCCAGATTTGTATGCCATGCCGAGTTGTAATGTGGACACCTTTTTTTTTTTTTTGTTCTAGATTTTCTTCTTTAGCCCACAGCCTAGAAGCTGCCTGTTACCTTATCGACCATAAGTCAACAAGTTCGCAATTGCTGTGTGTAGTCTCGTACACTTTCAATCTTAGTTTTTGTACCCCACTGCATTCAGAGTCAGCAGTTTATTTGATATGATATGATAGTTTATTTATATAGCGCCTATACACAATGTGTTTCAAAGCGCTTTGTAATAACTTGTTGCAAGAAAGAGCAAACATTTCAGCTTGTTTGCAGGTATGATGTGTAATTTTAGTAGTCTAGAAAAATTAAAAGGGCTTAACTTGTATTCTTTTTCCTAGTACATAAACACCCTGATTCATGGAATTATTTGCCTGAAAAACGCAGATTTGCGAGCCTTTCTGCTCCAAAATCCCCATACTTCAAACAGGGATAATTCCATGAATCAGAATGATGGTCTATTACATTTTATTAAATTGGTCTTAAGCAGCACGTTGATTCATACCATAAACCTCCTTCTGCTGGAACTGTAAACGATCAGCCAAAGTAGCTCTGTCGCCTTACCGCCTGCTAGAGCAACCCCCCCCCCCCCAGTTACCCCCACCCTATTCAGCGATATGCCCAGGATTATAGGATTTTAGGAGGATTGAGCGTTTTTACCTTTTATCGGGCAAAACGTGTACTGTGGGAGACCAGCACCAAAATTAACAAAACTGAGCTTTCTTGGGTGCCTTAAAAGGGCACGGTACTGTGCTCTCCTTGGGGCTGATGTGCAGATCACGGCTTGTATCCCGCTCCTAGTACACTGCACTTTGAGCCATCGTAGCCTTCCAAGTTGTATTTGGGCACCTTTAGTATTTCTTTGTGTTGTGAGCGCTACATGAACTTTTATTTTTATCACTGATACGATGAGGAATACTGACACTTTGATGTGGTCTTGTTGAATACTTTAATATATCCTCATGATATTTATACTGTGCCCATCAAAAGCGTAGTGGTCTTACAGCGCCAAAAGAGGCAGCGATTCCCCTGCCAGGGTATCATTCCGTCTTCGTCTGGGGAACAAAGTGATAGGAAAGCGGCATTAAGCAGTAAAATGAACAAATTAAGGGGGCAAACAACTGGGAAGATGATTGTGTAGTAGGGAATGTATGTTTCTTACATATGGTTTAACTGCATGCATGGGAAAAGATTGTGAATGTGCCGCTTGATTTCGATCAGAGCTTACTGTGATGGCAATGTCTAGAGGACTGATAAAGCGCAATATTAGATGGGGAGTGGGTGCACCATGCACTCGAGAGGTGCTCTAGTGGGCCCTAGTAGTAGGATGGTTTTCACTGGATTGGTTAGTAGCAAACAATCCCTATATCTTGGAGAGCGCGTTTGTCAAGTTTGCTGACTGATGTATTGGCACCAAATGTTAGTCGTGTATAGATGCATGTGTGCGGTAAACCTGGGATAAGTGGTAGAGGATACATCTTGTACTTGGGTCTAGTAATATTCAGCTCTATAGATTATGAGCCATGTATAATTCATTGCAACTTGAACAATGAACCTGAACCTATGTAGATGGATTGTAATATACTGATGTTGTGTGATTGTGATAAGGGAGGAAAGTCTATTTAGCTCATGTGGGGCATGGATGTAATCCTTGATCACTAGTTGGAGCGCCCATTGCATGCCTGTGGGTTAACCGATGCAGAGTGGATAAGGCCAGATAGGATTGTGCCTGGATGGCTCTGGACTTAAAACGGAGGATAGATGTTTAGGATATATGTAATTTGAATTCCCTGATTAGAAACTAGAGGAAAGTGCATATTGGTGGATCGTAAATTTGTCCAGGGCTAAGCTAGTTGGAAATATGAGAGCTAATACTTAAAATGATACTGGGAAAAGACAGAGCATCCTGTAAGGAGATGCACACATAGCATAAGATATCAGAAAACATGAGCTAAATGTAAAGTCTGTTGGAGTGAGAAACTTTGTATGAGAAAGATAACCATGAAGATATGTAGGTTTTAATTAGCTGGGGTGTCTTTCTATAGTACTGCCGCAACATCCCAATTAACAATTCTGGGACTGCCAAGCGGAGCCAGAAGGGCCCAGTTCAAGAGAAGTGTGTGCAAAATACCAATCTGTTGGCATCCCTGGCCATGGAAATGAAATAGCCTTAATATGGAAATGGAGCTTGGTATCTAGATGTGAGGTAGATGTGTCATTAATGTGAAGATTGATTATAGATTGCTCCCCTAATGATGCAGGACAAAATTGTAATTGGAAAGCTCGTCAGGACCATTACTGGCATTTTGCTTGTGATCCAGTGATGTGGACTGGTAATAATGGAGCATAAGACAAGAAACAAAATTCTGATATCTGTTGAGAACCAGCATAACCGTTTAGGTTATTGTGAAATCCGTGCAGTAGGGGGACTCAAATGGCAATAGGATGTGCCGTTAATGATATGCTGTGCAAGCAAACTGGTCTAGGAAACTGGCTGTGTGCCATGTAAGATAAATTAACGCAAGTGAAATAGTACAACATGAATCTTCTACAGCTGAGCCGATGTTCATAAACAGCAGGAGCATACAGACTAAACTGAGCACTCCTTCCTGTTAGACTGTGCCGCCTCAAGATCCAGCCAGCAGGGCCATGGCTGGGCCCTTGTCCACCCAGGTGCAGGAGCCGGTGGGTCAGATTTGGCGGAAAGAATCTGCAACTCCAGCTGCAACCAACAGGAGCTGCAACTGCTGCAGCTGAACTGTGAGACCACTCCTTTCCTGACCCATCTGGCAAGGCAAAGACAAAGGCCACCCAGTTCTCCCACCCCCACCACCCAATTATGTTGGCATCCAGCAAAAACATCCCAACCTAAGTGTTCCTGGTTCTCTTCCCCCTTACCCAACTCTCCCCTACAGTCTGAAAAGGTAATTGCAGCAGCCCCCTCATACTCAATGGGATCCATGTTCCCCCAGTTCTGGCCCTCTCGGGGCGAACCCTCCTCGCTCTACACAGAACACACCATTATTCTCCATGGAACCACCATCGCCTGCTCTTCTCTGTTCCAACGCGTTGAAGCCACAAGCTCTCCCTCATCACAACGGCCTTCAGTGTTACAGAGGGCCACATCCCCCGAGAGCCCAACCTAGACTCCTGTCTCTCAAATACGCATGCCGACCCTCTTCCCTCCACAATCGTGCAAATCCCAAGACTCCCCAAATCCTCAGCCCCCCGCCGCACCCCTCCCGCCACAGGCCCCCGTCGCCGTCGGCTGAATTATGGCAAGTCTTTGTCAGACTCCTGGCCAAAATGGTCTCCTCACTAGCAAAAAGCTGATACAAACTTGGTGTAAGTAATGGGGCAGGGGATACAAGAGTTGATTGATCTAATGCAGAGCTACTGGCTCCTGGGGATTGTAATACACCACGTCCAATATTGTAATTTGACAGTGCCCTTTTATCTTCAGGATTTCCATGTCACCTCCGGCAGCTGCCTCCTTTGCCCACATAATGCCTCATTTGTATGAGAGTGGGAGCTGGGTGCCCCACTTTATCTAAGTATTCCTGGTACACTGTTAAGTAATTCACCACCCAAGACGTTGTAGATACTGAGGATAAGGGGCAGGGGTGAGGGGCGGATGGGGGAATGGTAAGAATATTTAAAATGTAAAAACCTCAACCACCGGTTATGGTAATTTTAGAATCTCTACCTATATTCCAATATTATCCATATTCAACATACTATCTTGATACCCCTCCTGATAAGTCAGGGCACCGCCAGCACACTCCACTCTGCAATCCTCCTGTGGCCATCTTTGATCGGCACACACTCAATCTGAAGCCACAAGAGACTCCTCTGAGAACACAATTACAAAGTAATTACCTCGTCCCGGCAACACCAGGGACAGAATCAGAGAGACTAACCACTGATGGACTAGATGATCAGGTGTTCAGAGCGTGTGACAAAACTTTTGAACTCCCCAGCGGCGAAAAAGGGCAGTACAGTAAAGGGTGAAGACAAGCCATTGACTAGCCTCTTTGCCCCTTCACTTAGGAGCTTTTGCTTTTGCCTTCCTGCCTTCTGCACATGCGAGTACCCCTAGCTTGCGAATTACTGTGCTCCCTCTCCACACTGCAGTACGTGCCTATAATACATTCACTCCTGCTCTTCTTACTCACCTCTCCCTACGCTTCCTCCAATCACGCTGCAAATTCATCCCTTTCCTATCTCTATTCTAAAACTCATCTTGAAACTCTCACTACTCCATCTCTTTCACCTACTTCCAACAAAGCCGACAAGCTAACTATACCTCCCATAACACCTTTCTACCTCGCCTCTCTTCCTCTGAGATTCAACTTCTCTATTCTTCCTTACTGCATCAACTGAACATTACATTCTGGAATACTCAGCCTGTATGCAACAAAACCCCCTTTATCATGGACTTCCTTCACATCAGCTCTCATCCCCTAGATTTTCTTGCTATTACTGAAACTGGGAAATTTGACACTGATACTCTGGGGGCCGTGCATGACTCCTTCCTATGCTCTTGTCGTCCAACTGGAGGAGGGGGAGGCGTCAAACACCTATCTTCCGCCTAAATCTTCCAAGGCACGTCTTCCCATACCTCTTTTGAATTCACCATCTACTATTGCTCAGCCTCACTCTGGTCACATTATCTCCATCTATCGTCCCACTGGACGATTCCTCGATGAACTCTGTCAACGGAGGGTAGCACAAGGACAACACGCTGGTCTTGGAAGCAAGACCATGCAGAGTAACAGAGGTTGGAATCCCGGATCCGCACTTAGAAATCGAATTCAGGTATGGTATTGGGCGCGTTTATTATTCTCTTTCCACTAAACTGCACCTTATTCTCTTGTGACTGTAACCTTCCCCCTCCTGCCACTTCTCAGAAATCTGAACTGCAGTCTTTTCTTAGTGACCACGCTCTCCACTCTATGATAACCTACCAACACACACCAGGGGTAACTCTTTGGATCTCTTATTATTTCCACCTCTCTCGCAGCCATTCATAATACTGTCACAAGATCCCTATTTGATCACTCCATTGTTTCCACCACAATCTCCTTTCCACCCTCTGACCTCTCGTATTACTAAAATGAAATGTAAACCTTCTGCCATCGCCCCGTTTCTCTCTGACCTGCAGTTCTCTCTCTCTCTCTCTCTCCTCCTTTGCACATGCTGACTTTTCCACCAACACTGCCTTCTCCAGTTTCCAATCCCTACTATATAAACTCATTCTCCTCTCACTTCCCACTGCTAACTTTCACTCCTATGTCTCGGCATCCTCAACCATGGGTTACACCATTCACAAGCTCTCACAGCATAAACATGTGTGCTGCTGCGCAAATGGAGGTTTACCGACTTGCAGGAGGACATGGAACTCTACCTCTGGCCGGTACTCTCTCAAGTCCTCTCTTGATGGAGCAAAAAGATAATTCTACCTCCCCCCCCCTAATTGACTCAATCCAACTATCCTCTCTGGCTACAGGGCACCCTAATCTCTCTCCTAAACCTTTGGCCATCAACTCTAATCTCTGAGCTAATGACCTAGCTGAATACTTTGCTGCAAACATTCCCAAAATTAGAGACTCTCTCTCCTGCACTTCCTCACACTCCATCCTCCTACACTCTGCCTACTCTACCATCATCCTCTGCCTCCAACTCCCATTTTATTGTCCCTAATACTGAAGAAGGATAGCCCCCTCTAGTGCCTCATCAGACCCTCTTGATCCACAGCTAGTCCAGCTATTGCCCCTTTAGTGGCCTCTCAGTTTGCTTAACTCTTCAACCTGTCCTTTGACTCTGCTTGCTTTCCCTCTATTTTCAAAACCGCCATGGTCCTCCCTCTCCTAAAATAGCAAGGGGCTGACCCAAATCTACTGGTTACCTTTTGCCCTGTGTCTCTCCTCCCATACTACTCTAAACTTCTTGAAAGGTTGTGTTAAACAGTCTTAGCAGTTGCTTACACACAGGCCTCCAGATAAGGTGCGTACTAGCCCTTTTTACGCATGATCGTGGTGACGGCCCCCCTTGCGGTAATTGGCGATCGCAAAGGGAATAAATTTGCTTACAGTCAAACATGGAAGCTGTAAATTTAGTATCGTTTACAGACGAATACTATCAAAAAAATAATAAATCTTCCATCATCCATGACCCCGGAAGACATTACTCCGACTACTAACACCGGTGGCAATGATTTTGAAATATTAACTCAGAAAAAGAAGAAATTGATAAGGACGGAATCCCATGGTCAGCTTATGCTGGCATATTTAAAAGCTGGAATCATTCCGGGAGGCCTGCAGATTAAAAACATCCCCAGCGTCTTTATAGACAATGCAAAATTCAAAGGGAAATTTAGCGGCGTCGGAAATAAATGCTCGAGAGATTGGCTGATTCTGATTATAGTCATCGCACAGGAAGAAGCAAAAGAACAAAAAGCAGAAATAAATATCCTGGAGGAAAAAATAAAATCAGATCAAGTCATCACAGAGATCAAACAAAAATTGGAAAAAATAGAGGAAGAAATGAATAAGTTAAAAAAATGTACGATCGACAAGAAAATTTGGAAATTAAAAAAAGATATTGATATGTACAAAGCAACAAAGACCTACCCCTATCTTGTCGAAACCTTCTATGACAATATGAACAAATCAGGTCCACCGAGAGGAAGAAATGGTTACCAAAGAAAACAATATGTGACGTTTTCAAACACCACCAATAGCACCACGAGCAGTGACTCTGACAACAGCACACGGCAAACACGTCACGAGGAGGAAAAAGCCAGAAACAGTTTTTTCAAGGGAGGGGCCGAGGAGGCCGCAATCTATCACAAGGTCCACCACGAATGCAGATACGCAATTGGAACGGCCCAGTCCAGAATTGGTAATTCCCATTTTCAACCTTTCCACACATGTCCTCACCGATGGAGAAACAAAAGTACTCGGTCGAGGATTAAGTTTTGTCCCTGTCAAGAAAGCAGACAACTTTAAAACTGAAATTGAACTACAAAAATTCTTTAGAACTATTCGCCTTAAATATTTCTTCAGAAATCCCAATACGAGCAAAAAAGAAAAAAGTACCACAGGCTTAAAACCAAAATCAGTTTTCTGTCCTACCACCACTATGATAAGTCCAGCCATCATGGCTTTCGAGAATAAAATCATCGAAGAAACCAGGATATTGATATCTAGGAACAATTTCTCTCAGGATAACCTGGGTGCGACCGAAAGACAAGCCCTAAAAGATCTACAAGCCAACACATTGATTGTGATTAAACCTGCAGACAAGGGAGGGGGGATTGTTTTATGGAACAAAGAGGCATATGATGGAGAAGCAAAGTCCCAACTTTCCATTAAAAAATTTTACAAACAACTGCCAGGAGATCGGACACAAAGATTGAAAGACGCAAATATCCAGTTTGATGTCACACGCCCAAGAAGGATGGATAGACCATGATGAAAAACATTTTCTAATGAAAACCAACCCTACCATCCCAGCCTTCTATCTGCTGCCCAAAGTGCATAAGAACAGTGTAAAACCACCAGGGAGACCAATAGTCTCTGCCATAGACTCGGTTTTGGAACCCCTGTCCATATACGTTGATTGGTTCTTAAGACCTTATGTGTTAAAAATGAAATCCGACATAAAGGACACCACCAGTATGATCAACGTCCTGGAGGAGATCCGGATTGAAAAAGGCGACATCGTAGTCACATTGGATGTGGTGGCCCTATACACTAGTATCCCCCAACTAGAATGTCTGCAAGTCCTGAACCAACGAACTATAAACAGCAAAACATTTCCAACCGCTTTCATCTTAGAATGCGCAAAACTTGCTCTAATGGAAAATTATTTTCTATATGAAGTATTTTTCAATCAAAGACACGGGACAAGTATGGGTGCCATGTTTGTACCGGATATTGCCAACATGTATATGGACTTGGTCGAAAGTAATTCTATTTACCATCTGAACAACCCGTATAAACAGAACATAAAAGCATGGCACAGATACATAGACGACTGCTTCATGATTTGGAGAGGTCCTCCTATCCTCCTTGAGGAATTTCATCTATGGCTCAATCAATGTAACAGCAACATCAGTTTTACAATATTGTATGACATTGCTAAGATCCCCTTTTTAGATTTGGAAATCAAGATACAAGATGATGGGACACTCGCAACAAATCTCTTCAGGAAAGAAACTGACAAAAACACTCTCTTGGAATACCAAAGTTATCACCCGGCGAGCCTGAAAGCGAACCTCCCCTTTGGCCAATTTTTAAGAGTCCGGAGAAACTTGTCTACTCTAGAAGATTACAAAATTCA
This sequence comes from Ambystoma mexicanum, assembly GCF_040938575.1. Taxonomy (NCBI): domain Eukaryota; kingdom Metazoa; phylum Chordata; class Amphibia; order Caudata; family Ambystomatidae; genus Ambystoma; species Ambystoma mexicanum. The sequence continues at coordinate 1,450,185,414 of NC_090934.1, read as the reverse complement.
TGGAAATCAACTAAAACAACGCCTCAAACAAAGAGGAGACCCTAAAAAAACAAATCAATACGGCCTACAAAAGAGCCAAAAATAGAAATCGAGAAACATCTCTACACCCAATGGAGAGAACAAAAGCGGAAAAAATAACGTGTTACCACTTTCAGTCCCACCAGCCACAACCTACTGAAATTGGTTTTGAAGAACTGGCACATCATTAAAACGGAAGACTTCGCCCCAATACCACCCAGATTTGCCTTCAAAAGGCAATATAATGTAAGAGACAATTTAGTCCACACGTACCCTAGAGAAATTAAGAACACAGAGACACAACGAACTCTGTGGGATCTGCTGCCTGTGACCGGACATTTTAAATGTGGCAACTGTTCAGTATGTTCCCTCACTAAAAATCTAAAAAAACATCATGTTAAAAGGGAAATTTTGCAATTCCAAACCTTTACCAACTGTGCCTCACAATGGGTGGTGTATGCCATCCAGTGTCCATGCCAACTATTATATATTGTAAAAACTAAAGGACAGATTAAAATTTGAATTGGAGAGCATAGATGTAACATCAGAAATCAAACTCCGAACAAACCCCTGGTGGCACATTACACAAGTCTAAAACATAAACCATGTGAAATGTTCTGGTTTATAATTCAATCAGTGAAAATATCCAAAAGAGGTGGTGACTGCAATTTGGCTCTACGTAAATGTGAACAAAAGTGGATTTATGATCTTGACACAGTTAAGAATGGTTTAAGTTCCGCTGTGGAATGGGGAATTTTCTTCTAACTTTTTCTAATCGTACCCACATCTCAAGAGTCTTCTCCCATCTGAAAGATTACAACTGCCTTTGGCATATTTGTGGTATTCAGTGGCGCACACAATGGATTCGAATCATCTTACAATATGGGCGAATTAAAACGTGCAAAATAGTAAGAACAACCCACAGAAGAACGTTTATAATAATGACAAACACAGCCTTTTCTGCTGGCCACTAAGGAAAAATTGTTCCACCCAAGATGGCGGACGCAATACAAGCATGCTTTCTAGTCTATTGAGCGTGTTAGTACGTGCTCATGTCATCACTAAACGCCCGTATACACATGATCGCTTGAGACCCTCACATTGTACCACAGAGTTTCACCAGCGTGGGCATCGTAAGGCTGTTTTCTCTCGCAGGATAACACGCGAGAAAAAGGTAAACCCCTTGTTGATGTTTTGATTACGAATTGGGTTAGAAAACAACATAGGCTGTCGCCGCGTGTCCTCAATGTCTCAAATGTTTAAACCTATATGGACCGGGCAGACACAACATTTTTTACTCTAAAAAATACAATTGGAATTTTGTTTCTAAACAGAGGCAAAGCACAGATGAAGACGGATTCTGTCTGTACCCTGAACGGTTGCATGGGGTGACCATCTAGCTCCATAACGGCACGACAACAATAAACAGATCGTTAAGACTCACGCAGGTCAGTACGTGACCCTCCTTTTCAATTTCAATCTGTGAAAGTAGATTCAACTTTTTGCAAAGGATATATAGTAAAACATGATACGAATCCTTTTTCACAATAGGTTTCGTGCACACAATTGAGGTGCCTAGTCGGATTTAATCTTAATATAAAATCAGAACACGAATTATAGTGCAATCTGCAATCACCATAAGGAAGCAATTTCCTGGTTTTAACTACGTCGCTCCAGTCTAACCATATTAAGATCAAAAAGGTCAGTAGAAAGCATGTCTGTAGAAAATAAAAACTTCTACAAAGTATGAAAATTGCCAAAAAGTTTTTAAAACCCTAGAAATGATTGACTAAAACAGGTCTATGAATTTCTTCTCTTTTTTTTTAACTCTTTTAGTTTGCAACTAAATTCTGACACTTTGGGGATTCACCTTGAATTTTTTGACAATCCATTAAAACAACGCACCGTCCTGAAGAGGGCTATAAAGCAAACAGCGGAACACCAGGGAAGGTGTTGACGACATCTGTTCAGCCGAAACATATGTAGACATCCCACAGACACCACAGCAACGTTGTCTTTTTATCCTAAATGAACTTTTAGCTTTTGATGTACATTGACATTATTCCCCTGCCGCCATAGCATGTGGTAACAATTTTGATGTCATGTTGATAAATGATGAATGTAACTTACTAACACAATCCAAATTTTTGGGCACAAGAATGCCATAATTGTTGGACTGTTTTTCTTTAAATTGAAGTTTTAATTATCTCTGAATGTTTGTGATGTTGCGGGAAAGCATATATCATATCATTTTGTAATGAATTGTTTGTTGATTAAAATGAGTTTTTTATAATGATTACTTGTTTGGCACAACTATTTGGATAGATGAATTAGATAATCTATCCTTTTGTCTCTTCTCACTGACCACTCTTTAAGGTAGACTAGGAAAGGGGTAATCAAGCAGTTTGTTCTTTTCAAACCCTACATTGTTGGTCCCTATACTGCTTCATCCCCCTAAAACAAAAAATTGTGGGCCCTACCCGGTATTTTTCTCCTTCACCAATCACAGGTGTTCTAGCCTTTCAAATCTTCAAGACTACAATTAAAACATCCAAAACCTGACTCTCCACGAAGTGCAAGTGCTGTTCAAAAACAAACACATGAAAGTTACATTTGTAATTGAAATAGAAACTCAGCAAAACCTGTCCCTGTGATAATCCAGATAGGTATTTAACTTAATGTAACGCTTCGTATATGGTTCGTCCAACATCTAGGCAGTGCGATTATTACACCTCGGTCGATACTCCGTTAACTGAGCTCTGAAGGATATTGGCCAATAAGATAGCTCGTCCGGTTGAGCACTGGTTGCTGCGATCTGTGCGTGATCTGTAGGTTGCAGGGTCGAATCCTGGCAAGGCTAACTCAGCCTTTCATCCTTTTGAGGTCAATACTGGAGTACCGACTTTGGTTTGGTGATAATTGTGATAAATATTTTCTATGTACAGCGCTTTGCCAACAGTGCTATATAAATAACCATTTGACCATGAGATTACATATAGAATTTAGCATGGAGTCCTTGCCTCACTGCACTGTTGTATCATAACACTGACATACCATTAGGTAGTTATAGCTCCAAGAAATTAGGATTTTCATTAAACATCAAAACACAATTCTGCTATCGTACCTCAAACACACAAACACAATTTGTGTTTGCTTTACTATGTAATTGGCTAGTGTTTTGTGTTTTCAACTTATAAATATATACAGGAGAGATCAAATGGCCAGACCTTAGAGAAATAATGAAAGGGTGTATTCTGTCACAATGCAGAAAGCTGCCGTATAGTAATGATTTCCATACAATTTTTGCACACGTCGGCCGGATGTCACATATATTTTACTCTCTTGCGAAGGAGAAAAGTCATTTTTACTCTCTTAAAATCAAAGTTTAAAAATAGGGAGTACAATACCCCCCCACCCCCCTCAAAATCTTATCTGGAGCACTGCTTACACATGCACAACCTTTGAGACCCCTCTGCAAGCAGGTTGTGCTCATCACTCCACGGAAACTGCTCTTCTGAATGTCTCCAACTTCATCGCCTCTGCTAAGCACTCCAACCTATCCTCTATCCTAATGCTCCTTGGCCTGTCCTCTGCATTTGGTTCTATGTCTATAGGCTGTGCACAAATGGTTTCCCCCGTGATTGCAGCACAAAAGGTTGCAATCCCTCGGGTGTCACTTTTTGTGTGCAGCCCTCTCCCCATCCTTGTTGGGGGGGGGGGGATGGTGTTACCTCCACCCCCAGACACTATGTGGAACCCTCTGTCCCCCAGCTCCCACCTTCTCCCCCACTTAGCTCCTCGGAGAACCTGTCAGGGACTCTAGGGCAGAGATGTGCCCACAAAGCCGAGGGGACGTAAGTGCACAAGAGACAGGAGTGTAAGGATTCCTGCAGACAAAGGATAGGCAAGTGCTACAGACAGACCACAAAGGCAGTGAACAGAAGGGGTCAGGGAGGACAAGTAAGACAAACCCTTTAGGTTCCCAGGTCAGGTGTACACAGAATGGGGAAAGAGTTTCCCACAGGGTCTGGGGAAACTAGCTTTCTGAAACACATGCTGCAAATACTGGGCTAACCTGATCAAAAGCACATTTGTCCAGGCGTAGAGGGCTTCAGGCTTCAGATGGTGGTGGGACACTTGCTGGGCAGCCTGCGGTTGGGTAGCACTATGCAGCACAGCGTTGTCAATGTGCCCTCTGCTTAGGCAGAAGTCTCTGATTTCAGGACCCTCTGGCTTCTGACAGACGCCTCGGGCTTGGTGATCTAATCTGCTCTGCAGCACACAGATCACTGAGTCTGAGGCGTGTTTGTGCGTTGGTGAAGCTGGAGGCTAGGTTATCTAAGCATGTTAGATCACTGTGCCCATAGGTTCTCCTGGCACTGCAACTTCCTCTCCTGACCCTCGCCATCGTCGCGAGAGGAAGTTAGTTTGGAGATGCTGTGACGGACAGAAGTGCCAGGCAGCCACAGCGCTGCGCAGTTTGAGCAACGTTGATTGGCTGGCACCTCTGTCAGTCACAGCTGTCTAAGCAAAAACAAAGAGGTGATGGCTGGAAGGTTTAGAATGAATCTTAACCACTGGCATTGCTCTGGGCAACCCTCCAGACCACCGTTCTTCGCCTGCCAAGCCATTACAGAAGGGAAAGTCCATATGCAAATCAGGCTTGGCCCCACCCCAAAAGGGGCAGTCCAGCCCGAACTGCTAGGCCACATCCCTTCTGCACGAGACCACAAGCATCCCCAAACATGTTTCGCCCTTGTTGGGGCTCATCAGTGAGGAGTAGCTTGAGTCTCTAGGCCCAGCAGGCACGGGACCCACGTCTGGGCATACCCGTCCCACTCGGGGTGACAAAGCAAAAACAAAGAGGTGATGGCTGGAAGGTTTAGAATGAATCTTAACCACTGGCATCTGGGTAAGTCTCTCGTAACCAGGACTAATGTCTGGCAGAGGGACTCCCAGGACCCCCCTTGTTAATCTGCATATTTAAGTAACTTTGGGTCTCACCCTAAGTTACTAGGGGAATCCAGACGTGGACCCCTTGCTCACTATTCTTAGAGAGGCACAGATCCACCCTACTGATGAGGTCCAACCAGACCGAAACACGTGTCTGGGGTTTCTGTTGGTACTCTTGTTCAGAGGAGAATTGCCTAGCATTTCGGTGCTGGACTGCCCCAGGGCAGGACAAAGACTGATATGTCTAGGATATTTCTTCTTTGTGAAAGATAGTGAGCTAAAGACTCTGGGTAAGTCTCTCGTAACCAGGACTAATGTCTGGCAGAGGGACTCCCAGGACCCTCCTTGTTAATCTGCATATTTAAGTAACTTTGGGTCTCACCCTAAGTTACTAGGGGAATCCAGACGTGGACCCCTTGCTCACTATTCTTAGAGAGGCACAGATCCACCCTACTGATGAGGTCCAACCAGACCGAAACACGTGTCTGGGGTTTCTGTTGGTACTCTTCTTCAGAGGAGAATTGCCTAGCATTTCGGTGCTGGACTGCCCCAGGGCAGGACAAAGACTGATATGTCTAGGATATTTCTTCTTTGTGAAAGATAGTGAGCTAAAGACTCTGGGTAAGTCTCTCGTAACCAGGACTAATGTCTGGCAGAGGGACTCCCAGGACCCCCCTTGTTAATCTGCATATTTAAGTAACTTTGGGTCTCACCCTAAATTACTAGGGGAATCCAGACGTGGACCCCTTGCTCACTATTCTTAGAGAGGCACAGATCCACCCTACTGATGAGGTCCAACCAGACCGAAACACGTGTCTGGGGTTTCTGTTGGTACTCTTGTTCAGAGGAGAATTGCCTAGCATTTCGGTGCTGGACTGCCCCAGGGCAGGACAAAGACTGATATGTCTAGGATATTTCTTCTTTGTGAAAGATAGTGAGCTAAAGACTCTGGGTAAGTCTCTCGTAACCAGGACTAATGTCTGGCAGAGGGACTCCCAGGACCCCCCTTGTTAATCTGCATATTTAAGTAACTTTGGGTCTCACCCTAAGTTACTAGGGGAATCCAGACGTGGACCCCTTGCTCACTATTCTTAGAGAGGCACAGATCCACCCTACTGATGAGGTCCAACCAGACCGAAACACGTGTCTGGGGTTTCTGTTGGTACTCTTGTTCAGAGGAGAATTGCCTAGCATTTCGGTGCTGGACTGCCCCAGGGCAGGACAAAGACTGATATGTCTAGGATATTTCTTCTTTGTGAAAGATAGTGAGCTAAAGACTCTGGGTAAGTCTCTCGTAACCAGGACTAATGTCTGGCAGAGGGACTCCCAGGACCCCCCTTGTTAATAGTCACAGCTGTCTGACTTGATCACGGCTGGCGCATCTTCTGTCACGGCTGCTGCCTTGGTGGGATAATGCTACCGCAGTGGAGTGGTGGGACCAGGGGACCCCGGCTCGGGCCCACCTTTTTCAGTTTGTCGGGGCCCAGCTCCGGCTGGCCCTGGCCCACTTATAGCACTGACATGCAATTTCTTATTCCCCCATTTCCTCCTAAAGTCGGTCAAATCGTCCATCACAGGAAGGAAGTTTGCGCTTCGAGAGATGATTGAATGCTGGTGGATCGAATTATGACCCAATACCTCCAAGAGGCCCTGATCCCTGGCGGCATCTCTCGGAAGCAGCGCTCTCCTTCCTAGCCTAGAAGCGCGCGGCGGCTGCTTAGTTGGCGCAGGTGAAGGACACACACACCACATACACACCACACCCACACACACTCTGCAGAATTGCGATCTGTGATCATCGTGCTCTTGTGAAACCGACATTGTCTACATGTAGCACTCCCCATAGCAACACCCCATCAGATCCCAGCAGGCCGTAAGGCGCGAGCCTCGGCGGGGGCGGGGGACAGGAAACCCTGAAGCCTCAATGGTTTCGAGGCATGTCTCGTGTGGGGGCATCACGAGGGTGGAGCGGGGGCTGCTGTTTCCTTGGATGGCTTGTAGTGCGAGATCTGATGCTTCGCCTCTTTCGTTTCAGGCTCCCCGCGACTGCCTTTCCCTGCAGACATCATGGGAGAGATTAAGATCTCCCCGGACTACAACTGGTTCAGGAGCACCGTGCCTCTTAAAAAGGTAAGAGCGACCCTCCCTACACCCCGTGCCCCCACTTCCCTGGACGGAAACGCGGGCAGCCCTCCCCTCTCCGCATATGTCTTGGGCTGGAGTGGCACGGGTGCAGTATTAATACTTTATTTTGCTTGCTGCCATTACTTGCGCTTGTTATCTTTCTTGAAGTAGTCCATGTGGCTTGACATCGCCTGTCAACAATTGTCTGCCTTAGACTGTATACAGTTGTAACGCATTGTGGTGCGAACCCGCCTGTCACGATATTTCCTATTTTCTGTATTGACACATACTGCTCCGTTCTGCCACTCGCAGTGATTTCCTGATGTTTGCATTTTTGGGGGTATAGCAAGTGGCTGTGATCATACGGATGCTGCGAGCAGTACATTCAGTAACGTGTGGCGGCGAGCGCCCTTATGCTAGTTTAGCGAATGCTATCGTGTCTGTATTGATTTCTGCAACGTGTGGCTTTGAGCATTCGTAGAAGTTGACTTTCTTTATTTTCCAGTGTCAATAGTTTCTATATAATAAGTGATTATTCCCATCATTCTGCTTGCCTTTTGCTGTAAAATAGAGCACTTATCAGCCCAAATTTATCGCAGATGTATGTAGTGCAGGCGTTTTTTTTTCTTCTCTCCCTTTTCTTTTTCTTTCTTCTTCTTTTATAGCTCTTGTCTCTTTTCTTTTCTCCTCGTTTCCCCCCTCTATTTTTATTTTTTTTACCTTGCTCCTCCTTCTTTCATTTTATCCAGTTTTGATTTGGTCTGCTCCTTTTGGAACAATGTCGTATGACCACTTGTCCTGGGCAAGGCCAAAAAATGGCAAGGCTCTCACTTCGTATACTATTGTCATACAAGACATTTCCTTTAATTCCTAAACTTTAAAGTCGAGCATGCGAACAGCTAAAACAAGAGCTGACGCAGGACTCCCCTTTATGTTTCAAGACCAAAAAACCACAAAAGTAATTGCTCCCAAACAACCAACCGCCAAAATACAGAGTCATTCCATGTTAATGGGAAAGCTCACTGAAACTCGTGTAGTTCACAGTGGCGAAGCAACATCTAATCCGACCAAGCCCCATGATTATGTTGGATACTCCGGATTACTGATGAAATCATAGCCTTGCAAAATTCTAATGGGGAGGGTTCTGCGCCGAGGGATGCAGGTGTCACAATTTCAGATGTAACAATCGAGTCGGCCCTATTGAGTTGTGATCCCGCGGGACGTGATGGGGAAATGGTAGCACCTATATCTCTTTCTGCAATTGAAATGTCCTAGAAAAGCAAAGAATGCCCTGTAGCAGCTCAATGTGAACTGAGAAAAGCTTAGAATGCCCTCACAACAGCAGATGACGCTGATGACGTCCAGTTCATCCACTCCAACACAGGAGACTTGATGCAATCAAATGAAGTCATGCCTCAATGTCTCGTGGCGCGAGGAAAGACTTGAGGAGATTGAGTCACAATCAGAGTGAGCAACATGGAATGTTTGGCTCCCCCGTGCAGATTGACTCCTCCTTTCACCAATTATCTTCTCACTCACTTTCACTTATTCCACCAACTCCTCCTCCTGTTAACATGAATACAAATACATTGACAACATCACCACCAATAAATAATTTGCACTCGGCCACGAACACGGTAAATAATACTCTGACAGCCTTGAACACGGCAATACTAGCACTAGCCCGCTTATATGAAGCGGTTAACCCAAAAATTAACCACCAAACAACTATGCTAACACAACTGCTACATGCAAAAAATCTAGCTGAGAACCAGAATAATAATGACCTTCCTGCCAAGTCATATGAGGTCTTTAGACCTTGCATGCAAAGCACAATAGAGACGCAAACTGTTCCTGTGCTTCAGGAACACAATATAGAACATAAGTCCAGGGCACATATACAGGCTGTTATAGTGAACCCTGAAGAACAGCCCTTAACAAAGAATTCTATATCCAATGATAAAAAAAAATAAAGTAACTGTGCCCCCTTTGAGGGGGGGTCTGAAACCTGACCAACTGTACATTTCTAGCAGACTCAAAATGAATATCTGCTCCAACTTCAACTTCTGAATCTATTAAAGTCGGCCCAGCTGTTAAGTGGGGAGAAGAGCAAGCAGGCTTAAAAAGAACGGAAGGAAGAAGGTCCGGGAACTTTACTAAAATGGCAAGGTCTAAAACGAGACGGTTCATAAAAATTCTGTCTACACTGGGAATACAAACTGACATTAAAAAAAAAAGGTATTTCAGACTTTATTAAACTAAAAAGGCAGTTGAGTGATAAAACTACTGAAGCATCCTTGTTAAAACCTATGGAAGACAAACCCTTAGATGATTTAGTTAAATTATCGGAAGATTCTGAACAAGTAGCATCTTTGGCTTCCCAGTTGCAGTCTCCGCTGCCAGTGAAGAACTCGACACAATCTGTTGATACTGACCTTCCAAGTCTAACATCTGAACAGATACGGGAGGAAATAAAAAAAAAAAAAAAATCAGTTGCTGAATATATAAAAATAAGGCAAGAACCAAAATGTAGTTCTCTTGAGAAAAAGGAACACCTCCTTCCCGTTCCCTCATAGCAACCAACATTAAATGGCCCCAATCCATTAAATACGGTCAGTAATTAATTAAACACTTCATTACGTATTGAATCTAAAATACAAACTCAATCAGTCCAGTCTCCTGCCTGGACTCCAGTGAATAAAAATAAAATAACAGGATGTCATGACCATCAAAAATATGTGAACTATCATCGGTTACTGATTAAATGCTGTGGTCATCCTTTTTTAAAGTACGACCTGAATCGAGCTAGCATACGAAATATATGCAGTGAAATTCCAAGCCTACAAGATATCACTACTGTGGACATTGACCTAAATGAATTTTTAGATTATCTGGATCTTTCAAATGTACGGATGATCATTCGCTAAGGTGTAGTCTCGAACACCATATGGGGTGCAAGAGCTGCTCTATATGACATTGGATTCTTACTAATCCAAGAACAATCATTGATTCATAAATATCAGGAACAAGCCGTAGTAAAAAGTGTTATGAGAGTATATGGAGTTGATCAAACCGCTAATGCACAAAAGAATAATATGCAAAGTAACACCCAAAATGGCCTGAGAGACCTTTCTAATGGAGCATAACAATGACAAATACTAGAATCCATCCAGCTAATCTCCTGGAACATGTGTGGATTTCGGCACTTTGTCAATTTTAGAGAGAGTGATCTGAATCTTCTTGACATAGTCATCCTCCAGGAGCCATGGCTGGTTGACATTCCAGTTTGGAATGGCTTTAATGTGTTGATGATTCCAGCAATTATTTAACCCAGAGGACGTCCTATGGCTGGCCTCCTGGTGGCCACTAAAAATTGTAAACATTTTAGATCTTGTGCTTTTAGATCTCCTACTCCATATATACAAGAAGTCAAAATCCAAAGGGGCATCAATTTCATGATTATAATCAATATCTTTTGGGGCTGAGCTCAATTGTCGCCTGACATATTTTTTTTTATCCACATTGAAACGGTCCTTGACGCAATCATACTAGAGAAGCATATCAATATAGTTATGATAGTGGGTGATTTAAATCTACATATAATTTCATCACCCTCTAAGACTCGTAATCCAGAGGAAAGTAGATGGAGTAGGTTAATGAGGGAACGGCAGTATGTAATGCTGAATGGAGCAATTCATGGTGATGTTCCATCACAACCTACATGGCATAGAGGTCCCTTTAAAGCAACATTAGACTACATATATACTAACCAAGCATTTGTAAACATGGTAACATCTCTTATTGTAAAACCAACAAAGATGAGTGACCATAACCAAGTTTGCCTGTCCTGGGAGTGGAATGTCCATGAGGAAAGAGAGAAAGTTGAAGTGTTCAAGGGGCAATTACTGTCAAACATCAGCAAAAACCACATAAAATGGTCTGACGATTTGACTCCATTTTAACTTCAGTGTTACGTTACAGCAAATCAAAAATATGCGCAAGTTCGAATTGGCAATCATAAGCACAGTAACATGCATCTACATGCATTTGATCCACTTCTCAAAATTAAAAAATCAAATTTAAAACATAATTTACGACAATTGAAAAACCTCCCTTTAGTTGAGAGGTTGTTCAGAACAAAAACATTAAAACTGTTATAAAAATGGTCTTTGTCGGAGGAAGTTGTTAAAATTTCAACAAGACAGTGAACTAATGTTGACACGAATAGCGTCTAAATCCACGGCAGGTATATAGGCCCTGATGAATGAAGCTACTCATAGCACACAAGCTTCCACACAAATAAATCCTATAGGGGACAGAACTTGGATTAAGTATTATCACCAAATCTACCAACCTCCTCTACAGAATTGTGTGGTGAATCTGGAAACAGACCGGGAAGACCATGAAGTAAAGTTTGATAGAGACGACTTATTACACTCTATCTCTAAGTTAAGTTGGTCACAGGCTCCGGGCCCAGATGGTCTAGATAACAACATGCTTATAGCTAACCCAGAAAGATGGGCCTCAATTCTGCAGAAGATCTTCGACCGAGTCAACTGTGAGGGCAATATTCCCTTATCGTGGAAAAAATCCATAATCATTCCACTTAATAAAAAGCAGGACAGAATGGAAGCATCCTCGTACAGACCTATTGGGTTATTGGGCTGTCCGGGAATTTATTTTTTGCAAGATTAATATTGCAGGATTTCAACAATTGGTTAACAGAGAACAATCTGCGGTACCCCTATCAAACGGGTTTCATCCAGGGTCTTGGAACCGGTGTCAATCTTATAGTTCTGAATGCAATTATAACCTCAAACCAGCAAAATAAACAGCCTGTTTACATCGCATTTGTGGACTTCCGGACCGCTTTCGACTCGGTTCCGAGGGAAGAACTAGTTAAGAAATTGATGGACCATAAATGTCCTTGGTACATCTTGAAGTGGATAATAGTTTCATGACCAGACCACCGTACAAATTAGAATGAACCTGGAGGGTGATTTATCAGCTCCGATAACCACATCAAGAGGGCTGAAGCAAGGGTGTATCCTTGCTTCAGCCCTCTTCAATTTTGTCATCCACGACATGGGCAGAAGTTTTGAGGGGGTTGTAAAGGATTCTCCAAAACTAGGAAATCATATTCTTAGATGGTTACTCTATGCGGACGATATTGTCCTCATCTCCACGACCCTTATAGGTCTTCGTAATATGCTAAAAGCCCTAAGTGACTATGCCAGGAACAACATGCTTTCCATAAACAAGAAGAAGACTCAAATAATCCAATTTGGACCTTTTTAAAACATCGCAATAAGAAAATAAATTGGAAAATAGAGAATATAGATCTACAGTCGGTTTCGTCCTACATTTACCTAGGTGTAAATGTAAATAACCACTCCGATCTGCCCTATGATCTATCTCTAAAAAGTAAATTAGATAAAAGCATATCACAAGCCTGTATTATACATGCAAAATATTGTAAATTGTCCATCTTCCCCCATTTTGGGTTATTATAAACCGAAAACCATACCAATATTATTATATGGTGCAAAGTCAAAAAAATGGAAGAATGAGGCTTTCTGGGATGGTATGGAAAGTAGATTTTGGAAAACATTGCTAAACCTTCCGCCATCCATCCCTATTTCTCTATTTCGATTTGAACTGAGTCTTATATCCCTGAATGCAAATCATAAGTGGACAATGTGTACTCTGTTTCGCAAATGTATTGCAACGAACACCACCAGTGGTCTGCTATCACTTCTTTCTGACTACCTACAAAACTCAAATGATAATTTTATCAGCTCATGGAAACTTAAGTTCCATAAGTATCTCCACGAGGCGAACATTACACAGGAATTATTAATTTCTAATCAAATGAAAGCTCAAAAACCAAGCTATGGGAAACTGATTGGATAAAAACAAAAGAACGATGTTTGAAGTATAAAGACTTCAATAAAAATCCTTTTCTCTTGAAGCGTTATGGTTCAGCTGAGGCCTAACTTCTAAAATCTCCTAACGATGAGCACCGTGGAGATCTCATGCGTCTTAGGTTCAATGCATGGCGAACAAAAGAAATCCTGGCCAGATGGTACCCCTTAAGAATGGGAAATATACTATGCCGTTATTGTAAAAGTAAAGATGAGACCTTGAAGCATATAGTAGTTGAATGTACAGCATTAGCAGCCCAAAGAATGAAATATTTTCGAAAAATTCTTCAATCCTATAGTGGCTTAGATACTGAAGAAACTTGGCAAATAATATTTCAAATGAGACGAAAGTCAATAAGATATGCAATTCCGAATTGTTTACCAGAAATAAAACTGGCGAGTGATGAATACACAGGACAAATTGCCAAAAGAAACATGCTAATTGATACGTTTTATGTCCAGCAGTGTATAATTAGTCCGTTTATTTAGGTATGAAACCAAGTTTTATGTTTTAAGCTTGTTTCATGCGAGTGAACACACTTTTATGTTACTTTGTACTCTTTTAAAATTGTATGTTGCAAAATTTCTTTATACTTGATTATTTTATGTATTCATGTTTAAATATTCTCTTGTTTTGTGAATGGTATTGAAAGGGTGATTTATCAGCCACAATAATAAAAAAAAAAAGTATACATGTTGTCTCGGATCTTTATGCAACATGACTTCTAGATGCATTGAATATTGATCAAATACATTCAGCATTTTATATTTCTTTTAGGACTGATTTTTGTTTGGTTTTGTATATGGAAGATTTATTGATTACTTTTTTAGCAGATCTGGCATTACCTTGAGTGGTGAGGCTACGGCCCAGCTTAGTGGAAAAAATTATAATAGCTGCCAATAATACCGGATGGGAACGTATCTTTCTCCAGTTCCAGTTGGAGACGGAGATAGCCCTTATGTGAATAAAGACACTTTCCCAGAAGGATTTCCATGCAATCAATAGGCAGGGGTGGGCACACCCACCACTCCACACAAAGATGGGTGGGATTCCCAGGAAAGTTCTCTCCACCCAGCATTGGAATTCATTGCTTTCACATCTTGGACTAACCAGGTTTGTTGAAAAAGTATAATTAATTGAATCACAGATTGGTGTTTGGGACTAATGCATTCATTGGCAGGCCAATACATTTTTTTGTACGTTTTCAGCCACTTATGAAATCCGAACGGTTTTGTACATTTTGGTTATTTCGGCAGGAGAATTGTGCCCACGATTGTCAGAATGCCTATTCCCTCACTAATTCGTTGCTGTACTTGTAAATATTAATTTACTGCATTTATGTAGTATACACTGCAAGAGGCCACTTCAGAGTTCTTAAGCAGATGGAGCGAGAAAAGGTAGATGAGATAAGTTAGGAAGACTGCCACACAAGGAAAGCTGGTCAGGGGCAAGTCCATTGGTTAGGGCCTGTAGGCTGACTGGAATTGAAGTGGCTTCAGTACTCTGAAATCTGAGTGTGTCGGAGGATCAGAGGATGTTTTCTACAATGTTGACCCGTAGGTCTGGAGGGTTCTAGCTGCTTGGGATGGGAGCAAGTAGGTTTGGCAAGGATGGCCTTAGGCAACTGGTTAGAAAGGAGGACTCTGTACAAGGCCTTGAATTAAGTGCACATTTTGACGGGGTGCTATACAGCCAAAGCAGCAATGTCATTGTTCTTTGGATGTGCAATAGCAAATAAATACTTCTACCTCCTGCGATTGATTAGAGGGATCCTACCCTACTTCTCCTTCCCACACAAGTGCTCTCAATCATCTGCTTAGTATTATCAAGAATCGACTACGCAACCATCCTTTACCTCGGAAGGCCAGAACTGTTCACTAAAAACTCTAAAGCATCCAAGATACTGCAGCAAGGATACTCCTGAGACTAAAGAGAAGAAACCACATCACACCTGCCCAGAGAAGCCTACACTGGCTCCCAGTAAATAACAAAATAAAAAAACACATTAACTTCTAAGCTCTCTACATCGCCCATAAATAACGAAATCACTAAACGAACACGAAGCCCCATTCGTCAAGCCAAAATCAACCACTACCAATCAGGAAGAAACCTAAGACCAAGCAATGACCTCCAAATTGAAACAAAACACTTTGAAAAAAAGAAAATTCACAGGAACCGTGTTCACACCTAATCACCAATCTATGGAACTGTCATGCATGCCACCGGTCCTGGTCTCCTGCCTTTACTGCCGGCAGATACCATGCCGGGGAGCCATCCGTTTACAGAATGGCTTACAGAATGGCTGCCAGGCAGTTCTAAACAAGGTGGAGATTGCTTGGGAAGTTGCCATGGCAACACTGCAGCGGCGCTCAGTCACATCGCTTGGGATCCTGGTACTCCACGCCCCTTCTTGGTCACGTGACACAGTGCGCTATGCATCGCGTACCATGTCATTGTAAGTCTATTTAAACTTCTTTGCAGTGGGAATCGGTGTTTCTGATTACTGTTCTTTCTGAAACTACCGTTACCTGCTTTTCAGCGATCCTCCGTGTGTTTCCTCACGCATTTGAAATCAGTTTTGATCTCTGTTTGAATCCTTATACTTACCCTGCGATGCCTTCAAGATCCGTCACGTTCCTGCATGTACCACGTCTGCTACAAATACTTTGCAGCATTCACGCCGATCCTTCAATTGGATTCAAACTCGCCTACCTCGCGTCCTCTACAGCTTCCTTGCTGAGTCCCAGCCGGCGCAACTTTTGGATTTCCTCGCGCCTGCTACAGTTTCCTGGCAGATTGCAAGTTGGCGTATTGCATCAGCTGACCGCGCATGCAAACGTTCCATTCTTGTGAGGCTGGTGTTTTCCTGCACTTTGGATCCTGCACCCTTTCAACTGATGCGCTCCTCTAGCTCTTATTATTCGCAGCTATAAGGGTTTATCATTGGGAAGGTCTGTTATTTATACAAGGTGCTCCGCCTTCTTGCCTGGGGACTTGTCCTTCATCCAGGTCGGAGTGGTAAAGGATATTTTGGCGATCTCAACCTTCTCTCTGGTAAGCTCATTGCTCTAAGGGTGTGCCTTGAATTGTGACAGGAACTCAATCACAAAGCAGATAAGAACGCCTGAAGACCACCTCCCCTTCAGAAAACAACTGAAAAGCACAATAACGTGAGTAGCACAATAACGGGCACCTCACACAATCTCATCACGGACCTGAGACAATGAACTGATAATACGGATTCGGGAACCAACAACAAAACAACCACACTGTACTAACCCTCCCTGCTCCTCGCTTCTTTGGAGCATACCCCAAACATACCCTACACAAACCAACAGGTCAGCCCTACCTCACACAAACCAACAACTCTCACAGCCACCAAAAGAACAAACTGCAGCAAACAACCCAGACACTGGACATTGCCCCTCCGGACCCAATGATCTCAGTGCACACAATCCAAACACACTCAGAAAGCCGACGTGCACAGATGCCAGTTTCTTCTGGTTCTATAAGCACCAACAGGAAGAGCACAACCTCTATCCTATCCCTCTTCCCTTGCTAACCCACCCAACCCACTTTGTTACAGAGCCATGTGAGCACCTGGAGACTATACAAATGGTAATGGGGCGCTGTATAAGTCAACGTAATAAAAAAACATATTTTGGCCTCAA
The DNA here is from genome assembly GCF_040938575.1 of Ambystoma mexicanum. Taxonomy (NCBI): domain Eukaryota; kingdom Metazoa; phylum Chordata; class Amphibia; order Caudata; family Ambystomatidae; genus Ambystoma; species Ambystoma mexicanum. The sequence goes on along the minus strand of NC_090934.1, from coordinate 1,450,168,723 downwards.
ATGAGGTGGACTACAAGCTTTTGGTCCCTCTAAAGTTGGTCCTGGCTTTCACAAATAGTTGCTGGAATACATGCCAATGCAAGGGACAAGTTGAACATCACAAATGCAAGTCATATCACTATCCTGTGTGCAAGGAGAAAGTAGGGAGCATCCCCAGGAGAAGCATGTCAGAGAAAGTCAATTGAGTGGCAGCATTACTTGATTTTTCAAAGGAAGGTTGGTGTCAAAGGTCACTCATGATGATGCACACCTTTTGCAGCAAGGCCATAGAGAAGGGCACTACTGAAGGCAGCGACTGAAAAGAGAAAGAGATGGGGGCAACATGGTCTACCGATAGAATCCCAGTTTTGGGACACTGAGACAGATGGTTGTCATTCATTCATTAATTCATTCATTCATTCACATGATGCAGTCTTATTTCATGACATTGCTGAGAAAGATCCTGCAACTAACGATGTTGCTGAGCAGTTTTGTATTGGTCACTTTATATTAAATACACTAAGGAGAAAAGTGTAGTGTAATCAAAGCACCGTTATCTCATTGGCCCAACAATGGAGGTAAAATCATTTGATACAGAACAACCTGAAAACATGGATGTCCTGCACAACCGCAGTATAATACTAAATTTCAATTCAATTCATTAAAAAAATTATTTGTTTCTGAAATGTTTATTCATTGTAAAAGAATTCATACATTTTTTTTTAAAAACAAACACCCATATCTTTCCCTTGAACAACCTTCAATTGAAGGAAATCACCTGTGTAAATCATAAATACATCACATAAAACAAGTTACAACATATAACCAAGACCATACATATAATATACATTTTCCAACATGTGTCCCTGAAAATAAAATCCCAACATGTTTCTGTTCACAATGTCTTCAATGACGGAACATTCATTGGGGGAATTTTTGTTAGAGAAGTGGATTCCTTCAACACCAATAGTTCAAGGATCAACAAAACTTCAAATAGAGGGCAGTTTCTAAAAACAAATAGAAAAACCTATATTAGTGGCCATGAGAAAAATGCTCCCAGATAGAACAAGCTAGCCTATATCTTAACAAATTCATAAAGGCAAGCTACCAAAACGGTTATAACATACACTGAATTGTAAATCTACAGAGACTATTTACCTTTGAATGGTGATTGAGTCTCCTGCAACTATCTTCTTTACATTAGTTGCCTAGTGCCTGAAAGATCAAGTACTTAAAGTGCACACTATGCTTATAAGTAGCATCAGAACCCCAACAGCGGTCTGCAAGAAACAAAGCCGACCATCACCTCTGTTAGGCCAGCGCAGTATGAGAACTAGCACAACTATTGCTAATTCAAACCCAAAGATAAATTACCTGAGCGGTTCATCATTTAATAACCACTCTCCTGGTATCTGTCCATTACTGGACCAAGATTTCCGATTAGTCCAAACCGTGCCAATTAGTACGTACACCACTGAAAAGACACAATAGATAAACAAATGTGTCACTTCCCTTCAAGCGGCACTAAAGTGATTCAACTCAACAATACAAATGGGGGATGCCCATCTTGCTTTATATTTTCCAAAAAGGGTTCACAGCACATTTACAGACGCTGATCCACATCATAAAATGTGTCCCACTGACGCGAGTGGACGAGCTAGTTATTCTACGTACAGCCGCATCATCATTACACCATTATAACAACACTAATCTTTCTCAAAAACTTATTTTCACAATGATCAGTAAAAAAAACGATCAATACCCTACCAAACATTTACCTGGAACATTAGTCCCCAATGGAACACAATGCGCTATGCCGGAAATGCTCTAGAGTTCCGGTTTCAACAAGTAGTGTAAAACAAACGACAAACTCTCACATATGGTAAACACCCTGGGCAGATCGGGCGCCATATTGGATTGTGCAAGAAAAACAGAGCTGATATAGTAAACAATACATATCGCAAAGCTCCTTCACAATGAACGTTTGCTGGCAGATACCCCATTTCCTTGAAATAAATGTCTGGGTGGTGCACACTGATGTGCAATGAAATATATCAATTAGATACAGTTCAAAAGACAGTATCATAACGGCAAATGGCCTCATACCCACCGCTAGCAGTACAAAAATGCCTTGATATTATTAGATGTTGAAACAATCCACACCTCATTCAGTGGGTGGGAAAATGTGTCCGGAATGCCATGAGTACTAACATGATGGTACACTGGTGCCCAAATATTTCTTACTGCATATTGCCATAGGATGGACTTGTCTAATAATAAGTCAATCACGATTACATATAGTGCTTCTTACTCGTATTTCAAACAGTTCTCAACCTAGAGGAAGACAACATCAGTGATCAAGGTACTTCAAAAAACAATAGTATAACAATCATAATTTCACATGATGCCAATCAATTCCTTCATTTAACCCATCAATATGACTTTGCTCAAAATTTGCCAATCTGCAGTCCGTATCATTTTTGTTCAAACCTGTAACCTTTTTCAGAATAGTCCATTCAAAACTTTCATGACTATGTTCATTTTCTACAAAATGTTTTAACATCGGTGCAGTTAACACTTTATTTTTAATATAACTCCGATGCTCTATCATACTGATGCGACAGTTTCTGTTAGTTTTCCCGATATATTTCAGACCACAGGGCACGTAATCATATAAATGACATTTTCTGTCTTGCACTTCGTCATCTCACCTAGTTCCCAATCTGTTTCTAAACCGATATTGACATGAATAGTTTCCTTAGTAAATCTGCACATAGTACACTGACCACATGGAAAATGGCCTTTAATAGTAGGGAAACCCCAAAGAGTGGTTTGACGGGGCACAGGTTTCTGTGTTTCGGAGATGTCATTCTTTACCAGCATGTTTTTCAGATTCTGGCTTCTTCTAAATGCCACAAGTTGCGGGGGTTTCTTTATTGTTGTAGACTTTCTTCCAAGTCTTATTAACAATGTTTTTGATCTTATCAGATAAGTTTGAAAAAGTGTTCACAAATACTATTCCAGTTTTTTTGTCTGATTTCTCTCTTTTCTCCAGTAAGGCCTCACGATTGATGTTGTAAGCTCTTTTGGCCGATGTTCTTATTAACTGGTTAGGATAGCCTTTCTCAGTAAGTTTGTTGATCAAGGTATCCGCACTTTTGCAAGAATCTTGTTTTAGGCTGCTGTTTCTCTTTAGCCTAATGAACTGTCCAAATGGTAGGTTAGATTTTATGTGCTTGGCATGGTGACTCAAGTAATCTAAAAGAGCATTCTTGTCAGTGCTTTTGCTGAATGGTCTTACTTTCAGCACCCCCAAATCATGAAATATGGTAATATCAAGAAAATGAATTTCTAGCTCTCCTATAACTTTAGTGCATTTAAGATATCTGTTTTGGGTATTGAGCCAATCTACAAAGGTGGCAGCTTCTTCTTTAAAGCATCCCAAATGATGAAAACATCATCTATATATCTCAACCACTTACGTAGATGGATTCTATAGGGATTGTTTTCAGAATTGATCAGTTTTTTCAAAAAATTCAACATATAGGTTAGCTAGGTTTGGGGCCATAGCTGCCCCCATTGCCGTACCTTCCACTTGCTGATAAAATCTCCCTTGAAATTGAAAGAAGTTTTTAATTGGTGTAAATTCGGTACACCACATGATGAAAGCACTACTGACTGGATGTCCGTCCTCTTTGTTGCGCAAAATTTCCTCTACCACTTCTAGAGTAGCTCTTTGTGGTATTACTGTATAAAGGGATTGTATGTCAAGGCTAATTTAATAAATTGCGTCCTGGGGTGAACTCAAGATTCTCAATTTTATTTATCCGGTAAAAATCTACATATTTAGACAAGGGTTTAAGAATTGAACTTACCCCTGAGACTATAGGTCGACCAGGTGGATTGATTAAACCTTTGTGTATTTTGGGTAATATATAAAACACCTGGACCCTTCCCTGTTCTCTTATGAGGTATTCAGACTCCTGTTGACTAATCATTTTTGCCTCAAGAGCACTTGACACTGTGTCCTTGATAATAGCAACTAATTCCATAGTGGGGTCACTCTTAAGGGGTCAATAACTCTTCATCGCTGAGAAGCCTCATACATTCATTGATATAGTCAACACGATTTAGTAAAACTATAGCTCCACCTTTGTCTGCCTATCTAACTATAACCTCTTTGTTTTTGGCTAATTTGGTTCTGAGGGCATGTTGGATATTACTAAAATTGAAATGATGCCGATTATCCATTAGTTCTATTTTGTGTACTTCTGACAATACCTGTTTTTCAAATACCATGGATTCAGGAGAATGACTATAGGTAGGAGCATTGAAGGTGGATTTATTTCTTAAACCACTGGTAAAATCTTTCCCTCCACTGAAATATTTGTTAAGGTGTACTTTACGCCTGAACCCCAGAAATTCAGTCCTGAATTCGAACGGATCATGTTTCTTAGTAGTCACAAAATTCAAACCCTTGTTAAGGACTGCCTCCTCTTTCTCATTCAGCTGGTAATTGGATAGATTAACTACCATTGATTCCTTGATCTGCTTCGAGTCTGCATTTGGCCATTCAATGCTCCTCGATCTGGGCCCTTTCCCAAAAAAGAGCCATTCTGCCTTTGTCGATTCGATACCCTCTGGCCTCTGCCCCTACTGGAGCCTTGTACACCTGAACCTTCGGGGCCATTACTACCTTCATCGCTGGAACTGAAAGACGTATCACGAAAATGTACCCGTCTTTTATTGTTAGGTCCCTGTTGGTTATTCCCAAATTTATGACCTTCTGTGGAGTATGGGAAAGCTTTGTCGTGAGAAAAGTTTACAAGGTCTTTTTTCATCCTTTTTATTCTTTCAGAAGTGTTATCATTTTTTGAAAGAATAAAAAGGATGAAAAAAGACCTTGTAAACTTTGCTGGAAACACTATCGATCTATACCAGGAGAAGGGAACCATTCTCCTGGACGTAGAATTGTATAAACGCTATGTGAAACCCGCAAGCAAAGGGAAGGGAGTCATTGCCCCTGGCATTCTTTTTGCAAGGGAACATTCTATTGAACACTATCCGTGCATCAGAAGAAGAGAGAAGACTTTCTCTTCACGAAGGAATTTTCTGTTAGATTATCTTTTAGTTGTAGTTTGAGGGATAGAAGTAGGTTGCGACACAGGACGGTGGACTTTGATTTGACAGACATTATGACAGTCCATTTGAGGCAGGGGGGCCCCTTCTAGAAGATGGGGGAAGTAAGGGCCTTTTTATGCACTAATAAGTCTATAACCACCACAATGCCACCTTTTTATGTCTGCTTCCTTCTTCAACACCCTTACAATTTAAATATCTGTTAACAAAACTGTAGTCAAACAAGTGACACAAGATGTAATAGTTTAATGTTTCAAGGCCTAGTAAGATCGTTGTTTTGTCCTCCTTCTGTCTTCCCTTCCTTGTCTTGTCGTGCCTAGAAACAATTGTTTACAAGCGTGTTTATGAATGACTTATAATGTTTTATGATTAACAAGTGATTTTGTTCTCTGCTAGAATACTACCGCTCTTAAAGATCTGTGTGTATGGTATTTCTATCCCTAAACGTAACAGTTTATTTAAAGGTACATGTAACAAGCGTTCCATGTTAAAAGCAAAAATATGTGCCTTGCAACAGAAATACGATGCAACCAAAGATCACGAAATGTGGGCGTTTACTCTGTAAGCTAGAACAGTTTCCTGAAATGGAAATTGCATTTTTGAATAGCGCTATAGCTGCTAGGAATCACAGTGCGAGTGAACTGCCCATTAGTGGGTGACTGGTGTTGACGCATATGTTTGCGATGCATAAATGATTGTTACATTTCCTTCTGTATATTTCAGTTGGTGCTTCCAAATAACACATCAGCCTTGGACATATAGTACCCAGATGCTCTTTAAGTAAATCCAGAAATAATCGCTGTACATAACCAACAACTGGTTTCACATTAAATTGATCGTTTTTCAGCAGATGTTCATTGTTTATTTCCTGCAAATAATCGCAAATACGTAGGAAAACATCTACAGTTTCAATCCTCATAAGTCAGTTCACGGGGTTCCATGCACATTGCTCTACCATGCTGTACTTGATATACTTTATCCCCCCACTTGCGAACTGTTTTCTCAATAATTTTCAAAGGGGTATTATTTGCCGTTTGTATGGGCAAAACAATGTTTTAGATATGCATCGTTCAGTTCCTTCACCGACCCTTAGTTGTGTTAGTGACTGCGTCACTCGCATGATTTCTACATGGCTTTAGAACTCAGCATGTGACATATTTTACGTAGAGAATTATATGTGTAAGCTTTTTCCAAACATTTGTGAGTGTGCTGTCGGAGTGTCATCAATTTTGTGCCTTGAGCATCAACTGTGAAAGTGTTGTTTTAAACCTGTTTTCACAACAATGGCTGTAAAAAACCTTTTTCATGGCCAGAATATCGATCCAGGTCACCCCGGTATAACCATATCATTTTTAACACTGTTGATTTCCATTAGTGAAACGCAGGTTTTACACAGATTATTTTCAGAATCCCGTGGGTTTTCAATTTGGTTTGAACAGCAAACACAAAAAATATTGATTGTTTCTGCTACAGCCTGGTTCTTCTCACTGCTGAACACTTTATCGGTTAAAGGCTGTAAACCAAAATAAAGATGCATATTTTTAACTATAGCAACTTCTTATGCCCTACAAAATACACGTGCTCACTTTAAAACATACTTGCCAGATAGCAGGCTTTCCGATACCAGGTACGCTTGGTGCCCCCGTTTTTTCTGATGTGGCAATAGGACATAATCCGAATCTGGCGTCATCACTGCGTCTGCCTGCAAAACCATAGATTCATATCCACGGTCCTCAGACCCTGCATCGGCCGTGGTTGGTTGCTCCAGAATCACGTTGTCGCCATTACCATATTAGCAACGGTTATGGGGACATGCTCCTTGATGTCTTGAATGCAATCTCCAGTAGACTTCCCCCATAGCCGTAACAGTAAGAGGCGGCTTACTGCCAACAGAAAGTGTAACCATGTTCTTGCAAAGGTCACCGGTCTCACGATCCATCCACTGGTCCTGAACAATCTCCAGATCACCTTTTTCCATAAAATAATAAGGTCTAGAACTATCCTCAAAACCCCTGAAACTTCCTGGAGGTGTTTTTCCCTCATCGTAGCTGTAGCTGTTCATAATCCTAGTTTTCTGAATAGCCTCTTAATAGCTCAAAAAGCAGTGTTTTTCAGCGCACCACAAAAAGCTATTTGTCCGGTTGTAAACCGCACCCCTACACCATCACAATCTTAAGCCGGCCCTATCAATCAAAAATATATCAAACATTCTTGAAATACTTAAACTATATCCATTTGATATCAAATGTATTAAACCTTATCAAAATGCATGCTGACTTACATAAAAATAATATAAAACATATATAAACCATATTCAAATTCGTATCCAAATGTGCACCAAATAGATATTCCCAAAAAACGAAGCCAATCATCAGGCCGTCGGATGGGCTCTGGGAAAAACAAGAAATAATACAAATGGACCAACAATTGCAAGTGGTTAATTTGTCAAATAAATCATTAACCAATATGGAAATGAAAGTTTTGGAAAAAGGACTGTCTTTCAGTTTGACGGGAAAGTATGACTATAGACAATCAAGAATTGATCTGCATTGCTTTACCAGAAAACTAAGATTAGCAAAGTTTTTTGCAAATGTGGATGAGTCAAAACATTATGAAGAAGAAAGTAATGAGATCCCGTCAAAATTAACAATACAAGATATTCCAATGTTGCACACTTTGGAAACATTGTATTCAGGAGAAGATGAAGGGTCAAATGATACTAACAATCGGGACCAATGGACTGCCTCAGTACCAACCAATTTGGTGACAGATATGAAAGTATCAAGTACTCTCCGGAAAAAATTGAAATTCAATCCACAAGCACAAAGTACCCCGCATATCGATTTATTTGAAGATCTTGTCATAGAGGAACTTGAACAGTTCGCCTCACACTCATGTAAAATAAATCATAATGTCACCAGAGAAGAATAAAAAGCAATTACCAATTTACAGAGTGACGACACTTTAGTAATAAAAGCCGCCGATAAGGGAGGAAATGTAGTGGTTTTGAATTCTGATTACAATAACGAAGCTCACTATCAGAGATTGGCAAAAAATCCATGTTTGGATTATAAAACAGAATATGACAACAAATTAAGTAATTGGCATGAGGCAGACCTCATTACTTGGAAAGACAGAGTACTTAACCAAAGACTTTCCTATACCACTGATTATCCATTTTATACAAAAACTACACAAATCTAGTACCAGGCCACCGGGTAGGCCGATAGTGGCATCAATTGGCTCCCTCCTTGAGAACACTTCAAAGTATTTGGATAACTTTCTGTTTCCTTTTGTTGAAACTCTACCATCATATACAAGAGATAAGGCAGATTTTTTGATGCAAATAGACACAATACCGTGGAAACAGAATTATCTCTTGGTTACACTAGATGTAGTCTCTTTGTATACTTGTATAGTCCATGAAGAAGGGATATATGTGATTAAAAGATATTTATCAACAAGATCGCTAAGTTTTAGAGAACATTCACTTATGTTGTTGGAAATGTTGACATTTTGTTTAACGCACAATGCATTTATGTTCAACGGCCAGTACTGTACACAGGTGTGCGGTACAGCAATGGGGACAGCAGTGGCTCCTACTTTTGCTAACTTGTATATGGGGCCATGGGAAGAAAAACTATTTGCAGACGAGACCATAGAAATATATACCGATAAAATAATTCTCTGGCGATGTTATATTGATAACCTTTTTATACTACGGGAAGGAACAACAAGCGAATGCAAAGATTTCTTCAAAATCATTAATATGCGAAGTACAAGCCTAAAATTTACAGGGAACCATAGTGAAATTGAAGTTATTTTTCTTGACAGCAAGATAAAAATTGTCAATAATGAAATCACCACAGAGGTATATAGAAAACCTACGAGCACAAATACGGTTCTTCATGCAGAAAGTGCCCAACATGAAAATCTTAAAACAGCATACCGTATGGAGAATTTCTCCGAATTAAAAGGAACTGTAGTGAAACATCGACCTTTGAACAAAATGCGAAAATAACAGCATCCAAGTTTCAAGCTAGAGGATATAAGAAGTTGATTATCAACAAAGCTTATATTCAGTGTAACAAAAAAACGAGACATGAAATCCTCACAAAAATCAAAAACTAATGACAAAAAGGCAGAAAATTGGACACACAAGAAAGAAAAGATAAGATTTGTTACTATTTTTGACAGTGGAGCAAGAAATGTGAGAAATATTGGCGAAACACTGTCAAATGCTAAGGAAAGATCAAGACATTAATGGGTTACTAAGTACCAATCCAACGGTAACATACAGAAAAGCCAAATCCATGCAGTCAAGTGTCTCCAAGTTTGTTTCAGACAGAAACCAAAATGAATTGGCTCTCAGAAAAAAATCAAAGTCTTCCAAAAATGTGCGAAATGTAAAGCATGCAAATTTGGAGAAAATGTTAAACAATATAAGAACCCACGTGCAGGAAGAAAAGTGGAAATCACAAAAACCATTCTGTGTAGCACAACATTTGTGATATATGTAATCAGTTGCAGCTGTAACCTCTGGTACATAGGAAGCACCAAATTGGAAGTTAAAATTAGAATTTTGCAACATCTGAGAGCAATTAAAAACAATGATACGACATGTCCTCTAGCAAAACATTTTGCAGAAGTACACAAAGGAAACATTGAGTCGTTAAAATATTTTGTATTGATCATGTCCAACAACATCCAGAGGCGGGGATAGAGAAAGACAGTTACGCCAATTGGAAAGTAGATACATAATTGAATACAATACCAAATCCCCGGGAGGACATAACAAGGATGAAGAGCTCTACACGTTTATAGGAGAATAAGTTTAAAGCTCACTCATGTACGGTCTATTTTAAGAGCAGATGTGACTGAGATGCCAGAGTAAAATATGGGCAATTTACAATAAGTGGCTTGCATTATGAAAAGAAAATCCAATAATGAATGGGGTTGCAAACTGAAAAATTATTTGCATCATACCTAGGATTTAATAACTTTTTAAACTAGAATGTATGTTTTTTTGATATGAGTCTTTGATAAGTTTTTAGCAAGTGAGAAGTAGGTATATGCCATAATCCCGAGCATAGTATATGTTTTTATCGCAACCATTTTTGGATACAATGGATTCCTCAAATACACTAGCCTCCTCTGGTAATGGGAAGACAATTATAATCTAGGCATGATAACCAACTTTGTTATAACATTTGTGCATTGATGGTTTTCTGTATTTTTTAAAAAAATGTGATATATAATAAGTATTTTGATATCTTAATAGAATTATAGCAACTTTGCATTGTATTATATTTGATGCACTGAGCACTTTATAATATGTTCTAGAAACATTTTTAGAAAATCATTGCAACTTTGCACTTTAAATCATCTAAGGCACTAAGCATCTTATCGAATACAGTAAGCACAGTTGGAAACATGTGCAACATTTCTGTAAAGTAAACAAATTAATATTAATTCCAATTACCAAAAATAGTAAGGTTAATTGGTTGCACCTTTGGCAGGTCTCGATTATAAAGTCACATGGATTGTAACAAATAACATCAAGCGGCATAGCAAATATCCCGGCAAATATAAATATTCAAATTTGCATGCTGATCATTGCGTTATTACAGATTAAATTCTGTGCATACATAACAAACATTCTAGTCTAGCAAGCATGTAGCACTTTATTGAGTACTAGCACATTGCACTTTATCAAGCTAAATTACTGAGCAATCACTTTAGTACAGCTACTATAGCAAAATGGACAATTTCGAACAGCAATATTTGCACAAGGATAGTTCATTCAAAACTAATGATGGTTCATTCAAAACAAATGCGTTTCAATATATATTGTATGCACAATGTAGCAATATTATACAATTCTTTATATCGGCAAACAAAGGGATTAGAGCATGACATTATGTTTATATTAGAGCCTAAGGGACATCCAGCATGGCCGCTCTCAGAGGATAAGGAGAGTGCAATTAATTAGCAGTCTAGTGTTAACCAAAGGAGAGCACTGATGAGTCATGGGTTAAATGCAAAGGAAGTCCATTGTTCCATTCACAATCTGACGAAGCCCAGTTTGGGTGAAACGCGTAATTGTGTGTTTTTCTTTATATGTCCACTTACTGATTAATAAAGGACTTTTATCATGGAGAAGATGGCCGAACGTGATTCTTTGGATTTAAAATGGAGGAGTGCCGCTGTGAACCGCGTAATTGCAGGTCTTGTTTTTTTTCTATATATATATTTCTGAGGCTTGTGGAATCTGCTTAGATCACATGCTGTGCATAGGCCGACATCTAGTGGAAGCTGCGGAGTATTACAGTTTGTTTTTCGAAACTCGAAAATGGGCGTCGACACAGGCGTGCCAGTAATACTATCCCTAGTGTGACGTCCACTGTACCCAAGATCCCTCACGCGTCTGGGATCCTCAGATTGTTTTTTTCCGCCATACTGGTCGGAAGCATCTTGCGGAGTCCCCTGGCCTTAGCCATACTTTTGCTAATTATTGCAATTTAAAATTATTTATTGACATCCTTCCCCACCCCAACGTCGACACTCGACGACGGCTGGAGAAGACATCGACCGTCGGCTGCTGCACGACGGATCTGGGCCTCGGAAGGCCCGGGCCTAGTAGGCCGCTGGCCTCGGCCCTGCAAGTAGGCAATCATCCACTCTTGCCAAAAGTGCCTCGCTCCCTAGATTAACGGAAGTTCGGTCGTCGGGAGACGAAGACGACTTCCACCCCCAGGCCGCGCTCCAAGAGACCGAGAGCGCAGTTAACACCAGCGAGGCCCCACGCTCGAAACAAGATACCTCTCCCGACCCTCGGCGCCAGGCATCGAAAGTCTCTGGGGCCTCCAAGGGGCAGGGAAAACATTTTTCCACGCACGGGGAGGGAGGGAAACAGCGGAAAGCTCAGCCTTCCACTCCTGTAAGACCATCCTTCCACCCCAAGCAGACAGTTAAACATAAATCTACTGGAACATCAAGCAAGGGTACCCTTGATAAGTCCTCTAAGTTGCCTGCTAAAATCATACCCTGTTCCAAAGAATGGTCCAGTGAGGACATAGACAGGGTCATGTCAAGGATGCCTTCCTTAGCTGATTTTTATGACAAAAACCCAGAACATTTCCTTTCGTATGACCCTCAAGGGGCCACACCCTCAGGTTCCTCTGATCCTATCCCCCTAAGTAAAAAGGCCCGGGTCGAAAGACCTGACCCCTTCGAGGTGCAACCTTACTCTACTCCATACTCTACTCCACACCCCAGATACCAAGGAGAACCTTTCCCTGAAGGGGACCAGGAGTTTTCGATTATGGAGGAACGAACCGGGTCTGAATACTATGCGGATGATGAGGACCTGGAGGAGGTAGAAGATGAGCAGGAAATTTACAAAGTAGATTCCCCGGTAGAGAGCGAAGCCCCAGTTACCGACTCGCCAGTTGATAACCAACCCCTCCTTAATGAAGTTCTTGCTCGCGCAGCAGAACATTTTCACATCGACACCCACGGTGTACAGGAGGAAAGGGACTTCGCAGAAGAGTTGGTGGGAGAGAGGAGGCCGGTCGCTCAGACCATCCCTATCCTTAAATCCATCCAACGTAGAATAGATCCATCCCTGGTGAATCCTAACCTCACCAGAGCCGTCAACCCCAGAGTCGAAAAACTTTTTCGGGCAGCCCAGTCTGACCCTCTTTATATAAGAGGTCATCTTAAACCAGACTCCCTAGTGGTTACCAACACTCGGAAGAGGGCTGGGACACCCTTATCGTCGTGAGAAGCTCCTCCCGATAAGGAGAGCAAAAGACTGTACGGGTTTGGCAGGAAGGTAGCCTCAACGTCCGCCTACCAAGCAAGGATTGCAAACTCCACCACCCTGCTGGCAAGTTACAACTGCTATCAATGGGAAGAGGTCGCGGCGCTCATAGCCTCTGCTCCTGAACCGTTAAAGGGCCAGTTGGCTCGGATCTCGGCAGAAGGGAGAGCCGTGTCTGGTTGCATCTTAAAAGCAACTTTCGACGCTGCAGACAACGCAGGAAGATTGATAGCAGAAGGTACTGTTATCAAGAGACATGCGTGGTTACGGCAGTCGGGGTTCAAAACAGAAACACAGGCTTCATTAATAGACAAGCCGGTGGAACCAGATCTATTGTTTGGGAAAGCGGTCGAAGACGCACTTAAGAATGCCAAGGACGAGTACGAGACTCTCAAATCCCTTGGCCAGCTTACCAACAAACCCCCGAACCAGAGGGGGAACAGTAATTTTCGTCGCCCACGCGGCCAAAATTCACAAAGAGGCAACTATGCCCAAGGACAGGGTACACAATGGAACAACAACCAACAGTCTACCCAAAGTTACAGCAAGGGTAACAAGAGAGGTCGTGGAAGAGGCAGAGGCAGCCCCAACAAGGGAGGTGGCACGCCTCCGCCAAAGCAGTGACGCTCAGTTCAGGGTCCCTTCTCACGCAACCCCAGTAGGGGGACGCATTTCCAACTTCACCCAAGCTTGGGAAGGGATCACCTCAGACAGATGGGTGCTGTCAACGGTGTCCACAGGATATTGTATAGAATTACTGCAGCGTCCCCGGAACCACCCTCCACGACAAAGAATACACTCCTTAGAACATCAGAAGATCCTTCTCGAGGAGATCGCCATTCTGCTAGAAAAGGACGCGATAGAACTCGTCCCAGGACACCAGGTAAACAAGGGTATCTATTCAACTTACTTCCTTGTGCCAACAAGTATGTCAAGCCCCAAAAATTCCGTATGACCACGCTACAAGAGGTAATCCCCCTCCTAAAAAAGGGGGACTACATGGCAACCTTGGATATGAAAGATGCTTATTTTCATATTTCCATGCTCCCAGCGCACAAAAAGTACGTGTGCTTCAAAGTGGACAGTCGCCACTACCAATTCAAGGTATTGCCCTTCGGGATAGCTTCAGCACCAAGGGTATTCACCAAGGTACTGGCGGTGGCAGCTGCACACCTACGCAGGGAGGCAATCCCAGTGTACCCTTATCTGGACGACTGGCTCATAACGGGGGAAACCCCAAGAATTTGCAGGTCAAACATTCAGAGGACTATCGACCTCCTCCACGAATTAGGCTTCTCTATCAACGAGAAGAAGTCAAGTCTGGTGCCAAGCACCTCAAAACAGTTCCTAGGAGCAATCCTAGATACTCAGAAAGGGTTGACCTTCCCCTCGGAAGAGAGAATTCGGAATATACTACTGCAAATTCCTCATTATTAGTCAGGTCAACAAATAACGGTACGCAAAGCAATGCGGTTACTGGGCATGATGGCGTCATGCATTTACCTGGTCCCCCACGCGCGTCTGCGCATGCGTCCCATGCAGGAATGGTTGGCGAAACAGTGGTCTCAGGCAAGTGGTCAGTGGGACGATCTAGTGGTCGTTTCGCCAACACTCGTACAGAGCTTACACTGGTGGACAAAAGAGAATCTCGCAAGGGGAAAACCCTTTTACGATCCCGAAGTGCAAGCAGTGGTAACTACAGATGCTTGCCTGACTGGGTGGGGAGCTCACCATCTCCACCACACAGCTCAGGGTCTCTGGTCTCACTCAGTAGCCAAGAACCACATCAACCTGCTAGAGCTTCTGGCAGTATTCCGAGCGCTTCGGGCGTTCGAGCCCCATCTACTAAACTTGTCGGTGCAGATCCGGACGGACAGCACGACAGCCATGTTCTATCTGAACAAACAGGGAGGGACTCGTTCGCCAAATCTGTCCAAGCTTGCCCAGAAAATCTGGATATGGGCACTCAGACGGAACATCTTCCTATCAGCACAACATGTTCCAGGGGAGCTCAATTCCCTAGCGGATGCCCTAAGCAGAGACTCCCTCCCAGAAGAACACGAATGGGTCCTTCACAGAGAGATCGTAGAAGATCTCTTCTCTCAGTGGGGTTTCCCCACTATAGACCTATTCGCCACAAGCGAAAACAAACAATGCCCAGGATTTGCATCCAGGTTCCCCCAGCCAGACTCCCAAGGGAACGCCCTGTGGATGAACTGGTCAGGCATGTTTGCGTACGCTTTTCCACCAACTCCTCTCATCAGGAAGGTGGTGTACAAGATGAACAAGGAATCGATGACGCTCATCCTAGTTGGTCCCATGTGGGCGAGACAACCATGGTTTCCACACCTACGCAGGATGGCGCTGTGCGAGCCCATCAAACTCCCAGCCTGGTACAACCTACTGTCCCAGCAACAAGGTCAAACAGTGCACCAGGAACCCAACTCAATGAATCTGGCAGCATGGCTCCTGAGGTCATAGAGTTTGGGCATCTCAATTTACCACAGAGGTGTATGGACATCCTAAAAGAATCCAGGAAACCAAACACAAGGCACTGTTACTTTGACAAGTGGAAGAGATTCGTTATTTGGTGCCAGAATAAACAAATCAACCCAGTTGATTGCACTCCTTCCAGCGTGGTAACATACATGCTCCACCTGCTGGACGCAGGTTTGGTTTTTAACTCTCTGAAGGTACACCTGGCAGCCCTCTCGGCTTACACCACATCCCATAACAAAGTATCGTGGTGGAAAGTACCAGTAGTTAAAGCCTTCATGGAAGGAGTAAAGAGACTTCACCCTCCTATTTCGAACCCACCGCCAGGATGGGACCTCAATGTGGTGCTAGCTAAACTCATGGGCCCCCCTTTCGAACCCATGCATAAAAGTAGTCAAACACCTGACTTATAAAACGGCCTTCTTAGTAGCCATTACCTCCATAAGAAGGGTCAGTGAAATTCAGGCTCTGTCAGTGCAGGATCCTTTCTTTATTATCCACAAAGACAAACTGGTTTTACGCACACACCCTAGGTTTTCACCTAAAGTCATATCTAAATTCCATGTAAACCAGTCCATCGAGCTTCCGGCTTTCTTCCAGAACCCGCAAAGCTCGGCTGAGGTGAAACTACACACCCTTGATGTGCGTAGGGCGGTCCTCTACTATGTAAATAAAACCAGTCCGCTAAGAAAAACAGATCAACTGTTTGTCTCCGTAGCTACAGGCAGAGAGGGGGATCGCGTCTCTAAAGGCGCGATCTCGAAGTGGATTATCAACTGTATACAGCTGTGTTACTCTCTTTCTGGAAAAACTCTGCCTTTTACGCCAAGGGCCCATTCTACTAGAGGCATTGGTGCCACTCTGGCTTTCATTGCAAATGTTCCCCTCGACACCATTTGCAAAGCAGCTACTTGGAGCTCTATTCACACTTTTACTCAGCATTACTGCATTGACACTCATTCCAAGACAGATACACAAGTGGGACAAGCGGTTCTAAGACACCTGTTTGCTCATGACCCTTCTCACATCCCACCTCCTTCTTCGGGTACTGCTCGCTAATCTATGCACAGCATGTGATCTAAGCAGATTCCACAAGCCTCAGAAGGGATACATTACTCACCGTAATCGTATTTCTGATGCTTGTATCTGCTTAGATTCACATGCGACCCACCCTTCCTCCCCTCCGAGAGAAGGCGAATGATTGCTTGTAGTCTTACCTTTCTGTCTATCTGCTTGGATTATCTGTACTCACGCTACTCCTCATGCTTCCTCATGTCAGAAAAAATACAATCTGAGGATCCCAGACGCGTGAGGGATCTTGGGTACAGTGGACGTCACACTAGGGATAGTATTACTGGCACGCCTGTGTCGACGCCCATTTTCGAGTTTCGAAAAACAAACTGTAATACTCTGCAGCTTCCACTAGATGTCGGCCTATGCACAGCATGTGAATCTAAGCAGATACAAGCATCAGAAATACGATTACGGTGAGTAATGTATCCTATATATATATATATATATATATATATATATATATATATATTCAAATGTACTCCAACTTTATATAAAATCTGTTATAAAATGACGTCACCCAATCTGCCTAGCTTTATATTCCATCTCTATTAAATCTATATAAAATTATATACTATTGAGCCTTAAAGGACAAACCCCCTCCCGTGTCATTGTCGCCACCACCTAACATTCAGTCTACCTCTTCACTTTGACCTCAACCAGACAACACACACGCACTCTCCCAGCCACATTTTATATACACTTTATATTAAAATCATTTTAATATCAAGTTTCGATTTGGATATTTCATGGCTGAAAGAACTGAGCCTGAGTTTGGCAATCTGCTGTGGTCGGGGGGGGGGGGGGCTACTCATATCTCTGCAATGTAAAGTTGTGTTTGGATTTGTGGTTCACACAACCAAAACATCATTACCGCGGCTGAAAGAACTGGGCCTGAGTTTGGCAATCTGCTGTGGTCGGGGGGGGGAGGGGCTACTCATGTCTCTGCAATGTAAAGTTGTGTTTGGATTTGTGGTTCACACAACCAAAACATCATTACCGCTACAATAGTTTCCAGTGAGGAAGTTGTTTTGTAAACTGGCGGTTTCAGACTCCTGTTAGTGCTGTGGTCATGTTAGATGATCCTATTTTCACATGTTTTAGTCCTGTTCCTGGCTGAAGAACTATTGGTCGGATGTCCTGATACATATTGACTGCATTTCTTGATGCAGCCTACCTCCTAGACCCACTGTGAATCCAATTTGGGGTGTTCCCACATGAGTTTGCTTTGCCAAGATGTGTCACTCTTTGGTACTGCGAGCATTAGTCTTGTCTTCAGACCCTGGAAGTCACTCTTGTAATTAACTCATGGTGGCAACAGTAAAGACAGACACAAGGGACAACAGTTCAAGGGTGTTAATTAAACTGTACGAACGGGTGAGAAAAATGCCTAATCTAAACCTATATCTAAGATGCGAGCAAGCTACTACCATGAAATAATAATAAGGCAGTCCTAGTGGTGTCTTGTCAAATAAAAAGGGCTAGGATATA
The DNA here is from genome assembly GCF_040938575.1 of Ambystoma mexicanum. NCBI lineage: Eukaryota > Metazoa > Chordata > Amphibia > Caudata > Ambystomatidae > Ambystoma > Ambystoma mexicanum. Next base: position 1,450,150,722 of record NC_090934.1, on the reverse strand, counting down.
GCTGCACAATCGTGAACATAATGCTGCACAAATACTGTCCTAAAACAACACCCTCTGAATCTCCGAGATAACACCACAGTACTCTTTGGGAGTACATGTTATGTGAGCAGCCATAACTACGGACACTAATATAAAGAACTCTATTACAGTAAATTCAAGGTCTTTGCATGGTAGTAGAAGTCAATGTACACGATCGTGAGGAAGACCTCACCCCAGCCTTGATGGCTATTAGCAATGGCTACCTAAAGCCTTTAAAGTACACTTCATGAATCCATCACACTGAAATCATATGTTCCTATCTTGGAACACCAGAGGATCAAGTCACTGTACCACAGACAATGGATTATTAACGCATATAGCACTTTATGAAATCGTTGCGTTACAAGAAACCTGGATGTGTGAAATATATGCAAAATAGACTGCAGAAGTAACTGTCAAATAGCTGCAGTAAAAGGTCTGATTGGCTGCCCGAAAGGGGGGGAGGGGTTACTCATATTAGTTTGGCATCCATGGCACATCACAAACACTTTAACTGCCACCATGGAGTTACTCGCTATCATGATAACCACTGATCTAGCGGGTAGAGAAGAAATAGCTATCATAAATATATATAATCCTCCGTAATCCATGTCACATAAACACAATAGACTGATAGTTGCTAAAACCATTGAGCGATCTTCTTTGGAGGCGATTTCAATGCAGAAATCGGATTTCAAGTAGTACCAACCATAAATCTTGTTAGGTCTAGCCCAGTTGATTCCTGCCCTCAAAAAACCCAAGCAAAGGCATGGGGTGAAATGCTGTACCAACGACATCTCTTTATGCTGAATGGTTACTGTGCTGGGGATGCAGATGAGGCATACACATGTGTAGGAGAAAGAAGTGCCTCCACCATAGAATTAGTATTTGTTAATGACGCTGAACTTAAACGGTTAGCGGATATGTCTACACTAATCTGTGAGGAGAGTGATCACTTGCCTCTGTGTACGTTTACACACTAGCACTGTTAGTTGTGATCATAATCCCAACGGAAATATATTTGTAACAAAAGGAACAAATCGCATATGTTGGAACCCAGCCAATCTCACCAACGCAACTGCTCTGGCAGTGTCTGAAATAGGCCCATACTGTGAATGTTATAAAAACCCAGCTGTAAATGATGGTTTGCAATCTATCGATGCATTTACGCTAATACCAAAACGTATCAAAGAAACTATTTGCAGGAAACGTACATATAAGAGTGCGGCAGAACGCTGGAATCTTACTAGTAAAAATCAAAACCCGGATGATTCCAAAATTCAAGTGACCAAAAGAAGGCCACGAAAAAATATCACTGAGGATTTTCCTATTAGGAAAACAAGGTCCCCAAATCACCAACACAATAACATCACACATTAAAGCTTCAAAGCTAAATCACTGCCATTGTTTGCGCACACAAGATCCATGGCGAAACAAGAAAATGGCAACAATTAGCATCCTATGCAAACGCAGGGAACAGCACAGGAATATGGAAGGTTGTAAGGAGCAGCTGCACCACCGACCTTCCGATGATCCATGTACCTGAGTAAGTCTGGCGTTCTCATATTGCAAACAGTTTGGGCGCTCCGGAAACAGCAAATGCGTTAGTACGCAAAACCCCCGCTATCTGGGTATGTAAAGTGTCAATCGATCTTAAAATTAAATACCTCCAGAGCTGTTGTCCCGATGGCACTTGTAACGCCCTATTGAAAGCATCCCCCGCTGCCTGGGCTGCAGCACTTCACATCCACTTTGTGAAAATAGGCATGCATGGCACACTACCTTCTACCTGGCATGAAAGTAATATCCTTCCGCTACATAAAAAGGGCTGTTGGAAAAATCCCAGCAACAACTGGTTGTTAGCAATGCTTGATATCCCGTGTAAAATATTTGCAAGGGTACTGCTAAATGAACTAGACTGGATCACCAGTAATAACATACACCCCCCCCGTCTGCCCCCAATAAAATAGGATTCCGAAAGAAAATCAGGGACCCTTGATAACATCATTACATTGGTATCAATGGTGGAGTACCCTTGGCATAGGCGTCATTGCCAGTATACGCAGCATTCATAGACTTTAGTGCAGCTTTTGATACCATCCTGCGTAATCGACTATGGCAGAAACTGATAGACTGACATATTCTGACCGGGCTATTAACCATGATAACATTGTTACATCAAGACACCAGCATTCGAGACCGCTTGGATGGACAAGGGAGTATTTCTAACCCAATTAACACCTATCGGGGATTCAAACAAGGTTGTATCCTCGCTGCAATGCATTTTAACCTGTACCTGGCTGACCTGGCCCAAACCTTTTGTCTAACTGAGGTCCATCCAGTAAAATTCAGAGGTACCTCACTAAACTGGCTGGGATATGCAGATTATCTGCTCCTCCTTGATTATACTCCGAAGGGACGTCACTGCTTGCTTGATGCACTTGGAAGCTATGCCACTGAAAATGGGCTTAAAATAAACACGAGCAAAACAAAAATAATAGTTTTTCGAAAGCAATAAACAAGCTTCCTCTCTTTTTGTGGTACATCAATGAAGAGCGTATAAAAATTGTAAGGAATTATAAATACCTTGGATTTATATAGACGATAACCTTACATGGAACCACCACTGGGATGCCAACATACTTAACTGCCTGAGGATCACCTACCCTAGAAGTGCATTTATTGGCAGGCAGGGGGGCTGGTCAATTCAAACAATTCTGTTGCTGTATAGGACGAAAATCACCCCTGAATGCAATATAGCGTTGAAGCATGGGGCGCAACCTTTCAGTCGCTTCTAAATAAACTTGAATCAAAAATATTAAGGATCTTGTTTAGAATGCCACGCAATCTGTCTATTGAATATCTTAGAATAGAATTTGAACAGAAAGGTATTGTCATTGACTATTGCTACAGGATGGCTATGTATTATGAGAAAATAAAAAATCTCGATAATGCAACCATTATGGTTGACGTATTTTTTTTTTTTTTTTGTTGAAAATTCGGTTTTTATTAAGGTTTTTGTGGTTATAACATAAATGATGCAATAATACAATCAGCAAAGAGAACATTACAAATGAAAAGGAAAAATTTAAAGACAACTTATTCCCCCCTGCCATCCATTCCCTCCCACACCCCCCTCCGTCCCCCATACCATGGTGCAGAGGATAATAACAATAGTGTCCATCTGGTTATCTAACAAGTGTGTCACGGGCAAAGGGCAGTTTTGAAATGAGTGTGGGTCGCTCCATATGCCATGGCCAACACACATGGGGAGCTTCTCCCATTCCGAGCAACATCCTCATGATCAAGAGGGGGTGACCAAACCACAATGTTCATACCTGGGAACCAGTCTGAGATGCGTCGAGTGTTCTTTGCTGTTTTCCCGTACTTATCGAAGAAGGGAAGCCATAGGCTCTCAATGTTTGACTTGGATTCGTCAATCAGGTGGGTTAAAAAATTCCATATCGTATTTTGCCCGTACTTTAGAGACCCATTCCCTCTCCCCAGGGGGTCAGGGTGATTTCCATTTTGGGCCCAACAACATCTGGCGGCAATCAACATTACATGCAGCATATGGTCATGCTGAACCTTTGTACCCCCCTCCACCTCAATGCCGAACAACATTAGCCAAGGGGATAAGGTCCTTTTCCTCCCATCCACATCCTTTATCCAAGACAGGACCTCATTTCAGTAGGTTTGTATCACCCGACACGTCCACCACATTCCAGCAGTGAGGATCGTAGCCCTTTTTTCATTCTGGCTATCCTCTGTGGAGGGTAGTGCCATCTGTGGATCAGTTTAAGGGCCTGGTGGCGGTACTGGGGTGCAGCTGTGGAGCGGCTAGCCTGTCTACACATCTTGAGCCATCTCTTTTCGGTAATAGGTGTGCCTAGGTCCTTCTCCCATTGTAGCTGGGAGGACGGGGGGGGGGGTCCCGTGGGGTAGAGAGTAGCAAAAAGCTATAGAGTCGTGACGTCACCCCTCTGGTTCCTTTGTATGTGATGATGAACTTCTCAAAATCTGTTAAGTCTCGCCTAAGAGTGTCGCCCCATCTGCTCTCAGTCAGGGTGCCCCTGAGCTGCAAGTAGCGAAAGGGAGAGAGGTTGGGGAGGCCCTGGGCATCTTTCAAATCCCCCAATGATTTGAGCACCCCATCCCTCCAAAGTTGTCCAGCTCTACAAAGGCCCGCCTCATACCATTGCTGGAAAGCCAATGGCTCGTTGATCCCTTCCCAAAATGGGGGAGCCCATATGCAGTTTACAGGTGAGGGCCAAGTTGTGAGCCACCTAAGGTAACCCCCCCTCTTTCCATATGGTCCACAAACCCCCCAGGACCGGGTGCTTCAAAATTCCTTTGAGGATACGTGCCTTGGTGACCCACAACCACTCATCCAGTGTGACCGGGGAGAAAGGCAGATTGTCCAAGCCCACCCATTGCTTCTTCTGGCCCATCGTCAGGTGGTCCACCAGGATTTGCAACTGCGATGCCTTGTAGTATGTGTCTAGGTCTGGAAAATAGACTCCACCATCGTCTTTGGGTCGTATCAAAGTGTTGTAGGCAATTCTATGGGTTTTTCCCGCCCAAAGGTAGCGGAGGAGGGCCTGCTTGATCTCTAGGAGGAATGGCTTTGGTATATGGGTTGGTAGAATCTGGAAGAGATATAGGAATTTGGGGAGGATCACCATCTTAATGGAGTTGAGGCGTGCCATCCATGAGAGGCCGGGTTTTGTCCAACGCTCCAGATCTTGTTTAATCGCCGACCAAACGGGAGGGTAGTTTACCCTAAACAGACCCTCCAGTTTATAGCGATTTTGCGATCCCGCAAAATGCTGCGAAAACGGCCGTTTTGCGCAAAATGCTGCAAAAACGGCAGTTTGGGGCAAAAACAGCATCCTTTAAAAAAAAAAAAGATTTTTTTTTTTTTTAAAAACGAATCTGCTAAAATTAGTTTAGAAACAAAATACTCACGGTGCCAGGTTGTCTACTTTTTTTTTTACGCAAGAAATGAAATGCGCCAGCACATCTCATCACTTAGGCTCAAAAAAAAGAGCAGCTCAATCCACAAGGGACACATGAATGGGCCATTTTATTTGCGCGCCCATTCAGATGGACTTTTTCACCTCCTTGATCAAATAAAGTGGCGTTTCTGCCAATTTAAAAGAGCATCCCTTATTTCCAAGCAAGATGCACTTTTAAATGTGCAGAAATCGTAGGCAACCCTACGCGCACAGGATGTGGGAGTGCCAATGCATGACAGGGTCTTTCCTGGCCCTGTCATGCATTTCTTTTAAGGTATGAACCGCTGCTGTGTTGCTTGCATTTCTGTTGCTCAAACAGGATAAAAATGCATTTTTTGGGTCGCATTTTACAGTGGCAGGCCCCTGAAGGGCCTGTCCCTGTGAAAGGCGCTGGGAGCTTGCAGAAAACTGTTGGGAGAGAGATTCTATTCAAGGTACTACCCATTTTGGAACATGTGTTGCGGGGGTGTCAACCGCTCCCCAAGTTCAGTATTTTTGGATTAGGGGGTTGCAGGGGTGTCCCCCGCTTCCTCAAAATTGGAGGCGGGGACAGAAAAAAAAAGAAATTGACGAAAAAGGGACCCTGCGGACTCTGATCCGACCCGCATTAGAAGGACGCATCTGACACCGCAGGGTTGCAGGGGAAGCGGCAGCGACCAAGCAGTTAAGTAGGGGAGGGGGGTGGGGTGGTGGTGAAAGGTACATTTTTGGTTGTTTGGCTGAAATGCAAATTAATGTGCAGCAAAATTGACTATGGTCAATTCCGCCGCAAATAATTACACTTCGGTCAAACAACCCAGAACACCATTCAAGGCAGCTGGCCAGCGCACGATTTGCGGTACAGCTCAAACCTGTGGAAATGCGCCGGTCACCTTTGAGAATGAGGTGACCTGCTCATTTACAAAAATGGGTTGTCTAAAAATAGCATATCCTCGGCTCTATTTTAAAATGCCCCATTTTTTGAGGATCTGCCTCAAAACCTACATTAAAAAAAAAAATGGTTATACTATGAGAGGGAAAGGAGAGATAGGAGAGTGATGGGTGAGATGTGAAGTGATAGGCAAGAAAGCAAAGGGAGAGCAGTGGGTCAGAGGATGAAGTTGTGCACAAGAGAGCAGAGTAAGCAGTGATGCAGTGGGCCAGAAATCTGAGAGCGAGCAGAGGTACAAGGAGCGTGTGGTGAGTGAGCCAGAAAGCAGAGAGGAAGCGGTTGGCCGGAAAGAGGCAGTGAGCTGCAGATTGGGGAAAAGGATGAGGGAAGAGTGCGAAAGAATGGGAGAAAGGATGAAAGATGCAGAAGCAGCACAAAAGAATGAAGGACTGTATATTGTGGGAGGAATTGTAGAGTGTAAGGTGTGAGTTGGGAGTATGATTTGGAGTGTGGCAGGGGCTGGGCAGTGTAAATTGTGACTTGACAGTGTGACATAGCACGTGAGTATTTGTATGACAGAGTGAGAGGTTCAGGAATGCAAGTTGTGATGGGGAGTTCGTGAGATGTGTGTGTGTGTTGGTGAGAGAGGTGTGTGGGTGTTTGGGGGATTGGAGAACATAGAAGGGGAATATTTTCAGCATTACAACTGATAATGATCAATTTAGTTAATACTATTAAATAGGCATGCACATAAACCAAAAATGTAGCCAAATCAAACACTGTTCTGCCAACCCAGAGACATCTGGGACTGTTTCTATTAAATTAGTACAAAAGATACATAATGATACCCTGGCTCTCTTGTAGCCCTGCACTCTGCCCATTTCCTGCAATGTGGCAATCTTACTCCCTCCAGTTAATACAAAATGTCCCGCAAAAATGCTGCAATAAATAAAGGTTTGTGCCGCAAAATTTGCCATTTCATGCCGCAAAATCCTGGAAGGTCTGCCTAAAGAGATCTGCTAGGTCTGACGGTATTTGGATCCCTAGGTGACAAAACCCCTCGGGCTGCCTGCAAAATGGGAGGACCCTGATGTATTGCTTCTCTGCGTCGCTGAGTTGGCCCACCGGGAATGCGACTGATTTGTCTAAATTTACCCTATAGCCCGCCAGGGTCCCGTATTGTTCTAGGCTATTCAGCACCTCGGGGACCGATTGGGATGGGTTAGAAAGACATAGTAAGACATCGGGCCTCATTACGACCTTGGCGGTAAGTAATGTACATTACCGGCATGGCGCAACTAACATGTCCGTGCTGGCCTGAAGCTGCAAAAAGCGGCACATTACGACCCATCGGGCACGAGCATTGCGCCATGCCGGTAATGTAAACTGCGCCATGCCGGTAACACCCCCAAAACGGCACCTACCGGCATCGTATGCCGCGCAAGGTGCACTACCGCCACCCCGCCCACCGATATTAGCGGTGACCGCAATTAGCGGTGACCGCAAATAAGCAGAACCGGAAGTTGCGTCATTGCGGCGGAACGGGAAAGAGCACAGCGGCCATCTTAAAAAACACAATCCATTGGCATCCTCCGCAACCAGTACACATCTGATCCTGAGAACCGGCACAAAACATCAGCTACATCTACCCTTCGAGAAAATGCCTAAAGTTGTCAAGAAAAGTTGTGATCGGCAGCACCGTTTCAGCAGGGAAGAGCTGAACATGTTGGCGGAGACCCTCCAGGAAAACGCCGCTGTAGTCTTTTCCACCCAAATGACCAGACCGGCAATCGCACAGAAGAAGGCCATATGGGCCCTAGTTGCACAGCGGGTCAGTGCAGTAGGAACAGCACCCCGCAACGCGAGACAGTGCCGTAAGCGGTGGGATGATCTCAGGCTCCACGTTAGGAGCATCCAGTCTGCCAACAGGAACATGGGCATGGCAACCGGCGGAGGATCAGAGTCCCCAATAAAATTGCAGCCCTGGGAGGAAATCTGTGCCACTACAATCGGCATCGAGAGCATCGAGGGGGTAGGAGAAATGGAGAGAGGAGCCCCGACATTAGGCGATGCAGGTAGGTGCCTCAAATCAAGCCATGCAAAAGTCACTGAAGTCCATATTCATGGGAAGCACAATGTTGCCTAATAGTGTTAAAGCGACACATCAGCAGAAGACTTCCTACAGCCATTTCTGACCTCCACCCTGTACACATGCAGTATGTACACCCTAACTGTAGGCACCCACATACCTCCATGCTACTTCCACACAAAAGGGAGACAACCTGTATGTCCCTGCCTCCAATGTGTGCAGCATGTAGTAATCAAAATGATGGCAGTCATCACAATTCCCGCTCAATGTCTGCAGACCCATCAATAACACTTTCCCTCCTTTGCTCCACCACAGGCTCCCATTCCGACCTCGACGAGGAAGACACTACTGCCACCACACCTGCCAAGAAGGCCAGGACTGCAGTGCCAGCACACCAACCCTCCACGTCAGCTGTATAGACCAAACCCCCTCAGCAGCCAAAATCTGTGGGAAAAACACAGGACAGGGCACTGACAGGCACCACAGCAAGCAGTGCGGTACCAGCAGCAGCAGCAGCAGACATACATCAACTGGTGGCCACAGAAGGGACTGTGTCTGCAGGAAGCAGCACAATCGGGGAGATTGCTGCCATTGCAGCTTCCTCTGGCAGTGATGCGGGGAAGGATGGAGATCGTTGTAGGACCCCCCACTGCCCACCCTCATTCCCCCTACCTGTCCCAAAGCAGCCAGCATGAAGATGCCACACAGGGGCAATCGGATGCTGAGTCTTGGCCAGGCTCTCCATGCTCAGTGCAAGATGTGCAGGAGGTGAGCAGCCCAATGGAAACACCACTGGCAATATCCATGGCCCAGAAAACTCAACAGTCGTTGGAGGAGATTATCACACGGCAGCACCAACTCTCCTCACTCCTGACTGAGCATGTGGCAGAATGTGGGGGTACAAGGGCAGGAATGCAGCAATGCGCAGAGACTGTGAAGGCTGCAATACAGTCCTCCACAAAGGACATCTGTGCTGAACTTGCCGCGGTGCGGCGCGTGCTCTCTGAGCTTGTTCAGTCAATTAGGGACATGCGTCCCAATGAGCAGCCAGGTACCTCCTCCGCTGCCAGTTCAACCCCAAGCAGCCCCGTCCGCCGATCGGGCAGGAACCTGCGGAGCACAGGCAGGGGTGCCCCGGGGGCCGGGAGAGGGGGCTGCAAATAGTGGCCGCCCAATAGAAAAATCCAACATTAGCCACTTCATCACAGGCATCCTCACACCTTTGCAGGGAGTCCAGGGAGGAGGGGGGAGTGGGTGTGTTGGGGAGTTGAGGGGGTCGGGGGAGTGGGTGTGTTGGGTAGTTGAGGGGGGAGAGGGGAGTGGGTGTGTTGGGGAGTTGAGGGGGGAGGGGAGAGTGGGTGTGTTAAACCAATTCACATTTACAATACACTTTTCCCTTTTGCACAAATCAAATGTGTGGACATTGCTCATTGCGTATGTGTGCTTTATTGGTGAACAGTCCAGTGTGCATGACACAGACACACACAGTGCCCCAAGTGCCGTCTCCATGTGACACACACCAGCCGTGTGTGCTAGAAGCATTGGTAAATGATATTTTGACCCATGGCACGTCCCTCCTGTGCAGCGCCTCCTCCATGAGGTGCGGCCCCATCTGCACCCTCCTTATCCTCATTGTCAGGTGGTTGCAGTTCAGTGTCGGGGGGCAGGGGCACATTTCGTCTGATGCACATATTGTATAGCATTACACATGCCTTGACCATCTTTGCCACCTTCTCATGTCGGTATTGGAGTGACCCACCAGACCTGCTGAGGCAGAGAAACTGTGACTTCAATAGGCCAAATGTCTGCTCAATCACCATACGGGTTCGTGTATGTGCACGATTAAAGTTCTCCTCGTGCTGGTTCTGTGGGTTCCGGACTGGGTTAAGGAGCCACTTCTTCAAGGGATAGCCTGCATCACCTGTATGTGGGCAACAATGTATGTGTCAGTTATGTCATCAAATTCCATTAATGACTTGGCAACATGGCATGCATTCATCTCTCACTGTGTACTACATTTACATGCACAATTGGAGTCACACTATGAGACCGGTATATGTGTATTCCTCTCATGGACTGTTTTGAATGCCATCAGCCAGTGTATGCAGGGGGGTCCAGTGCCTTGTGTGTGCCCATCCACTGTGTCAGTACATAGCATTTCTTTTGGTGACCTGGCAGGTGTCCAGTGATATCAATGCTCTCATCATGGCAACATTGCTGTCGCCTCATGTGGACCTCACTGAGGACTTCAAATGTTGTTATGCTATTTTGATGGTCATCGGTGTCTGTGTAGTGGTGTATTGATGTTGATGTCCGTCATGTGCCTCCTTTGTGCGCAGTTATTGGGGACTGCCCTTTCAATTGATGGTGTTTGGTGCCGTGTATTGGCTGGAGTCATTGCATGTAGGTGCATTTCGTTGAGGTGGATGGGGTCCGATTCAATGCAGTGCACTTGCAGATGGTTGTGTCATGGTTGGGAGACACCTTCAATCACATGGTTGGGCTGCTTACATCGGGCATTATGTGTTCAGGTGTCGGCTGAAGTTTTGCCTGCTTTACGGTGTGTGCTGGCTCCATTGGCTCTGGTACTCAAGGCCAGGTAAGGCATGCATCTCTCCCCCTCCTTCAGCCAGGTATAGTATGCATTGGTACGTCAATTACCTACCCACTTCACATTTCCATGCACGTGACATGTGACTCACCGAGTAGCCAGGATCTTGGCCCTGCATGTCGCTCCATGTAGCGTGGTATAGTGGAGTTCCGCAGGACCATTGAATCATGGGTTGATCCGGGGAATCGGGCACAACAATGTGTGATGATCCTGTTGGAGTCACATACCATTTGCACGTTGATTGAGTGGAATAGTTTACGGTTGCGGTACGCTACCTCAATGGCATGTGGGACCACCAATTCCACATGGGTGCAGTCGATAGCACCAATGCAACCAGGTATTCCGGCTAGTGCATGGAAACCTACTTTGGTGTTAGCGATCTCCTGGGCAGACCGTGGTGAGGATATGTGGTTG